>NC_069725.1:19373566-19721066 GCF_027358585.1 Pangasianodon hypophthalmus
TGTGGAGAAACTGAAATTGAATATCTTTAGCCTTTAAACGTTTGGCCTGTATAATGTCGTGGAACAAGTTTTTTCTCCCTCACACTCACTCATCAATGACGCATAGAAGCAACATCTGAATTTAAGCTTTTTGGAGATACACACATTCCTGTTGTGTAGCCAGTTATGGATGAATAATCCAGTTTTCAAACTGCCACGTCTATCAGACAGCCAGCCGAAGATGTGAACAGTAGTAGCTGTAAGTGCAGTGGGCTTGTTTTATGGTTTCGTTATCCTAGAAATTTGTGTTTTTGGGCTGTTTATTTCAGTTTGAGCAATCATATCAATTTAACTAAAGTGATCTTTAACTAAATGTATCTTCCATTGTTGATGATATATATAAAATTATATCAGCTGATATACTTTGGTTATTTATAATTGATAATGGACCATATCAGTTACTTATAATTATTTTTCCTAGCATTACATGCCCTTTTATCTTTGAATGTATTTCTTTAAAGTTATACATTGAGTTATAAAGCAATATTCAATTTAGTCAGATCGGGAGAAATCTTATGATAAATAACTTTATTATTTAGACTGAGGCCAATCTTAATTCCTGTCCATCAAATGATCTAGTTAAATGTGTCCTTGCTTTTTTTAAATAAATAAACATAAATTAAATTTGCTCTTACTTGGCCACATCAAGTATGGTCTCGATCCGGATGGCACCATCAAGATGTACATGCAGTTCAACCTGTAGGTCAATAAGCATGACATATAATCCATTATACATAGTCTTATTACCCAATCTACCAAACAAAGACAAATTGAAGAATGTGGAGAAATAGTATGGTGTGTATGGAGATTTTGAGACAGATAACATTGTCTATACAGATACAAATACAAACAGAAGGTGCAATATATGTTTTTTTTTTCGCAGGCTATTTGATTGAGTCTACAAGTGTGCATCAGGACTGGGATCCCGTGGGATGCAAAAAAAAAAAAAAGTCATGAAACTGGGAGGTTTTTTTTATTTTTAAACTTTCAAGCAGGCTTGAGAAAGCAGCTGGGTATGAAGCTTACTGGAAAGAAAATACCAGTGTTCATTCGTTCATTTATTTATCCTTAGTAACTGCCTGGTCTGACAGTTTAAATGAAATTGAAAATTTTGGGAAACAGAACCAGCTAAATTTGTTTAAAAATATCTTAGACAAGTACAAATTAAAAATAACTGTTTTACTGCACAAATAGTATAAAAACACAGTCCTGTGCACATATGAGTTGAGACCAGAGAAAGAAAGCAAGAAAGAAAGAAAGAGGTTTTGAAATGATTTTTGTTCTTCATTAAAAACATGTTGGGAAGTCATTTTAGTATTGTTCAATTTTTATTGAAAGTCAAATTTTGATCCTCAAAAGCATACAATTATTGATTCAAGTCAATGTATATTACAGATGTCTTACAGATTCAGATTCTCTTTGTGATACTAAGTATAGCTTATCCAAAGTCTGCTCTTGTGCATGCAGAGTCAAAGCTTTTGCACTTTACCTTACATTATGCAGTCGACAGAAATGGTAGCTCACCAGAAAATGTCCTGTGCTAGTGCTAGTGTGCTTGTGAGTTTAAATCCAAGGCCTGCCAGGCTTCCACTGTCAGGCCCTTATGAAAAGGGTCTTAAATCTGGACTGACCTGCTTTATTGCCATGTTTCACAATACAGAAACTATGATCCCCTACAGAGCAGCGGTAAAAGTAGGTATGTTATGCTCTAATATTGACAGATGCTGTAAAGAGAGGAATGATTCCTGTGTAGGCAGGGGTCACAAGCAGAATGAAAACTGTGTGGGCAGGGGTCCTAGTGTAATAACCCATCAGGGGGGCCAAAGTTCAGTATCAGGGCTAGTACTGGACTGGAAATAGGGATGGAACCAATATACAACCAAAACACATGTACATTGTTGGGATTGAACGAATACAAATATAGAAAAGAATAGGAGGCTCCCTGTTGTTGCTCACTATTAAAGGGCTTCTAGTTGCTTCAGGACAGGAATCCGATGGAACACAACAAAAAAGTTGCAAGAGTTGGAGGTTTTTACTTTCATGTGGAAGTGACGAGTGCTTAGATAGGAAGTTTGTGGCACAACTTCACTTAAAGATGCATTTACAGCATTTATTATTACATGCTGACAGTGCTATTATTTCTGCCTCTGGGTTTTTCCAGTGTTTAAGGGGACGTAATGGTAAGGTTTATGTAAGCAATATCACATGAGCAAGGGTGCTGTAGCCATAGCTAATCACAGCCATGCCAATATTCAGTATGCTGCATGATTGCAAGTGGGATATTGCTTTTATAAAACAGTTCTCTAAACAAGAAATTAATATTCAGTAACTGACATTTTGGGCACAATATGGCCAAATATTTTGTTTATTTTCGCTCCACTAGCAGTTTCTAAAGAAGCTACACTCACTTTATAGCCTGTCAGCTAGCTACACTCATTTCTACATTCCTGTTAAAGGTGCTTCTGGTAAAACTGGCGTCCCTTCTTCCTTTTCATCTTCATCTGACGAGCTTTCATATTTTAAGTCAGAAGTTATATTCATGAAAATTGTATCGTTTGCCATCTTTGTATCTTTTGTATCTTTTTTACAGGTGGATGTACAACATAGTATGTATATAAGTATACAATTATGGATATTAAAAAAAAAAACAGCACGGGTCTGGTCAAGTCAGGGATCAGATCAGTGTGAGTGCATTTTTCCACTGTAGTCTGTAAACATGCCGTACAAACACAGCTGTCCACACACTGAATCGGTGTAAATATGTCCATCATGCAGGTGATGGTGAAAACGAATGCATCTGTTAAGAACATGACTGGACCTTTAGGGCCTTCAGAAACCTCTGGACCCATTTCTAGATTTCTACATGTAACCTAAACTCAAACATCTCATTGATTAATTTTTGAAAATTGGAGTGTATGGTCTTAGCTAAGGAGAAAAAAACCCTGTGTGCAACATTTGGGTAAATTGTGGAGAATTTTGTTTTATTAGGGAATGCACTGCCAGATGGTCCATCTCAGAAGTAAGGCCTCCACTGTGTGTCCTTTACAATGCATTAGAAATCACTGCATGTCTTCCAAGGACATAGTTTTCATGCATGGGAGTGGATTAGTGTGGAGAATCTGCATCCATCTGTGTGCCTCCATGTTTACTGCAGCAAATAACGTACAATCTATGATCTACTATAGTTTTCTGTTTGTCACAATGTGTTTGTATTTAAGAGTTGGAAACTAACAAATCCCTTAGTGTGTAATGCAATTCTCAGTTTTCAACCATTGAACCAAGTTCAAGTTCAGTTTCAGATTCGTTCTGGATGCGTTTTGGGAATATTTTGAGCAAAGTCCGCAAAAACATGATACAGTAGCTGGGAAAATGTGTAGAGAGTGAATATAATCGTGAACATGTAGAGGATATGTTGTAATTAATAAATACAAAATTAAGTATATGTAGTTTTACTCTCATTGAATCTCATTCCTGACTTTTCAGACACCCTGTAGAAACGTTGAGTACAACATCCAAGCAGAATTATGTATTTTTTGAAAAGGATATATGCAACACCAGTGATGGCTGGTCATCAAATTAGATAGTAGAGCTAAAATTAATATCAATGATCTAAAATGATCTACTCAATGTCATAATAATAATGAGGTGGGACAAACTATTAGTTGGCCTTACTGTGTTCATGCTTTCATGCATCTTTCCGTTGAATACCAAACATGGTAAACAGAAAAGCTGTAACCTTTGCTTTCATTACACCCACAACTATATTTCACATGCACCATCTCAGTCACTGCTGATGAAGTGACATGCATGTGTCAGTGAATCAGGCTGAAAAATATCTGATCAATTGGTGGTGGTGGCGGGGTGCTTGGCTCCAAAAAATACAAAATAATCCACCTCAAGACATTTGTTAACAGCAAATAATCTGATCTGGATGGCAGAAATGTACTTATACTGATCTCTTTTTTTTTTTTATCTTTAAAAGACACCAGCTCTTAATTTACACCAGCTGCCTCCGTGCGACGCTACCTACAAATGTGATCAAAAACCTCAACACATGGCGGGTGTAATACGATAATAGTAACAGAAGGCAACGCTTTAATTCCCCAGTTAATACTAATCAATGGCGTGATACACCCAGTGACCTCTCCTCACTATTACACTGTCATGATAACGTGAAGCGCAAAGGGTCATGTTCAGATCAGAGGACATCATAAAGCCTCCTATCAGCTGAACTGTTGTATCAGTTATATCTTTGCTCGCTGTATGCTGAGTAAGATAAATGACTCCAAAGGGCATGACTTTCAGTCAGCACTCTTTGAGGGAAGAGTGGGTGAAATGCGAGCTTCTTGGAACTGCCTTTTCTTCACTTTGGTTTTCAGCATCCTGCTGAATGGCATCACCACTGGACCAATAGACATAAAATGACTTGCTTGACTCCTGTACTCTCAAACAACGTTGCTTGATTTTTCTTTATTGAAAGTGGAACTAAACATCCTAAGCACTCAAAAAGAAATCTAACCTAAGACTTACAACCTGCATTGGAGATTTTATCTGGTACTGCCACAGTGGTTTAACGGCTGTGTTCAAAATGGCCTACTATGTGTACTATTTACTATTATGTAATAATAGTAGTAATAAATAATAATAATAAAACCCTAGGTATGTGAATAACACTTTAAACCAGGGGTTCCCAAACCTTTTGGGCAAACGACCCCGAATGGATTTTTGCATCCCCAAGCCTTGACCAACCTACAGTTTTTTAAATTCCACAATTATAACATAGGACTTCTGTAAAATTTTTTATTATTTTTTATTTTATTATGTCAATAACATGTGTTGTTATTGGAACATCCACCCCATGAGTCATACACATAACTTTGCATGTGCATGCAGACGCAGCGGTAACACAAGTAGCATTATTCGCATAAACCTGTACATCTGGAAGATTTACAAGCAACATTCACTAGATAGCACAGCGCTAAGAGCCAAAATATCCCATCTGTCAGGTTTCTAAGTCGAACAGTAAAATGTTTAGTGATTTTATGTTCACTGATGTTAAACATGGTGACGAGATCTGTCTCTATTTAAAACATTGCGCCGTCGTCATGATTGTTGTCATGGGCTGCGTCTCAAAGTGAAAACTCTGACCTTACACTTGAAATCCAGAGGACTGGTACACAAAACAGACCTTTTGGTAGGTTTGAAGGCGACATTAGAGGTTTTTAAAATTTGAACACTAACTTTAATAAGAAAACTCGTTAGTGTTAGTGCTCAATAATGGTCTAGAATAGTAGGCTACGTAAGTAATTTTGTCCTTTGAAAATTTGTTCCTTTTTTTTGCTGAACTACACTAGTGCAGTGTGTCAGGATAGTGAAAAGACTCAAATATCACACGCTAATTTAAACGTGGCTTGTCTGAATGTGACACCCAGTAACATTTCAAAATATTAGCACACAAAATCCATCTTCAATATTTCTAAGATTTATTTGTGAAATAATTCAGTGAAACAAAAGAGGAGAATGTGATTTGTAATTCAAGCAACCCCACATTGGGTCACATCCCCTAGTATTCAACATTTCCAGTACTCCAAAGATCTCAAATATTAATGCCTTAAAAAAAAATAGTGTCAGACATGAAGTGATAAGTATTAATGCAGTCAGTAGAATCTTACTGAATAAATTTTATATAATGGTTCATTTTGTGTGTACACTTTTGTTTGAATTCATGACTGTTTTTTTTTTTTTTCCTGGAAATGTTTAATGAAAAGGCTGCATTTAGTACTGTTGATTTTGTTGAAGTCTTTAAGCTAGTAGCCATATACATATGTTCCCATAAACTGGGCACAAAAATAAGGTAATTCTGACATAACTGTGACTATGAGTGAATTCAACTGTTTGATAGTCACATGATGAAATAGCAGTCATGCATGATAGTCAGGACCTCTAACTTGATCTCAACTCACTTATTTATGACTTGACTACTGACTTATTTCATGCTCTAACATGTAAATCTGTTTAACTTTAAATAATGGCATTCAAACTACATGACTACAGCCTAATGCACTTCATTAAGGCACTCACCTTAATGAGTGAGTAAGCTGTGTGTGTGTGTGTGTGTGTGTGTGTGTTGGGGTTCGGATGAATATTCCGTTCAGTATTTGACTTGAGTTTATGGACTTAAATGTGAGGACAGACTGACAGACTTCAGAACTGCTGAAGTGAGAATGGATTAGGACTGCAAACAAATTGCAAACTGTAGCTTACGTCATACTTTGCAGCTTACACCTACAAGGAAATAGTGTGACTATTAGGAAATAGTGTGTAGCCTCGCTTTCCTTGTCGCCGGGGTGGTCACCTTATATAATTTGTACGTTTCTTATACCTGGAATTGTGGACATATTGTACCTTTAAGAAGAGATTAAAGATACATTGAAGGCACACTACACACACCTTTCTAGGTAAAAAGGCATAAAAGGTGTGTGAGGCTTGAGGAGTAGTATAGTGTAGTACCCAGGATGCAGTGTACAGTATACAAGCATGCCAGTCCATATGCTTTCTATTACTATTATTATTTTATTGCTTCTACTATTATTATTATTATTATTATTATTATTATTATTATTAACAATGACAACAACAACAACAACAACAACAATAATAATAATAATAATAATAATATAGCAGAAGAAGAAGAAGAAGAAGAAAAAGAAGCAGAAGAGGAAGCAATACTCTGAAAAATTCTGGGTCAGGTGCCAGAAACAAAGTATCAGCAAACGCTAATTCCACCCTGATGGAAAAGAAACAAATACACTCACCTTGGGTTTGTCAAAAGTAGCTGTTCCGCTGTTCACCCCGTTTTCCGCCATGCTTCCCAATCAAGCGACTTACTCGTGCGACAAACTGAAACGAAGCTGCACGCGCTGAGCCTGAAAGTTCAGCCTCTCTAACACCACGGTCGTTACAAGCAGGGTTGCCAGTCGCGCTATAAATACATGCAGCGCAATAGCTATTTCTAACCAGGCCAAATACAATTCTGTGCATTTTCATTTATTTATTTATTGATTGATTTATTTATTTTTGCATGTATTTTAAAAAAATATACCCCTTCCTAATCCTATACACACGGATTTTACAGCCCACCATTATGACTGTTACATTAAAAAAATTTGAATACATTATACAATATATTGTTAAATTATAATAATTGTATAAATTGTATAGTACTAAGGTTAAATTTTACTATTCATTTAAAACAATTTATATTTATATATGTGTGTATATATATATATATATATATATATATATATATATATATATATATATATATATATATATATGTGTGTGTGTGTGTGTGTGTGTGTGTGTGTGTGTGTGTGTGTGTGTGTATATATATATATATATATATTGTCAAAATTAGACATGAGATTTTTCAGATTTTGAGTAACCTACAGAGCTAATAAATGGGTGAGGATGTAAGGGAAGACTACATGTGTGTGCTGTGAAGTTTAAGGCTCTTACTGGGCATTTCCAGTGTAATCTGTGGTGATCTGAGGATCAGTAAGGTATGCATCTGTATCAGATGCTGTATCAAAAGTAGTTTTAAGTAGAGGGATAATCGTGGAACTGGCAACCCTGTTTGCATTCCGTCCTGTCAGTGAACAGAACCGGCCGTTAGGTCCTGAATAGCTCGAGCTGTCGAGGTCACGTGGGGAGCAAGTGGCCACGCCTCTTCATGGAAGCTGGCATCCTGTGAAGCTGATCAACCAACTGAGAGCGATGTATTTCACTTGTTTAAGGCTGTTGGAGATTATTTTAACTTTGAGGTGTAGTCTAGTCAACACCTAGAGGGACAGGAGATTAAACTTTAATCTTATTAAGATATTTTGAGAGACAACACCAGCTCAGTGAGGAACCAGCTCAGTGAGGAACCAGCTCAGTGTGCATGTGCAGGAGGAGCCACTGCAGCAGCAGAACTAAAGAACTGATCTCAGAAAAATATAGGACCTTTTAAAACCTGAAAACATTTAACCATACATTCACAGAGCAGGGCCATGTAACCTATTACATTAGGCTACCAGGTTCCATGTAATATATTTAAATACCCAGCTATATTACTGACATTTTCTCACAACGTCACTCAATAATCCTAAAGTAACATGTCATTAGAGCACTGCAACAAATGGCATCTTAGCATCTATATCTTGAATATAGTCAAATTTATCTAGTATTTCCTATTACATGATTGGACCAAAGCAAATATATGATTATTAAAACCTATTTCTAGACATTTATACTAATTCCAAGCTTGATATAGTCATTTACATTTACAGCATTTGGTAGACGCCCTTATCCAGAGCAGCTTACAATTATCTCATTTATACAACTGAGCAGTTGAGGGTTAAGGGCCTTGCTCAAGGGCCCAGCAGTGGCAGCTTGACAGTGTTGGGATTTGAACCCTCAACCTTCCAATCAGAAGGCCAACATCTTAACCACTTCCACTACCACTGCCACTTTGAAATAGTCTTGTTCTGTTGGCAGATCATTTTGCTAAATTTAAGCATTTATTTCTAGAAATGATTTGCTAATAGAACAAGAAAGTTTGAAATGATTAAAAATGTCTAGAAATAGGTTTAATAATCTTATATTTGGTTAATTGTAATCTTATAATAGGAAATACTAGAGAAATCTGATTATATTTAAGATATTTTTACTTGCTAAGATGTCATTTTTTGCACTGAGATTCAGGGTGTTTTTTTGTTTGCTTGTTTGTTTGTTTGTTTGTTTGTTTGTTTTTTGACCATGAAATGTCTATATCAAATGAACAAATTATACACACTTTCAATGTACTTTCCTGCTTAGGCTTCCTCTGGATATTAACTGGTCAGATGCCTATGACCCTGCTGAAAGAAAGGCTACTTTTCTTATAGAAACTAGAAACTTTTGCAAATGAAATACTGGGAGGCCAGAAAAAAAATTGTGTACACTCATTCAATTCAATCAAATTTTATTCTTATAGTGCTTTTAACAGTGGATATTGTCACAAAGCAGCTTTACAGAAATATTTAAATTCAGGATGTAAATTTTAAATGTATAAATGTATCCCTAATGAGCAAGCCAGAGGCAAAGGTGGCAAGTAAAAACTCAGAAAGGAACCTGTCCTCATCTGGGTGACACCTGATAGTGCGATTATAAATGACTCCCTTCTATAACTGTGTACTACATTGTGAAATAGTGCAGTTGTGTAACCAGGAAGTTCATTACAGTTTTCAGATAAAGTCTATTTTGTTGATGTTATCAGCTGTTTACTCATCACCAGAATTATTGCCACTCTTAAAGACAGTGGGTGGCTCATGGTTCCTGGTGTGCAACCCAATCACTGTCTGCTCCACTGTAATCCACCACTTGAATATTCATCTCCTATAAATACACTGTTACTGTAACTAGGTTTGCTACACCACCACAGGGTGTAAAAATGTTCGGTGCATTTTATTTAAATATGACGTTCAAATTATGCCTTGTAATTGAGTACAACCACTACAAAACACTGGATCAACTTATTTGAAACTTACAAAATGTTTGAACGTAGACATTGTGTAACATACTCTCACACCTACTAAGAGCTTTTTACACATACATAAAAGACGCATGTGATATTTAGGCCCCTCTGTGATTGTCTGTGAGCTGTGGTTACCCACAAACCCCTTCTCTGTGATGCTACCTAAATATAGTAAAGAAGTATAAATCAACCTACTCAAAACATTAACTCAACACACTTTATTCAAACTAACTCAACACAAATCTTATTGAATCTTATTGAAATGAATGTAATCTTGCTCTCTAATCTTGAAAAAATGTGTGACTGGTCCTTAATGTACATTCAATCAAGTTTATTTGATACATTCAGAGTCCACGAGTTTAGTGAAATAAAGCTCATGTTGCTTTTACAGTATTTCTCTTTTAAGCAGCTTCGTTGTTTTATTGCAGAGCCTGATGCTTTAACAACAGAACGTAATGTTACTTCCAATTATTATACAACTCAGAGTTTTGTTCAAGATTAGTTGCAACTTCTAGCTTTCTAGTACAATAATCATTCTGATCTTATCTTAACTGAATATTTCATTTAGTGCTGACAACAGAATGCCAGGCAGTATAACTTAATCACACACCATTTACAGAAATCGAGTAAACAAGATAAAAGCTAGTGCAAGTAAATTGGTGCTAAGATATTTTTTGTTTGTTGTGCAAGCTCTAATTTTTTTAGTGTAGACCTGCATGTATTCAGTCTTTAATGCAAGGCATTTTCATGCCTTCCTTGGTGTCTTACAAATGCATGGTTTCCTGTTACTCATATAGCAGCGTTTCTCGGTAGTAGTTAGGTAAGCACCAACCAACATCTTTGGAGGCATCAAGATAAAATTATGGCAGTTGACTTTAAGTTGTAGCCACTAGATGCCAGCATTGCAGCAGAAGTGAACGCACAATGAACCGAGGGACTGTTTTCATCTACGCAGATGATGCAACAGAACAAGATTGTACGAGGATAAATATAGGCTAATATGTTTTCAGATTTCATTTAAAACATGCAGATGGGTGGCACTGTGGTGCAGCAGGCAGTTTCACTTCTCTACCCGGTGTCTGTGTGGGCTTTCTCTGGGTTCTTTGGTTTCTGCCCATCCCACAAAATAGATGCATGTATGTGGATAGGCTATGCAAAATTGCCCATGTGTGTGTGTGTGTGTGTCATGGTATAACTGATGATAAAATTCTGATGATGTTATATGCAACTTCCTGCTGGTTAAACCACAGAACCATAAGCTACCAAATACTAAATAGTATAATTTTCTTCCTTTTCTGCAACTGAAAAATAATAAATGCGTAATGCACACAGTTAGTTGGATATCATTTAAAAAAAAAAAAAAAACAAAGGCATTGTAGCATTCATTACAGATGTGATCTCAAAACAGCTGTTGCTTTCAACACTTATTTCTGCACTCCTACATCAGAGAACTGGTTAAAGCAGGCTTTGTATTTAGCTTGGAAATGACATAGTGAGCATGAAACCTTTTTCCATTGCACAACCAACAAAAACATATCATTAATTGTGTCATACATGAGTATGCTCTAATAGGTGTCAGGAATGTGGTAGCTGACGAGAAACGTGCTCCCCGTGCTGCGAGGGCATAGATTTGAAAGCTTTTGAGCAGATGTGAAAACATTAGTTTTTCCAGGACATTTATTTATGTCTTTTTCCCCTTAGTGTGTGGTTTTCCTTGCTGCCACCACTGTCTGCCAGCCTTTTACTTGTTGTCCTTGCCCTCCGCTGAAACTTTGGAGTTCAAAAATAGCTTGCCAAATCAACTGGTGTTTTATCGACGACCATTTATGTGCATACTTGTGGGAATTTGCAGAAATGTCCATTTCGTTTGCAGAAAATTCTACATAATTCCATAGATTCAGTAACAAAAATGTTCTATTAAGGTGCAGAAGGTCACTAGACCTTTTAAAAACAGGGTAGAGTACCATGGAGCATAAAAACAATCTATTTTAAACATTCTAACCAAACATTTTAATGACTGCCACTGAAGAGTTACATGCCGTTTAATGAAAACCTCGGAACATTTTAGCCCGTTCATTTGGTATGCTTCAGGCAGGAAGCTACTGACCTCTCAAATGTCTCAGAAGTTCTTGTTCACTTCCTGAGTGCACATCCTCTGTTAAAAAATATTGACACTCCAGCCACATGTTAGGACACTGAATCTAGCTCTTGTTCCATGTTTATTTGTTCTCTTTTATTTTAAGGTTTAGAAAAGGACGGGAATTTGTGTTTGCTTTGTATGTTTTTTTAAGACACCAGGCTATTTTAAATAGTTCAAGTTAAATTCCCATAAATGTATTTTTACTGTGAGTCCCACAAACCCACACTGAACTAATGACTCACACAGAAACAACAATCTAGAGTGAAACATCATACTGTCATTTTTGTAACGTAGTCGCCAATGAAAAATAGATGAATACAATTTAAAAAGGTTTTTTTTCCCCCCACCTATGCAGGAGTTGGAAATAACCCACTGACTTCTGGAAACTGCGTTGAACATTTATGTCCATTCTTATGGCCAAGTCACACCTTTCCCAAATACTTGTAAAAAGAAATGCGTTAGGGATTGTGCTCTGTCTATAAGACAAATAAACACCAATTTGTTTAGTTTCTTTTCAGGTTACACTTGGAATTATCTTCATGCGTATGATTACATTCGCAAGAATGTTTACTTGTAATCGAACTTGTAATTACAGTGAGGGGAAATAAGTATTCAGACATTTTTATTTTTGTTATTTAATATACTTCCAGTTCATATTTCGATGCACAGCATATATATTACAAACACGATGTATTTTGACTTTGCACTTGCAAATACGAACAAAAGAGTACGTATTAATAAGAATAAAGCAAAGATACTTATGTTTAATAAACAAAATTGTTAGAGAAAAAGTATTTGTACACTATATTAAAAAATACACTGTACAGTATATGTAAAGACTACATAAAAATAAATTAGGTTCTAGATATAAATGCTGCAAAAAATTTCTGGTGCAATTTGGTAGTTTGGGAAGATTTCACGAAACAAGTAGCAATCATGGTGAAAGTGAAGGAGCTTCCTAAAGTTCTCAGGGACAACATTATTAAACAACACTCGACTGTAAAAATATATACAGCCAAAACGTAAATATCCATGTCAGTACAATTGATTTGATTTTTAAAAAATTTTTAAAAAACTTTGTTGGAAAGTTCAAGGAACTACAACTAATCATCCTTGGACAGGTGAGCCACGCAAGATTTCACAACGCACTCTCAGACCGATGGTAAAGAAGGTAAGACAGAAGCAGGCAGTCACTTGAAAAGAGTTGCAGGACGACCTGAAAGCAGCAGGACAGTTAGAAATGAACAGTTAGAAATGAACTGTACTGAAATCATCCCTGTTACTGCACACCATGCAGAACTCCTGTGCAAAAAAATAAGCACAGAGATGCAAATCTAAAAGAATTTAGATAAATCAGAACTGGAGCTACTCAGGTACAATCAGGGAATGATAGCACCAAGTGAAGTGAATCTGAGTTGTGTTTTGAAGCAGGAAATGGGGGAGATTTCTCAAAGGGGTCTGTGGAAGTGAATTCCATAACTTGGGTGAACCAACACTGAAGGACCTGCCGTCCATGGAGGAAAGTACGAATCTAGGGATTGTGAGTAAACTGGAGTCAGATGACCTTAACACATAGGTGGGGAATATGGAAGTAAGAGTTCAGTCAGATAACCTGGGGTATAGACATGTAAGGCTTTGTAGGAATAGAAGGTTGTTTGGGTTTTGTATTGAATATGGTAGGAGATGGATGACCAGTGCAGAGAGTGGGTGATGTGAGCAGAACCTTTAGTGTGAGTGAGAACTCCGGATGCACTGTATTCTGGAGATTGTTTTGGTATGGAGGCAAGTAAACATTTGGAAGGGAGGCAAGAATGTTGCAGTAGTGCAGTAGTAGTATGGGGCTGCTTCTGTGCAAACAGTACTGGGCCTTTACACATCATTGAAGGAAACATCAATGGAGAGATGTACCAGGTCACAGAGGAGAATTTAATCTCATAGGCCAAGAAACGCAATCTGGTGGGAAGATAGATGTTACAACAGGACGACAGCCCGTGGCCTGCGTGGCCTAGCCAATCTCCTGACTTGAATCCCAATGAAAATTTATGGAGGATTTTGAAATTTTGAGGCCAACAGAGGTACCCTCGTAATCTTGAAGAATTGAAGATGATTTGCCAAGAGGAGTGGGCCAAAATTGATCCACAATGCTGTAAAAAACTAAATTACTTCTTTTTGTAGAGGTCTCGAAGCTGTAACTGGCAACCACAGCTTTGAAACAATGTACTAATGTTGGTAATTTGTGGTGTTCAAATCCTTTTTTTTCAAATCAATTTTGTTTTATATACATGTTTTTGTGCTTATGAATACATACCTTTTCATTAATATTTATAAGTACAAAGTCAAAAGATATCATGTGTGTACCCCCAAAATCTCTGATTTAATAATCCCTAATGAACTCCCAGAATCTCTGATTTAGTAGTCCTTAATGCACTCCCAGAATCTCTGATTTAATAATCCCTAATGAACTCCTAGAATCTCTGACTTCGTAATGACTAACTCCCAAAAATGTTGACTTTATAATTACCTACTGAACACCCAGAATTACTTAGTAATAATGATAAACTCCCAGAATCCCTATTGAATCTCTGGCTTGAAGATCAGTCACCTTGGATCACAGTGTATGGTCAAATGTTGCTCAATCACAGTTATACTAAATCACATTTTCCTGAGAGAGAGAGAGAGAGAGAGAGAGAGAGATTGAGAGAAATTCAAACCTAGGGCTATCCATATCCTGGTCGAATGCTTGTGACAGTTTCCCACCACATAATATTCTACCTGTTAAAGTAGGAGAAGTTCTCTGGACATTATTGTGTAGTGACCAAGCATCTCACATTTGAGGCTGTGTTTGTATGTACAAACATTGTTTGTAATGTTGTGTATAAATGGTTCAACTGTTGTAATAGCAAAGAGCTATGAATTCCATTTTTCCAATGATTCTTATTTTGAGTTTTTTTCATATTGTTGCATCAAAGGACAAAATGTTAGCCATGCATGAACAGACTAATACAATCACATAAAGAAAAAAGAAGAAGAAGAAGTCACCCTTGATGGGTTTACCCTAGATGGCTGGCATGAGGACTTTTCAGCTTGTACAGCAATATTCACACCCTTTTGATGCACGTTTTCCGGTAGCAGCAAAGCAATGTCCATAAAGCTGTCAATCCAGGTGGGAGTGTGGGTGTGTGCCATCCTGCAAGGAGCAGATACATTTCCATGTCTGCGTCACTAGCTGACCTTTACCTGAGACATTGGTCCTAATCACACATCCAGGGCTTTCCTGTGACGCTCCTGCGGCCTTTTCACACGTCTTAATAGAATGTGAGGAATCCCTGTACTGTTTCCTCTCTGCACAACAGGCTGCCGACTAAAGCTTGGCGAGTATCTCACCATATTGGAAGATGGCGCGTTCACATAGTTGTGCACATCTGGGGTACAGCTGGGATTAAATGCTTTAAAAAATTCCTGCTTATGAAATAAAGCTAGAAATCACCTGTTTAATTGTACCTAATGCAGTTGCTCAATCATCTGTAATGCAGCACTGATTGCCATTCAAAAAAAACAAATGGATAAGAATGATATAAGAGAGATACTTCCTTTGCTTACTCTTTTTTATGACACAAGCTCAATAATATAAGTGTTACCATGCAGCCCTACCAGATACTTGCCAACCGTTAGACGTCATTAAAAGGGAAATTTTGCCAAAAGCAAATGTTTTGGGTTTCATAGATGTTGCTAGATAAAATATAGTGCCAATTTTGGTAGATTGACTTTGACATTGCATGCAAGTAGGTTTCCTCTATTAATCAGATCATGTTAGCTGGCTAGATTCATGCAGCTTTTTGGGATCATAAAAAAAAAATTAAAAAAAAAAACGTTGGAAATTTGGCCTTAAACAGGAAAATAAAGAGGGAAATTTCAAGCTTGGGGACAACACCAGGGTAAGATGATGAAAACTGAGTGACATTACACAGAGAACCAGGAAAGTTGGCAAGTGTACCCCACCACCTCCATTAACTTAAACTTTAGCCAAAGGAAGCACAAAGAAGCACAGTGTGCACTTTAAGAATGTGAAAACTCTGAAAGTGATCCTCATACAACACTTTCAGGGATGCATCCAAGACCCAATAATCACCTGGTTTGCACAGCAGGTATGTTCAGACGTTAACTAACATTACATTACTGCTTAAGCCCACTACATTTTTGTAACCTTAGAACCCCTTGTGTAAGAAAAAGCAAATTTTCACTATGCTGTCACATTAGATTTCACTCTACAAATGTAAGGAATAAGGGTGTGGAATAGACAAAAAAGACTGGACAGGCATCTGTTTTTAATTCCCTCTCCTTATTGACTTTGGTGCAGACGTGTTGCAAATATGAGGATAATCACATTCTTCTGTTCTTACACGCAATTCGAGAGCCTTGTTTATAATACTTTAGGAGTGAATGAGCTAGTGTCTAGAAAGGACTGACTTGTATTTTGTCTGGTCTTACATACTGATTAATCACAGTGCTCCTCTTAATCAGAAGTTGTGGGAACTGAGTGTCTGGTAGGATATAGAGTTGCTGAAACAGAAAATGTGGAAAAAAAAAAACCACAGGCCAGTATTTTGTATGAGACACTGAGCATGTATGCATACATCCTAACAACAGGTACTGTACTTTGTTTATAATGGGTGTTTTATGTTTAAAAGTAACAGCAAATTCTATGTACAAGACGATGAATCTTCCTCACGGCATGTAATGTTGACATGTCTTCGCCATGTGAAGTTTGTTATGACGGTTTCATAAGTACAGAACAATCCGCCATTCATTGCTTGCGATTGTCCAGAGCCGTTCATTCATCACTTCAGGTAATTCTCACAAGATTTGCAATGTGATGCCAAAGGAGGGGTTAAGTGTATACACTAGGAGTGTTCCTATTCACAACCAGTTTACTGACTGTCATATTAGGATGAATCACAGTCTATCATTCCAATAGCTTTCACCCTATTGGTGAGGTTGTCTGAGATTGAGATTGAGATGTGTAACCCTATAAGTCCTAAGCTTAAGTATAAAAGTGACTGTCTGGGCATATTTTATATTTTCTTTGTAACCTGTTTATTTTAGTTCTGCCAGTTTAGTAGGGGTTCTAGGACTCGAGTCTGATCTTGGACTTGAGTCTGGTCTCCAGAAGTTTTCTGTATTGACTTGGGCTTTTCTCGGTCTTGGGCAATGGTCTTGTCTAATCTGGTCCCAAATAATGTTTGTGTTTTCTTTTCTTTTCAAATACACAAAGTTTGAAAAGAAGTAATTCCTTCTTCTAGCACACATAGCCTAATCATTGAAGCAATGCACAAATGAAGCCAACTAGTTGAAGGAAAGGCTTGGCCTCAAAAAGGATTTGATGGTTTTCAGTCTTGATTGGTCACACTTTCATTTGCACTTGATTTTGACTTGGCCTCAACCCCTTTAATAATCAGCCGTGACTCGATCTCAGCTAGTCCTGGCCTTGGACTTGTCTTGGAGTTGACAATGGACTCCCAGAAATGAACCAAACTGTACTTTTCCTTGTCCCTAAAATGGCACCATCTAGGATGCATGTTTTGTGCCTTGTATCGTTTACTTAGGAAAGTGCATGTGGTGTTCTTTATTTAGCTTTTAGAGTAGAAGTCCTTAAGGTCCAATTATGTTCCTTAAATTATTTTTAAAGGTTTCCAGATAAAAGTATACATACTAAAGGTACAAAACCTGGATGCTTGATGTTAACAACTCAGTAACAAGAAAAAAAGGTTTATCTTTGAGACTGTATGGCCACAGTGTCTGTGTTTTAAGAAGGTGTTGTTTTTTTTTTTGAAATTGCCAACAATTTCTTCATGGGCATCCACATTGGTCCAAAGCATGTTTCAGTCCATTTTGGTCAATATTTATCTAAAAATGTATAGGACAAATAATATTTGAACTTCTTTGTCCAACTTTATATGGGTTTTTGACTAAATAGTGAGTCAAAAGTTCCCTAACATCAGAGGACAAAATGCTTCCCAACGGATGGTCTGCTTTTTGAATTAAGATGTCCTAATGCCAAAACTTCCCTACACAGTAACACTCCACTATTCTGGGACATTCCAAACTTGTGAGTTTTGGAAAGTACAGCAAAATAAACCTGAGAGCTGAGAGGACCAAAGTTTTGAGACCAGACCATGTTCTTGACTTTTGCTGTATCTGGCAGACCACATGGGTCCCATCTGGATTAGCATAAGGTGAATTTCCACTGTCTATGTCTATATTTAAAACAATGTTTCTAGCCAGTCACCATGAATTTTTATATGGTTATTTGCCTGGGCACTTAATTTGAACAAAATGTGTAAAGATTTCTGGTTTGGGAAGATATCACAGGTTTGTTTTTCAGCATTTAACTTTAATACTTTAAAATGTGGTTCCTTACTAATGTAGTAGCAATTCAAGAGTGTAAGAATGTGCCCCACTGAGTCATTTCTACTTGTTTCAACAACTCAAACATTACTGTAACTGCTTTGTATTTCCTGTAAATCTCCAGTATCATATGGTGGGAAATAATTTGTACTAAATTTCTTCTATTTCTATTTCTTTTATGTGCACATCTGTTGGTCTTTGTTTTCACTTTCAGTCTTTATAAATGTTTCCCATTTGATTAAATGTGTTTTCCATTAGCATAACACTGACTCAAACTCACATTCCAGAGCGCTTAGGAAATGCTCCTCACCTAACCATAAGCATTTGATCGTCAGACAAATCCTTTGAAGCCTCACCACCTTATCAGACTCATTTAGCAGGAACGTGTTGTGGCAGCCAAGAACAAATCCCGATGCTGCGCCTGCTTTTGCTTCGCAGCTTGTTTTTTGGTGTTTAAGTGTAGCTGTGCGGAGGAAAGAAGTGGAGAGCGGACCTGGCCAGCAGGGATGTGGAATTTGAAACATTTTCTGATTACTGGCCAGCCACTGTTTACACCACAGACAGGCCGTGACATCGGAGGAGGAGGGGGG
Source organism: Pangasianodon hypophthalmus (assembly GCF_027358585.1). Taxonomy (NCBI): domain Eukaryota; kingdom Metazoa; phylum Chordata; class Actinopteri; order Siluriformes; family Pangasiidae; genus Pangasianodon; species Pangasianodon hypophthalmus. The sequence continues at coordinate 19,392,297 of NC_069725.1, forward strand.
GACTTTATAAAAGTGAGTGTGCTCAGAGCCAGCCAGTGAGCAAACAGCAGCACTAGTAGCTCAGCATACTTCGTTGGGACAGTGGGATGGACAAAAAAGTGCAAAACACATACACTCTGCTGGCACGGGCACTACTGTTGTACCTGTGCTCCCAGGTGAGAAGCTCTCTCTCCACCTGATACACTATCTGGGAGATCTGAGGTGTTGAGGTAATTCATTCATGCTGCTTGTTTAATTTTTGCCAGTTCAGTTGGGATTAAACAGTGGAAGTTGTGTATGATAGAAAGTTGTTTTTTTATGTTTAAGGTTGGGTTCTAGATATGAGTGTTTTCTCTATAGTTTATTGTTTTGTTGAAGTTTCTGCTTAGTAGTTGTAAATGTCAGTTGAAACACAGAAACTATGAGTCAGATTGTGTTGTGCTTCATGTATAGTGCATCAAAGCTGCACTTTCACACCAGATCTAGTCTATGTTTTGGTCATTTCTTATTGAGAGCATATTTTTATTGCCTCTAGAGACTGAAAACTGGTTTTCAGGAGATCTTTTTGTCTTTTTAGCCTCCTTAAGTTTCAGTGTATCAAAGTTTTAGTAAAGTGATGTATATACTTTTATGGTTGTTCCTTGTGGTTTTTTTTTTTTTTGATTGTTTTTTTTTTGGAGAACTGAGGCCAGGTGGTTGGGCAATTCAGCAATAAACATCTGAATTGGGCTGCTCTGAAGTTCTTGCCGTCTGTCTTACAAAGATAAATATCCTTAAAGAAGTCCTGGGTAATGACCTAGTTTAAGTTGTGTCTCCATGTGGCACGTATAGCATGTGGTGGTTTCATAGTAAAACCACTTCCTCTCTACCACTGTAGGTATGCTGTCAAAAGTGTACCAGGCCATGCCAGTGTCACAGCTCTGTGCCAGCCTGCCCTGATGGCGTCGCTCTCGTCCTGGACGGATGTGGATGCTGCCAAGTGTGTGCTCGCCAGAAGGGTGAAGCCTGCACCGACATACTCGTGTGTGACAAGCAGCATGGCCTGGAATGTGACTACAGTGCCAGCTTCCCTGGAGATCCGGGAGAGTGTGTCAGTGAGTAGTGAGATTTCCTGCCTTGTGCTGAACAGCATGTCTCAGTGTGCATCCAAAACAGGATTTGTAAACATAATTAGCAAGCATAGTTCCAAGGAGGAGGACAAATAGGGCTACTGTGTGAGGATTTACCTGCACTGGCCCCTCCTCAAAATGTCTTAACAACTTTCTTGCTCTTACTTCCTTTACACTGTGGAGACTTGATGTGAAACTATATGAGCTGTATAATCATACAATCTAATATCACAGTAAATTAAAAAAATATTATTATAGAAAAAATAAATGTAGTATATCACTATAGCAGCAATTCCCTATTACATTATTTTTGATAAAATAACTGATGTAGTATTAATTAAAATAAATTTGTTAATAGGTCACTTTTGTACAGTAGTTTATCAAACAATAAAAAAAACATTTGGCATAGGCATATAGGCATGTAGGCTAAACAGATCGTAAAAATCTTAGACTATATTTAGGGATATGTGATATTATGGGAAAATAATCATCAACCCCAAAGTTTTACTGGGAACCTGTAAAGCCCTCTCTCCAGAAGGCTTTCCTGTGTTAGAAAGCTTAAAGGAACAGCTTTGTCTCTGACTGGAGACTCCTTCCAAAAATGCTAATAATGTCTCCTCACTGAAAACATCACCATATCAACAATTACACATCTTTTTAAAAATCCATTTATGTGGAGCATCCATCATAAAAGTCCTTGTGGAAGCTGAATAACAGCCAGAACAGAAATTTAATCACACCTTCTGACCAATCAGATTTAAGAATTGAATGCTCTGTGTTATATAATAGTCAATATAGCATAGGGTATTTTTGGTATTTTAGGTTTCCATGTTATATTATACCATCATACTGCCATATAATTATACATAGCATGTAATATAACATTACATGTCCAACATCCAGTGTTCATTTTTGTAACATTGTTGTCATTGTGCACATTAGTAACACTTGTGACTATGTCCAAGCTCCTTAGAAGGTGTTTTTTTTTCAATAAATATTCATATTTGGGCACATGCAATTCACCTTTTCATCCCTCAGTATGTTTTTTGTGTATACTTTTGCTCTATATTTTGTATTCTAACGCGCCTTGTCTCTGACGCTCAGGTCAGGAAGAGCTGGGTTGTGAGCTGAATGGCATCTCTTATCAGGAGGGCGAGGTGTTCCAGCCATCCTGTAACACCCAGTGCAAATGTGCAGGTGGAGGAGTGACCTGCGTGCCCCTGTGCAGTTTAGATGTCCGTCTGCCCAGCTCAGACTGCCCATATCCTCAAAAGGTCCAGCTGCCAGGAAAGTGCTGTAAGGAGTGGGTGTGTGAGAACTTGGACAACAGTGTGCTACAGGATGCTCAAGCAGGTGAGGTGAAATAAAGCAAACGTATTGTCCTTTCGTCCATATTTACATATAAAGCCTAATATTGTGGCATGGATTGTGTTGTAAGATAAAAGGTTCTGTATACTGGTCACATTCAGTTCAAACAGTGTAAGCTTAACAAGTGTAAGTCTAGTGCCAGCCTACAGTTTCATAAATGCACATGAAAGTATGGTTAACTAGACAGTACACATTAAATACATGGTACAACAGGAGTAGAATCACTGGGGTATGCTAGAACTGAGCTTGCAACTCTCATAAATGAACAACCTGGAGTTGGAGAATAACAGATCATCTTTATATGTACTATTAACTCATTAGAAAGACACTAAGTGAGGAATAAAACATGATGTGCCATGCTGTCATAGGAAAATAATCAACACCGTGTGTTGTGATGTGGCCCAACGCAAATTCTTTTCTATAACAGCTTGCGCCAACAAGTTTTATTCCTCTTATACCACAGCAATTTACAAGCACTACCAATTTTTTTATTTAATAACGACCATGTCATACTTTTTATCCGTTTATAGTTACATTTAATGTCCACAAAACAAGTTAGTTCCTGTTATCACTTACCTTATTGCAGCTAGAAACCATCGTTCCCTCACCAGCCTTTTTTTTTTCTTGCTTGAATTTAATAAGACAAAAAAAACAGCTTGTCATGTTACCAAGAAACCTCAAAGCCTTCCATCCTGAAAATTTTTCTGTGTCCGAAAAACTTAAAAGAACTGTTAAAGGACTGTTATAAAGCACTGACAATAGAGACTCCTTCCAAAAATCAATACATTTTTTAAAATTCTCCTTACAGAAAATTTCACCATTTCGATGATTACATATATTTTGAATCTGTTTATGTGGAGTGTCCACCATACAAGTCACTGTGCAAGCTGTTACTACAGATATGATAAAGTTTTAGAGCAAGTGCATTAACATAAACCTGTGATTTGCCTTGCAGCTTGCTGTAATAGAAAATTAATCCAAACCTTCTGACCAAGCAGAATCAAGAATTCAGTGGCACTCTGGTATACCAATTAACAAAAATATCTCATTGATAATTTATCATTTATATTTAAGCCACTTCCTTTTAAGTAAGACTATTTTTCTATTCACTTAGGGATAATGAGGCCCTTAAGAGAATGTCACAAGGCATTCTTACAAGACAGTAATTTTCACAAGTATCTGGAGACAAAGTTAGCTTTCCCACTAACTGTGGGATTTTTCATCAAATGTAAATCATAAAATGGTGGTCTTTTTTCCCAGTTGTTACACAAACCACGACTGCAGGGTTTATCTAAGAGCGGTTAGTCACATTCCAGTCTGAGCTTTTTTATTGTGAGATCTTAAGCATTCAGTTGAAAATGTCTTGCCAAGATGAAGCTGAACCGCCCAAACAGCGACTGCTTCCAGAAACTTTCCATGATTCATAACCAGACTCGTGTTTGTGCAAGCCAGCAATTAATGTCTAAAATTGGCCAGCCATGGAGTGGACATAAGGGGGCTTGCAAACAATGTCAACAATGTCACCCAAGTCAGGCCAACAGCAACGGCACATTTTACAGTTTTCTTGTATGCAGTGTAGGGAATATTACACAGTTATGCACAGCAAGATTAGCAAATGAACAGCTCATTCTCTTCAGTGCGGTTAAAAAACTTTCCATTCTTATCTTTTTATCAGATGATGATTTTTACCAGCATTGTGTTCAAAGTGCTGATAGAGGCCTCACATAAGTGAAATTTAACTTCATAATCTACCAGCTTATTATTCAGTTCTTCATCTTCAATTGTTCAGTAACCACAGTAAAGATATATATTTACCAGGGGTGGAAAATGTTTAAGTAATTGTACTATACACAAATAGTACTATACTTAAGTATTATTTTTTATATATAGCACTTTTATACTTTACATTTGTGTTTTTAAAGTACTTTGATGGCAGACCACCCAATTTTTAGGTGAGCAAAAGTATAGGAACTGATAGTCTTGAAGTAAATTAAAGTAAATAACACTTTATAATGATTGCATATCCCTTGCTTGCAATAACTGCTTCAAACCGGAAACCCACTGACATCATCAAACTGCATTCTTCTTTTGTGATGATTTTCCAGGCCAGATTCTTTGAGTTGTTGTTTGTTTTGGGGGTTACTCTGTAAATTGGCAGACAGAATGTTTCTGTAGACTTCTGAATTCATTTTGCTGCTACAATCATGAGTTATATCATCAACAATGATTAGTGAGCCTGTTCCAGAAGCAAACCCAAGTCTTGACGCTACCTCCACCATGACGATGAGCTCGTATGTTTTGAATCATGAGCAGATCCTTTCTTTCTCCACACTTTGGCCTTTCCATCACTTCGGTGGAGGTTAATCTTGGTTCCAGTAGTTTTGTGGCTCATCTCTTTCTTTGTGAATTCAAATGTGGGCGTCTGATTCTTTCTGCTGATGAGTGGATTGCGTCTTGTGGTATGGCCTCTGTATTTCTGCTCTCTAAGTCTCCTTTGAACGGTGGATTGGGATACCATCATCCCTGGCCTGTGTAGGTTGTTGGTGATGTCACTGCCTGTTGTTTTTGGGATTTTCTTCACAGCTCTCGCAATGTTTCTGACATGAACAAACAACTGCTGTTGTTTTCCTTGGCTGACCTGTTTGTACACCAGTGGTATCTTTATTTTTCAGGACACTACAAATTGTTGTATTGGCTATGCCCAATGCTTGTGCAATGGCTTTGATAAATGTTCCCTATTTTCTCAGCTTTAAAATGGCTTGCTTTTCTCCCATAGACAGCTCTCTGGTCTTCATGTTGGTTTATCCTTTTTAACAACAAATGCATTCTTCACAGGCAAAACCCAGGACTCAAACCAAGAGTAGACATTTAGAGCTATTACTTATTTAAACATTCAATCTAACAGGTTACACCTGGGTAACAAGAAACACCTATCAGTCAGTCACATGTTCTAATATTTCTGATCACTTGAAAAATGGGTAGGTTCAAACCAAAGGTACCATGTTGTAAGTAATTTAACACATCTAGATGTTAATATCAGGAAATAAAAGCTGAAATTCTGATCTGTCATCTCATATTTATGTTTTCGTCTATGTTTACATGTCTGATTTATTCTTTGGATTTCAGTTCAGTTTGTGTTAGTAGCTTTTACTGCATTAGGAGTTGAATAAGTCTGATAACTCTATTATGGTTAAAGCTTACAGACATGCCCAAGTGTTGCCTGCACTTCCTGGTCACCAAGCCAGCCCCAGTTTAAACTGTATATATCAGAGCTCAGAGTGGAGTGCCTGCTCACGTACCTGTGGCCCAGGGATCTCCACACGCGTGAGCAACCAGAATGCAGCCTGCAGAATTGAGCAGCAGATCAGGCTGTGTAAAATCCGACCATGCCAGGCTTTGCCACATCAAACACCAGTGGTGAGCCATGATTTGTTTAACATCAGTGCTAACACTTGAAATACTTAAAAATGCTAAAAAAAAAGATACTGAAAGCCATGAAATTGCATCCCTTTTATTTATTTTTTTTTGCTGTGGTTTTATTGTTGTAATTACATCCACATTGGAGGAGGAAGCATACACTAATAATGCATTACTGCTTTATGGTTTTTTTTGCATTAGTGGCCAAGGAGATGCCAATCAAGCTACAGGTCAAATGTTCCTACACGCCTGCTCCATGAAGGCTGCTATAGCACACAATTTTACCGTCCACGTTACTGTGGCTTCTGCACTGATGGCCGATGTTGCACGCCTTATCGGGCCCACACCGTCCCAGTCACCTTCCGCTGCCCAGGGGGCCGCCTGCTCCGCCAAGCTGTCATGATGATCAGGTCCTGTGTTTGTCATTACAACTGCCCCTACTCGTCTGGCCGAACCTACAGGAGCCTTGCTCTGTGGGCATAGAGACTCTCATGCACTGATTCACACAAATCCCAGCTTGAAGCCTAGAAAGAATAGCACTTTGAACATACCACAGTATATTTTTTTATTACCAGGGATGGATTAGTAAATCCTGGACCCCTGGGCAGGAACTGTGCAGGTGCTATGCAGAAGAGAATCTTACTTTAGGCAACTGGCTTCTTTCTTGCTTTTCTACTCGCAAACTCTTTCACCAAATCCACCAAATTCCAGCTCTTTAACAAGCTCCAACTCAATGGCCAGCAGTGACAGCATGTTGAGTCTTCTTTGGCCAATTTTAGTTTGGAGTTTGTTTTGAATCCAACCCAGTAGGCAAAATGAACATTCTTTGGCTTCTTTCTTCTTTTCATCAACACACATAGTGTGAGTCTACTATGATTTTTTTTCCATCTGCTTCTCTCGCCCTAACTGACCACTCACTGGATACAAATTCAGACCCACACACCAGTAATATTTAAGAATTTATTTCATATTCTGTGACTTTACGTTCATCGGCTTGGGTTCTGTTAACTCACTGCTGTGTGACGGTGTAATGGCTAATCAGACTAATCATTCAGTTCAAATCTATCCTTGTTGGAGACCTGCTAGTTGGCAGGGCCCCTGGACATCTGCCTAATAGACCCAGTCGCTGATCCATCCCTGTAAATTAGGTCATTTTGCATAAAGAGCTTGCTATCACACATACATTTCTGTAGGCCTTGCTCGAGAAGGTAGTGAACTGGCCTCATTCTTCACTTACAGCTTGTGTATATAGAATTAGTCTTTTTTTAATGTGGTCGGAATTTCATAATTCTATGGATTTGAGAAGCAAAGAGAAGCCTGTTAAGATGTTTAACCCATCTCTTTTAGTTTATATGATGGCAGCTATTAGTCTTGAGTGCTTACAGCTTCTTATGTAATTTAATTATCGTAACTTGTACACTTACTGTCACTTAGTGTTGAATACTTTTGAATGTTTAAAAATGAAGTAGCACTGTAAGTGTAGACTGACATTTCCAATGTTTCTTCCAAGCTTTGATCTGGATCCCTATTTTAGATATTTCATCTCCTACAGACAGCTTTTCCTCCATAAATTTTAACAAATGTTTAATTTTTAAATGTATGTGTTTGGAATGAGATACTTTTCTTCTTTAAGTATTGTAATATTATATCACTAATCCCTACACAGAACAAGGTTATCTTAAATTGGTTTCCTGTATCTTTCCATTTTCTCTATCAGTTGTTGTTATCCCTACTAGGCCAGTGAAGATATAAATCCCATTTCAGAGAAGTTTATGTCCAGGCAGCCACTTGAATAAGGACTTGGGTGAAATATTGTATAACCTCTTTTAAAGAGACACCAACTGTTGTGTTGCGAGACCCATTATTTTGCTCATGTAATTTGCTGTACATATTTGTAAATGCATTTATTACGTTATATATATATTGGTTTATAATTTATGTGTCCTCACAACATTATAGATTTCATGTCTGAATCAAACAAGCTTCTTTTATTTTCTCCCCTGAGGTTGTTCTCTGAGATCAATGCAAACAGTAATCTATGTCATACAAATTTTGGTGTTTAACCTAAGTATTAACTTGGGTTGTGAATGCTGAGCTGCTTGTAAATGATGGGTGTAACTGACCAAAAAAACTGTGAAATGTTTTAGCACTTTAAAATTCTGCCTAAATGGGAGTACTTTCAGCACATAAGGTTACAGTACTTCATGCTGCAAGAAAGAGAAAATGTACAGTACCATCATGTCCTATACAGAATTACTAGTGAATCTTTGATGCTTTGGGGAAGGAACAGAAAATCTGTTTTGCAATGCATGACTCAGCTATCTCAAATCTGTACTGTTGATACCCTGCGGTCTGAATTCAGGAGAGAAATGTACATGCACAAACCAAATGAGATAAAGGAGTTTCGAATATTTTGCATGTACAACAACTGTCCTTGACATTACAGGAAGTATACTCATTACTGTTATTTTCTCTAGGGGGGGCATCATTTTGAAACCTGTTTTGTTGCAGAAACAAATTCATTACTCATGAATTTTTTTGTGTGATTGAAAAACAGTATTCTGTTTTAACAAAACAGCATTCTCATGTGTTTAAGCTCAAAATATAACTTATCCATTGTCTGTAGCCCAGGGCTCCAGGATGAAAGGAGACACCCAAATTAATTAAAGCCTTTGAATAAATGTTTAGGTTTTCAGTCCAGTGATTGGAAGATTTTCAAAGAAATATTGCCACTTGCTTGTCCAAGTTTAATACTTTGTTGAAATACACTATATGGACAAATGTTTGTGGACACCTGACCATCACACTCTTATAAGCTGAACATCCCATTCCAGATTTAGTCCCCCCTTTACTGTTATAATAACCTCCATTCTTCTGGGAAGGCTTTCCACTAGAATTTGGAACGTGGCTGTGGGGATTTGTGTTCATTCAGCCACAAAAGCATTAGTGAGGTGTTGGATGAGGAGTGTCCTGTGCAGGACACTCAAGTTCTTCCACTCCAACCTTGGCAAACCATGTCTTCATGGACCTCGCTTTGTGCACAGGGTCATCGTCATGCTGGAACATAATTGGGCCTCTTAGTTCCAGTGAAGGGAAATTGTAATGCTACAGCATACAAAGACATCCTACACAGTTGTGTGCTTTCAACTTTGTGGCAACAGTTTAGCTAAGGCGTCATGTTGGTGTGATGGTCAGATGTCCACATACTTTTGACCATATTGTGTAGGTGCTTTAATTTGTTTAGTTGTACTTTGGCTTTTATTTATTGCTTTTTTTTTAATGTCACATAGGGTATTGATATTTGCTAGGTTATAATATTGGAAATCAGAAAATCGTAGTGGAGTGCAAAAAAAAAAAAAAACTTTGGACGGTGGATTTTTCAAGGACCTACCTTCGTATTATATTTTATGCATTTCATTTGGACTAGCTTTAATGTATCTTTTGTTCTATGGGCCACATTAATGTCTAATAACAATCCATATTCCAGTGTGTTGTGTTGCCACATAGAAGTTTTATCGTGTCTCTTTTAACTGCAGTACCATTAGTTTCATATTCATACTTTCGGGTATTTCTGGTCAGTAACACATGAATGTCTATAAATAGACAACATTTGAATGTGACATTAAAGGAGAACTCACTGAGTTAGTAACTGTAGTACTGAAACCTAAAAAAAAAAACAAAGTGTGAATCATTGTCAACTGCCTGGTTTCTGCAGCATCCTTCTCTATAGGAAATGAAATGTGAACCAGTCTAACCAACTACTCCACACACAGACAAACTGATTAGCTGAGTTTTCAGATGAAAAGAATGTACTCTTACATATGATAAGTGTAGTAATGTAATGGATTTTTTTAAAGTAATTATAATTATAATTCATTGATACTGATGTAAAATAGTAATCAGATACAATTAATGTATAAGAGTGGCTGGGTGGCTGGGATCATGACATTATAGTAGCTCTTTTTATGTGTTACTCAAGGCACCTGCTTCTGCAAACCCAATTTCCTGTTAAGTGGGTTGTCTTAATGCATAATTCAGGAAAAAAAGGTCACAGCTCCAGCATGCACGCTAGCTGAATGCATGTGCAGAAATTACAGGAAGCCTTCAAGAAGCGGTTGCTATTCATAGAGCTGTACAATGGCGAGAAACACAACAAATAGCTGCTGGACAATTAACTATGATTTTCCAAAAATCTTCTTAACAATTGTATATTTTACCGTTTTTATTTTTGGACTTCTTGGTAACTGCTGGGGCCTAAAATCTATTTTTGCAAACTGGAGGAAGTTGGGAAACATTAATATATTTGCTTTAAACTTATGCATTGCTGATATTTTGTACGTGCTTACCTTGCCATTTCTGATTACCTATCAAGTGCAGAAACAAAACTGGATCTTTGGACAGCCTTTCTGCAAGATAACAAGATTGCTGTTCAACGTCAATCTCTATGGGAGTATTGGATTTCTCACATGCATCAGTGTGTACAGATATCTGGGCATTGTGCACACTCTGAAGGTGAAAGGCAGGATAAAAGCGCGCCACTCTGTAGGAATAGCCGCACTGGTCTGGATTGTGGTGTTGCTTCAATGTCTGCCTGATGTGTCTTTTGATAAAACATTGTCAAATAGAACCAAATGCTACGACACGACTGCAGACCATAGCATGGAGAAATACTTGAGGTACAGCATTACACAGACAGTTATTGGATTTGTAATCCCTTTGGTGTTAATTGTGTGCTGCTATGGGCACATTGCTGTGATTCTAGCCACTAAGAAAGACATCGGAGATGCCACACTGAAGTTGAAGTGCCTCAGGCTGGTGGTGATCCTGGCTGTGCTCTTTTCCATATGCTTCATCCCCATCCACATCTTCAGAAATCTGAACCTGATGACTCGCATCTCAAAAAAAGTAAATCACACCTGTAAGACATGGTATCCCAGCATATACATCGCCAAAATTATCAGCGATGGGCTAGCATGCCTGAACAGTGCCATTAACCCACTAGTATATCTGCTGAACAGTGATAAACTGCTGAAGAGTTTTAATTTCAGGCGAAACCAAGAAGAAGGTTCATGTTCGCCAGAACTCTCACCTGTGAGACCAACAAAGGAGCAAAGTAATCTTACATATCTAAAGTGAGTGATCACGTTTGTGTGGAGAGTGAATGTATTTGCCTTGTTGTTGTGCTTGTGATTTTTTTTTTCTTCATTTCAATGTGATTTCTCAAAGAACATGTAGTGCACTGAATCTTCATACAAAAACTCTTGCATGAAGTCTTTTTAGGGTTTATTTTTCAATATTAAAACAGTCTCTAAAAAGGACGGTGGTACTGACAATATAAAATATTATAATCAACAGAGAAGTATTATTATTATTATTATTATTATTATGATTATTAAAACTGATATACCAAAAATAAGGGCGGTTTCTACTAGTAAAGCAATGTGTAATTTGGTGTTTCTGCAACTACTGGCATTTCCGGCTGTATGTTTTTTGTTTGTTTGTTTGTTTTTGTTTTGTTTTGTTTTGTTTGTAAAATGGACGTTAACAAAAAGGAAAAGGACCAAAATTGAATATAGTTTCAAATTTTAAAAATCGGGAACATACATGTGTCTTTTATTTTTCAATAATTGTCCCTATAAAATGTTCTTAGTGTAAGTTAACCTTAAAATTCAGTTCCAAAAAGTCATTGTTACTCATGGCAAATACTTCTGTTAAAACAGATTTTTAAAAAATAATAGTTTTGCACAGATGAGTCTGTAATATGATAAATACATTTTTTAAGATCTGTAAAGGATAAATGTGTAGACATTTTTATCACAGTTATTGCAAGTCAAATATCATCTAGATTCCCAATTACATTTTCCAGCTGATTATTGAAAGAAAATTTAATAATTACTATTAAAAATTGTTTCATTGCCATAATGAGTGTTGGTAAAGAAAGAAAGTCTCAGTAATGACAAACCAAATCATAACTACAAGCTTTATCTCACTTCATCCCAAAATATAACAAAATTCATGAATTTTTGAAATGTTAACTTTTTGAACCAGTAAATACAGTATCCAAATAACAATAGTAACAATTATGCAAAGGCTAAATTCACAAAAGAGACTGGCAAGCTTCAAAATCTTATTTTTAAATCTTATATTCTTAATTAATATCTGATTACTCAGCACTGATTATATCAGTTATGAAGACTTGTCATATTTTTTTGTGTGTAATATACAACATCATCTTTCTTTGGTCAATAACCCCAACTCTGTGCTTTGTTTTAAACAAAGCAGAACTCTCTGAATCAACATCTTGGATGATGCCTGGATATGGATCATTGTCATACTGTTCAACAAACCATTTACCAGTCAGTCCCTCATTGACATCAATGTGCTGTTAATGTGTGTGATATATACAATTGTACTTGAATTTGTCTATACAGCAACATTCTGAGTTATAAGGACATTCGCAGTAAAGACCTTTTCAGTGTTTTTGTGAATAAATAACAAATAGCATGGTCTGCTACCTTAGCGCACATCTTGTAATATATTTGATTTTAACAGGAATATGAGTTTAAATGTTTAAAAGTTCAGCCTCCACAGTTGGTAGCTGTAGCTGGAATTTGGAAAGTAACCAGTTTAGGGAGAAATATGGAATGATATTGAAATACACATGAATTGACTGATGTGTGTGCGTGTGTGTGTATGTAAAAATATATATACACACATATACACACACACACACACACACACACATACATATGTGTGTGTGAAGGCTTACACCTGTGAAGGAAAAATGCTTTGGTAATTCTACTGTGAAAAAATATAGAATATGGAGCATCTGAAAACAATGTATATATGCCTTTATATTCCAGTATGACATTGTAACATTTATGTTTATTCATTTAGCCAACACTTTAATTCAGGTAAGCTACAAATAAGCATTGGGGAACTATGTACTTATGCAATTATACTACACTTTAAAATGCAAAGAAAAGGAATTGACTGCTATACAGAAAGTGAAAAGGTGCTGCAGAACCTATTTTCCACCACACGAAAGTTTGTTAGAAAACCTCAACTAAACAAGGAGGTTTTACATGAATCATTTTCCAGCCACTTTTACACATTTTACACAATGACTAATTTATATAACATTGCCATACATAGATTCTCATTGTGCCTGTTAGAAGATTGAGGGTAATAAATTAGGTCACTCTGTGGCAGGGCATTTCAAGACAAGAAGACTTCCTGTTTTTATCATCACCTGGAGTAACTGATCAAAAGCATGTCCTGAGTAACTCCTAAGCAGAGCTCACAGGAACATAATATCATATCATAATCACAAGTCCCAATCATCACTACCACTACTAGACCAGTTTAGAAAGAGGAAAAGTGAAAACAACAGAAACTAAACCGAGAACTGAACCCTGACTACAGACCCGCAAACCTTTTTCATAATCATATATCTACTCCTGCAGTGACATCTGCTGGCTAATCAATGTTTCTGACCTTCATTCACTTCATTAATCTCTTGTCCTCTGTCTGTAGGTGAACACTGAATGCTGTGACTTTTCAAAATTGTCCTTCACCTTCTCCAGCCCTCCCAGCCGTTACCTCTGTGAACTTAATAAATATTAATCCTTTAAATTAGCCCACTTTTATAGTGGTGAACCAATTAAAACAATGCAATTGGATGTATACAGTGTAAAATCTATTTTTATCTATATATTACCCAGTACAGTTCCACAGACGTGTTATATCAATGCCAAGGCTCACTGAAGCTCTTCTGATGGCTCTAGTGTCCCAACCTCTTATTAACACCGTGCTATTAATTTGTCATACATCTGTGTATTGATCACACTAGCAGTTATGGCTTATATGGGTAAATATATTAGGGTATTGTATATCACAGTGCAAATGATGCATGATTTGAATTTAATCATACATTATTTGTACTGTTAAAGTGAACAAATATTATTTCTCCATTAGATCAGTGTATAAACCAGCAGCTTCAGTGAAGACAGTCACAAAAGTTGTGTATACCCAAATATTAATTATAGACTTATGTTGTAGAATCTGTGTTAATAATCGGAAAGGATTAATCTGGCCAACAATTCTTCTGCATGTGATTAGTGGAGAATGTATGTAAATGCTAAAAGCCACAGCATGACTTTTGCTCTTGTTATGTGTGATGTGTGTATATCGTGAGCCCTTGGTCTAGATGATGTTAAAGGCCAAGGTCCAGCTGCTTAGATCATATGTCTGCATATAATGTGGGAGGGTGTGGGAACCCCAGCTACAGCCAAAGCCTCTCAGTTACAGTTTATAAGAGCATCCAACACATGCAGTATCAAACACATGGCATGGTGATGTGTTCAGGCTCTTTCTTTTCAGTTTTCTTCCGACAATGGACTCGTTTCTGAAAGCGCTGCACATGCGAACCCTCTGTGACAGCACAGGTGAGGACCACGAGGATGGACTGACCAGAGATGACCCATAAGTGAACCTATAGAGAGCACACACTGATAGACTATACCACCTAACTGCATGTGTACTACATGAAGAGATTTTGGATATAATTTACATAAATAGTTCCATTATTAAATACTACCATGTCGAACGAATGGTCAGTAAGCCAGGGTGCCTAACTTCTGTAGTTTTGCACTGAAGCTAAGAGGCTAATGTAGCTAGCAAGTAACGGAAGAGTGCGTCCACATTCTTATTCAAAGCACATCCTGTTCATCAGTAATGTCACACAGATTTGAGGAGATGGTTTATTAAGATACAGTGTGGCTTAATGTACTCTATAAACATTAACGATCACTCTTGGACAACCAGTTCGAGGAATTGGTAACATTTTACATTTTTTACAACTCTTGAATGAGTAGTACTATATTAACATCGAAGTCACGACAATTAACTACTAATAAATACTGGGTAATTACTCAGTAAGTAACAATAAAGTAATGATTTGTTCATAGTTCATTATGAACTAAGCAATAATTAGATGCATACTAATACATGGTATTTTAAACTGTTAAATGCAAGTTTTAAATTTACAGACTTTTCCTGCTATTTTACAAAATCATGTTTCTAAGCAGAAATTGCAAAATTTAGCTTAACAGCATCATTTGAAACAAGAATATGAAGATTTGAGGATGTATTTACATAACATATTTTGGGTAAGACTTCTATTAATTTTTACATACATTTGTCTCATAGCTCCAGACATCAAGCATGTCGTGGCTATTTGAGTAACTTTATGGTAGTAATTGGAACACCATGAATGCACCTCATGCTGTGTGGGTGCGTGGAAGCTGTTGTTTAAGCATTGTTCATCTTTTTCACTCGTTTTCCAATTTTCTTTCTATTTACAGACCATGCATGCTTTATGAGGATAGTTAGCAACTCCCTTGGGTTCCAAAGAGCCACTGCTAACATACTGACTGGGTTGGATCATTCCGGCTGGTCAGGCTTTTAATAGCACCAGACATTCATTGAGTTACTATAAGAGGAGGACACGTTATATATGTTATTATTAAGCTATTTTCTGTGAGTCTAGGATGGCTTAGTAAAACATTTTGTATTTATTTCTATTGTTTCGTTTAACTGTTGGTTTGTTCACTGATGGTTGTTCACTATGCAATATTAGCTGAACTTTTATCTTTTGGCGTATACTGAGCTATATTTGCCCTTAAGCAGTATGCAAGCATTGCTCTGTATAAGGATTCACAATGCAAGCTGTTTTACTGTACTCATTTATTACACTTCAAACTGCACAAATATGTAAGTAAAGGCACACAGACCTAACCCAAAGGTCTCCAAGTACTAAGTGCATTATGTATGAGCTGAGAAGCATGTGGTTTTGCGTGAAATGCCACTTACTAAATGGAAAACGTTGTTTTTACCTGAAAAAAGACTTGTACACAGTTCCAGTTAAGTCTTAAACAGCTTTGTACTTTGGCATTAAATAGGACAAGCCAAGGTTTGCTGTTTCTTTCTAACGTGCATGCATATTTTCTGTGGCAGGAAAGCACGTCATAGATTGCCACACAGACCCAAACACAGACACCCAAAAATGCCACAGATCTTCACAGCTCAGGGTAGAGATGCTTATCACATACAAGGAACTGTCACCTCATGTTGTTCCTGTTTTTTACTCACACAGAGCTATAGAAGCTACACTGAAACAGCTGCTAGGGGTCTTAATCTTAATAATAATCATATGCCTCATTCCTCATCTGCAGTGATTAAGCAAAAGCACTGGATTGATGAGATGTTTGTCATGAAAACTGCCAGTTAGACACCTTCTGGATTGCACCGGTGTCTAGTTTGCTTCTTTGTGTCTAGTTTCTGTCTCTATTTTTACTTCTGGGAAACCCCCAAAACAAACAACACCTGAAAGTGGTTGTGGTACAAGCCTGGAAAAACAAAACACAAAAACAAGAATGTAACAGTTCAGTATCTATCTATCTATCTATCTATTGTCATGGTCTTGACCAATGGTTATTAATTTGTCAAATTAATTTAAAATTTAGTATGATATACTAAATCAACATTGACATACACCTTAATTATTTTTTTAACATATACTTTTACATCAATTACCCAAATCAACATTGACATACACCTTAATTATTTTTTTAACATATACTTTTACATCAATTATTTTTATTATCATTTTTTTCTTTAACTGAAATCATGAAGTGTTTTCCAACGAAACAAAGTATGAACACGGAGGTATGTGCTTCAGGCAGTCAGAGAAATTGCGAGGACAATATTGAGTCAACAATTTTGTTGTTAGCAACTAGCTAACAATAAAAAAAAAGTTGTTTTTTAGGTTTTATGTCTCTATTTATAAATTCTGGTCTACAATAATGGATTCTGTTTATTGTTATGTTAGGCTTCTAGGCTACTGAGTTTACTAAGTTTAATTTGCTCAGCCATTAACACATTAACACATAGCTAGTTAGCTAACAATGCTAGGTTAGTATACTGGTTTCAGAGGTGGGAAGTAACAAAGGAAAATTACTGTACGGTTACTCTACTTAAGTCTGGTTTGTAAATATATCTACTTGAGTTTTTCTTTCACCTAATACTTTTGAATTTTACTTACTACATTTCAAAAGAAGAAAATGTTCTGCTCACTACATTTTCGAAAAGAAAGTTTTCTTCTAATGAAATGTAGAAAGTAAAAGTCAAAAGTATTACGTGACAGAAAAACTCAAATAAAGTAGTTTTCTTCTTATGAAATGTAGTAAGTAAAAGATTACATTTCTCTCTAATCATATATTTTTAAAGTCCTAATCACTGTAATTGATCTGCTGCTATGTACACTTTGTATTTATCAAGACAGTTTGTATTGTGACAGCAAGCTATTAGCATTCAACTAGTCTGTATCAAAGTTATGATTATGCTAGCTAGTATTTGAAAGATTAGCAATAAAGCTGTTGATAGTTAGCCTTAGAAAATGTTTTCCCACTTTCATTTCTTGTTGAAAGAGATGCTAATTTACAATCAGTAACTAAAAATGTGAGTTGAGGCAGATCTTTTACTTTAACTTAATTGAAGAATTTGAGGCTTTTACAAATCTTATCAGAGTATTCATCAAGACAAGTATATTTTATTTGAGTTATGAATTTGGGTACTTTTACTGCCTCTGATTGTTTGAATTTGGCAATTCATTACAGAGAGCTAGCTGGCTAAGACTGGATGTTTTCCATAAAGCTCAGAGTATGTGAGTCACTCAGTCGCTCAGGGACCAAGCAAACGCACCACTCATGTACCGCTCACGCTCACCCGTAAAACAACTGACGTGATTGCATAACAACAAGATACCCTACTAGCTACTTATCTATTCATTTATTATTGAATGGTATGTACTAGCTCACTACCATGATTTTGCTGCACTACCATGTTTACATAGCACATCCTCGTGCTTTCTGGTAATGTGCCGCTTAAGATTCCAAAAGGAATATTTGCTAACTCCCACAGTCTCTCCACACTCCCTTTCAATTTCTTCTCCTTCCTTTTTCTTAACTTTGATTTTTACTGTGCATTTATGTATAAGGTTTGCAACTTCATCAAAACGATGTTCGAACTCCATAACCTTACACCTATTGCTTATTTCACAGTTTCTCAAACCAGCATATCACAAAGTGCATTCTGGGTTGAGCGAGCGGCACTGAACAGTCTGAGCGAACAGAGCGGAATCTTAAGAAAGGCGCTCCAGTGGAATTATCAGTGCTCCACTCTCCGCTCCGCTCCGCTCACATGATCTGATAACAATAGTGTGGAAAATCTCAAGAAAGGTCTTGATTTTGGGTTTGCATTGTCTCGGTCTTGGTCTTGGTCTCAGTTGGTATGGATCTTACTCTTGACTTGGTCTTACTACAACACTATTGTGAAGAGATGAAGAAGTGTATTAGCTATATGGAGTATATGGTGCATTTATATACCATGTCCTTTGGATATATCTAGTCACCTTTTATCCAAGGTTTTGTAGGTTTTGTTCCTTGTCCTAGTTCCCTAGTTCCCCAGTCAAATTTTGGTAGTGCCTGGTTTTGGCCTGTGTCTCCTGTGTGAATAATAATAATAAATCCTATAATTTGAACATCTGTTTGTGATCTGATCTCTGTTGCAGACAACGATTCTTCAAAAATCATGAATGAAAAGATTAGTTGGTAATTGAAAATCTGTTGGTAAATGAAAGGTTTCTCTCTCACTACAATGTTTAACAAAGTGATCAGGTAGAGAATTAAGGGCAAGATACTAGTGACTCTAGATAAACATCTTGCAGTGTGGCGTGAGAGCAGACAGTGCAAAGGATCAGACGTGATTCAGGCCAGGCTCAAGCCATCTAATCTTGTTAGCAATCATATCCAGACTGAGACCTCTCAGTTTTTTTTAGGTAAAGAGCATCACTGACCCTGTATAGCTGACCTGCTGCTTAAACCTTGCATTAATGTATCTAATGGAAGCACAATTAGTAGAATTTTCTACAAGGATACTGGTTACAGTGGAACTATACTTTAAATGTGGTTGGGAAAAAATTGATGGAAAAATTTCACTAATGTGTCTATGTTGGAATGAACAGGTAAGGTGTTCTAAACAGATACAAATACAGATATGAATAGGGTGATGAGTGACTGGTCAGATATGAAGCTGAAGATATGAAAGACCACGTTCTGTAATGTAAGTCAATACGCAATACATTTGCAGCATTCATTCATTCATCCTTAGTAACTGCCTCTTTATGGTTGCGGTGGTTTAAATTAAGCTAATAGTTTGTTTCTATTTTAGGAAATAGAACCAACTAAATTTGTTAGAAAATATTGTGGACAGGTCCAAAGAAAGATAATAACTGTGCATGTGAGATCAAAGTATTAGAAAATATTACACAGATTTGCCTTGCAATTGTGACTTTTTGTCTTGTGATTGCAAGTTAACATCATGCAATAGTGACTTGCAATTATGAGATAATAACACACAATTGTGAATTTTTTAGCTTATAATTGCAAGTTATTTTCATGCAACTGTGACTTACAAGCGAAATATGTGAAATATGTGACTTACAAGTGAAACATGCGAAATACAAGCATATGTTTAAACAAGGAATTGGACCTCCCTGAGGTATTCTTTTCAGCATGAACTGTCCACTCCGTGAGAATGTCTTAGTCTGAACACAGCCTGTGGTGTTGGAGTGACTTGGCTGGGGGAGGGGATAGCCTTATAAGTGGAAGCACAAAGTCGCAAAGCTAAAAATTCACAGCTGTGAGTTATTAACTTCTAATTCGAGAATAAATAGTCACAGCTGTGTGGTATTATCCTGCAACTGAGAGATAAATAGTCATAATTCTGAGATAATCTGTGTAATATTTTCTGATATGTACTGGAAACAAAATTCCATAAAAACAGTCCTGCGCTCATTAAAAAACTAAACAAAACCACCCCTTCCAGGTTTGGGCCACGCCTATTTCTGGTTTAAATACAGATACAAATATTTGGAGCATAAAACAGATACAGATGCTGTTAATGGCATTTTACTACACCAACACTCTGATAGATGTGCCATAGTTGAGGAGCAATGCAGTAATGATTTCTTAAATTGCTCTGTAACTGACTGCTGAGAACACGACTGAACTTAGAGCCTTGGAGTTTCCAGATGGTTAATGAGTCAATCCTGTAGCCCTCTCTGTCGCTTCCTTACTGCTCTTCTTATCACAGTCTCCTCCTCCTCTCCCTCCCCATGCTCCCTTCTCCAAGGCAACAGTCAGGTGACCTCAGAAGGAGCAGAACTCACAGGAGACTGCTTTGTGTATAAGTGTGAGAGTGTGACTTGGTCACTTTAGGCTCAGACGAAGAACTAGGCAGTTAAATGTTACATGACATGTCGACAGAACAGACAGAACTCATGCAGACCCCATTGCTGAAAATCTGGGTGCCTGGGGCTGGAGGCTCACTGAGCCAAAGGAGAGGCTGTGAGTGTGGAACAAAATATTTTCATCTTTTCTTCTCCTTTTTGTTGTTGTGGTTTTTGATCTTAGTCTGCTACTTTTTTAGTGGAGATTTCACATCTCCAGAAACAGACTGCTGCTAAATATGTTTTATTAATGTTTCAGCATTTTAGATAATCTACCTTCATGTAGATGAGCTGTGTAAACTTTTTTTCTACTACTATCATGTTTTTTTGTTTTTTTTCAGTTTGTGTGATCAATTAAGTAAGGTGTTTGTCATGCAGAAGGTGGAACAAGCAAAGTATTCCTTCTTAATTGATTGCTCTGATTACTCTGATTTCCTCCCATCTCCCCTGTCTACGTTTTCACCACATTCACTTTAGTATTTCAAAGTCTATCAATAGCTGAACATAGCTAAAAAAAATTATAGTGGTTTATGGAAGCTGAAAATAGTAACAGAAAAAGATGCAAGCTGTGACTGTTGTCGCAAGCTGGGAATGAAAAGCCAATTAAGCAATTACACATTTTTTGCAGAGAATTTTGCATTGCAAGTTAATGATTAATGATATTACAGAGGCTTTCTGTCCCATTGTCCGTCCTGGGAAAAAGGGGAAAGGACAGCATGCTGTGAGGAGCCATGTGGAAGCTGATAGCCCTGGGCAGAAAAGATCCCCAATAGTGTTACCATGAACTCCATGAACATAGTGTTCCTGGATATAAATAAATAGAGGGGATGGGCAGAATTGTCCAAAATGATTCAACTACCTTTGGCGCTGGTCTTCCTAATTATTTTTGAGGCTATTGACGTCCCCTGAAGTGACACTGACCTACCAATGGATCATAGGATAAAAGAGAACTCTGGCCACAACAGACTCATAGAAAAGTACATAATGACCTTTCATATACAGTTTATCAGTGTTACCAGTCCAGTCCAGCTGGTCAGTCAGTCTGTTGTTCAGGTAGACTCCCAGGTACTTGTTGGACTGCACCAAAAGTCAGATCTGTTTGCTGTCCAGTTTCTTAAAGGTGTGTCTTCATGATGTAAGACAAAAGGGTCTATAGTCCTTAAGACCGCTGGACTATCCTGTCTTTGTCATTGCAGCCATACAGCAAGTCTTCCAGAGCTAGGGCAGTTTCTGCCATTTCAGGGCCAGATAGAACAGGTACTGTGGCATTCCACTGTTGCACCCTGGAGCTGAGACCAACACAACCCACAGCCTTGCCTTTTCCAAGATCTCTTCAGTCAGTCCTCAGACAGTCAGATTAGAGTGTGATGGGGTCAACAGGGTGCTGTCTTCAGTGGGGGGATCACTGGGACTGCAAAAAGAAGGAAAGGGGGGTGGGGTTAGGATTTATGCCTTGCCTGAAGAAAACCTAATAAACAAAAGAACTGGGGTAGATGTAGGTAGGGGTGGGGTGGCATGCTGGAAGAATCTTCTTCACATTGTTATGCTGCAATTTGGCCCTCACTTAGTCACTTCTTAAGCTCTGACTGCTTCCATTTGGTCTCCTGACCTGAAGGCACTCTTCTTTTTGTTCAACAGGTCTTTCAGGTCCTTAGTGATCCATGGTTTGCTATTTAGAAAACAACACACTTTCTTTGTGGGAATAGTGAGATAGGAATCTGTTATACAATGACTAAGCCCCTCAGATCAAGTTACTCCAACCACTACTATAGATTTTTAAAATATTGAGATAATATGTAATTTTGACATTTAACCTTTCTTTAATCAGTATGTTTCCTGTCTTTTAGGAAAAGTATACTGTTGTTCTCATTGTGGTATTCACTATTTTGCAGCGTCACGACCCCAGTTTACAAACTCTCCAACCATGATTGTAATGGTGGGGCTGCCTGCTAGAGGAAAGACTTATATCTCCAGGAAGCTTACACGCTACCTCAACTGGATTGGAGTCCCAACTCAAGGTGCTCGGTCAATCTATAGCAGAAGTTCTCAATTCAGACCATGTTCATTTAGTTTAGCGTCTGAACTAGGTCATCAGTGACTGCAGGGTAAAAATATGGACTGGCTGGGGTTATCTGCATCTAAACCATCTGCTCCCTGTAGAGCCAATTCTGGGCCTGCAGACAAGTACCAGTAGTACCAGAGAATATGGTCTGGGAGGACTGGATCCAGAAGATCTGTTAGATTTGGAGGGGTAATACCATGAGGGCTTTAAAATAAAGGAGTAGGAGTTTGTATTTAATTCAGGCAGCTAGTGTAACTATATAATGAGTGTAATGCAGAGCACTTGCTGCATATGAAAACTGAATTTTGGGGTCTGAATTTTTAATACATTAAAGCATATTTATTATTGTAGCGGAGTAGTCTAAGTATAAGGTTATGAAAGGATGAGCCAAGCTTTCAGCAAACTAAGTGACAGATTAAGTCAGGCAATGTTGCAAACTGAAGAAAAAGACAAAATGGGTTTGAGTACAGAACCCAGGATTATCCTAAGACTGCGTAAAATTTTAAACATGTGATCCATTTCTCCGCAGTCTTTAATTTGGGCCAGTATAGAAGAGAAGCAGTCAAGAGTTACAAAAACTATGAATTCTTCCATCCAGATAATGAAGAGGCCATGAAGATCCGCAGGTATGGAGCAAGATATATATTATATATTCATATATTCAAAGTAAAGATATAACAGGCTACACATATCATGAATGCAATAGCTTGTGTATGGATTAGTATTGTATGGTAATAGTGTAACTCTGTTGTGTGCAGGGCTTGTGTTTTAAAGGCCCTCAAGGACATTGCCAACTACTTCACTAAGGAGCAGGGACAAGTAGCAGTGAGTAAGGGGGAGTACGAGAGCGCTGCTCATCAAAGCACAGCAAAACCTGTAGTATCATATACCTTTATATCCTCTGATATTAACAGTGCATGCCTTAGAACACAAAAAATATAAATACTAATTAATATTTATCATAAATACGCAGCACTGGTATGGCAATATACCATTATAAACAAATCTAAAAAGATTTTTCCCTTAAGGTATTGCTATAACAGTGTAGAAAATAAAAACTTAAAAAAAATTTCTATAGTTACAAAGGTATACAGTAAGTAAATATAAATGAATGCATGAATGAATGAATGAAATTTGCTAAAATAATATTAAATAAATAAATTCATTTATAATAATTGTATATAATTATATAAATGAATATATATATATATATATATATATATATATATAAATGAATGCATGAATGAATGAAATGAAAATTGCTAAAATCACTTGTTAAATTTTTGTAAAATGATTCCACAAAATGTAAAATTTTTCACCCCTAAAAATGACCTAGGAATATTTCTGCACTTTCACCTTCATTACAAAAGATGGGATCTATTAAATAATTTATCTATCTAAATATTCATGAATATTCCATTTTTTTATTGAGCGTATTTCATGAGAACACAAACTAAGCTCATACATCATGCTTCCTGTATTAGATTTTGCGCAAGTTGAGGAAGTCATTGAAGAAGTCACTGGTTTAAATAAAAAAAAAAAAAATCACTGCAAGCAAATTTGATCCAAACACCATCCAAAAGTAACATCAGATTTTGAGCTCTGGGGTATCGTTAAAACACACAAACGTCCTGATTGCACTGGCACTGCAGTTTTGTGTGTTGTTTAAAGCAAAAACCATGACATTGTAGGAATTTTTTCCTAGTCATTCCTTCTTTAATCTGAATAAAATGATCTGAAATAGGAATGTCGTTTCTACTGGTAATGCCTGTATCAGGTACTGACTGATTTTGAATTTACCTTAATGACTGTTTGAAAAAAAGACATAATGGAGTGATGAAGCTGAAGCAATCTCTAATTAAATTATCTTACACAGGTATTTGATGCCACTAACACGACAAAGGAGAGGAGAGGAATCATCACCAGCTTTGCCAAGGAGAAGGGCTACAAGGCAGGTGCAGGGCTTCGCACACTTACATAGAACAGAATTAATGGATCTCCAAACTTTAAAAAAAAACCACTCATGCTCATTTTCACAAGTCTTTAGCAGCAAATCATTTATTTTCAGGTGTTTTTTATTGAGTCAATTTGTGATGACCCAGAAATTATTGAGGCAAATATAATGGTAAGGAAAAATATAATAATCTAATCTAATCTAATTCAGCATTTAAGTTGAAGCACTTTTCATTTAAATCTATTTTTGGTTGGCCATAACAGGAGGTGAAACTGAGTAGCCCGGACTACGAGAACTGCGACAAAGACAAGGTGGTGGAGGATTTTCTGAAGCGCATTGAATGCTACAAGATGACTTACATTCCCCTTGATGATGAAAACGACAGGTTAAAAACATGCATTTTAAGAACAACAGGTAATACAAATTATCCATGTATATCAATCAATTCTGTCTTCCGCTTCCTATCTTGTGTGCCTTAGGAATATGTCCTACATTAAGATCTTCAACGTGGGCACCAGATATCTGGTGAACAGGGTTCAGGACCATATCCAGAGCCGTATAGTGTACTACCTCATGAACATCCACGTCACACCACGCTCCATCTACCTCAGCAGGCATGGGGAGAGCGAGCTGAACCTGCTGGGCCGCATCGGAGGAGACTCTGGCCTTTCTTCACAAGGCAAAAGGGTGAGACAAGGCCTGCTATGTCTTCTGGGTCTGCATGAGTAATAATAGTTGTGAAATCTACATGATTCACTGATGTTCAGTGATGGATGATTGTAATATTAGATAGAGGGATAAAATCTTATATATATATATATATATATATATCAATAGCCCGAAAATGAAATTATTAGGGTTGAGCAAAGCGTTATATCACGAGATATCAAAGAAATCAGCCCCAGCCTTCCTTCTTCATACCATTCTGTGCATTTTTGTTACAAAGGTTTGTGGTACTGTTGCTCTTGGTCCCACAGAAGTCCACCTTAAGACATTTGTTAACAGCAAAGAATCTGATGTGGATGCAAAATTTTGTGTATGTCTTTTTTCTTTATAACACAAGGGTGGCTTAGCCTTGCTAGACCACTGTCTTTGAGCATCATTATTTCTACAAAAAAATGACCTTTTGTCATACATCTGTCCATAATCATTCTTATCAGTGATGTCAGAAAGCTTGCATGTGTTAATTACTGTCAAAACAGCAGGGTCTAAATGTATATGATAAGTAGTTGTGTGTATGATAGTTGTTCCAGTTTAACATAGATCCCAGATAGCAGATTTTTGGGTCATATACACTCACTGTGCATTTTAATAGGAACACCTGTACCCCTGCACATTCATACAGTTTTCTAATCAGCCAATCATGTGGCAGCAGCACAATGCAAAAACAAATCATGCAGGTTCAGATCAAGAGCTTCAGTTAAAGTTCACGTCAAACATCAGAATGAAGAAAAAGTGTGATCTCTATGATTTAACCATGGCATGAATGTTAGTACCAGAGGGGCTGGTTTGAGTATTTCAGAAACTGCTGATCTCCTGGGAATTTCACACACAACAGTCTCTAGAGTTTACACAGAATGGTGTGAAAAACACCAGCTGTCTGTCAATGATAAGTGTAATGTTAGCCAAACATTGGCCCAAATTAAACGAACCATGTATAAGACTTCTGAACTATCTGTAAGTTCTGGACTATATCATGCCTGAGTGGTGGCCTCATTAAAGCTGAGTTGTGGATATTTGGATTAGTTCATTGCCATCATTCAGTGGCCTGTAGGTTGATTGTGGGTCGGCCCTGAACCGTCACGCGTCTCCATTACTGAACGTGTACATTGTTATCCTCGAAAATGTCCCTTTTCCTTTAGTCCAGACAGTACATGTATTATTTCATTTTTTTTCCTTGTGATCTCAAGATAACAAAGGCTGTTATCTTGAGATCACAACTTATTTTTCTCATATGTTAAAATGCATTATTGGGCATATATATTATATATCAGAGAGTGTGTTCACAGAAAGTAGCTGGTACAGTGGTAGAGTTATAGCCTTGCAGCCCCAAGGTTGTGGGTTCCATCCCAAGCCCTTTGAAAGCAATAAAGTATATCTATCTCTCTAGTCTTATGTTTTTCAGTGCTAGATCATTTCCAAATGTAGTGAACACTATAGTGATCCTGAACAGGTGCTCAGTTTCATTGCCAGTCACTTTGAGGGACCAGGACATCTCTATGGTTAGACAGATATGTAGATGAACATCAAACACTCTGTCCCACACAGAAGTGGCTATATTTCATTGAACGGAAGCCATTAGAGTATATATGCCCAATAATGCATTTCGATATAAAGAAAAGTTGCAATCTCGAGAAATCAAGTTTGTTATATTGAGATCACAAGAACAAAAAAACAACGACATGCCTTGGATGGCCTTTCTGGACTTCCATAAGGTACAATGCTGATTAACATTAAGCAGTAGCCATTTTATGTAAGGACATATGCCTAAGTAATGGTTATTTTGTTTTACCTATGGACAAATCCCTCCACTGTGAAGTCCATTTATTGTGCAGCTTTCTCTGCCTTCTATAACCTTTTTGCTTAAAGCCTTGCTTAGTGAGATGTGGGATAAAATCATACTGGAAGATAAGCCCATTATGCCCATGATGTTGTCAGTATTTAAGGTTGGATTGTAGGACGTTTCTTTTCTGAGATTTGGTAGTTCTTCCATGTTTCCACTCATTTCTTGTACTACTAATGTACCACAAGACATTCAACGGATGATTCGACAACTGGGGTGCCATTAAGTTCTTGTAACTGAAAAATTAACTTTAAATAAATAAAGAAATGAAATCCAACATTGGAAATATGCAATTAATCATTCAAAATGCGTTAACCCATCTCAGACAACAATATTTCATCTTTACACTGCTGGTAATGGTAGCGCATTTTGCTCTTCAATGAGTAATAGCATTGAAAGGAACAGGATTTAGTTTTTAGCAAAGTTTTTAGCAAATACACAAAATGTGGATAACTAGCACCTATACTAATGTCATGAGGATATTAAGGACATTCTAATGTAAAAGTTGTTTTTTTTATAACATCAATTTTATTTTTCAGTCTATAATTTGGGTAACATGTTTGTATTTTCAGCATGACCTCATTAGTCAATATCACAATATTAATGTTTAAAAAAATTATAAAGAAAAAAACAATTAGGGAACTTACTTTTATTCTTCCCATGATCTTCAGGAAATTCAGATGATGCAAATTCCTGTTAAACATGTGACTTTTTCCAAATATTTCATGGGAGTGAATGTGTTCAGGTAACAGGGTAGAGTGAATGTTGTGGAACTAAAATGTGCACTTTTCATGACATACAACGGATACAGATGTTGTTAAGAATAAAGAAGATGTTATATAGATTTACATATTAATACAAAAATACTATGATTTTTGAAGGGAAAGTGTAAATATAGTGGGCTGGGACAGGCAAAGTGCTGTTTTTTAGATTTTGTAGGTTTTATTAATATTTTAGGTTCTTTATCTGAAACATGCACATAGGTTCTTTTGAAGGGCAATTTAAATATATTTAAAATGTTTTATTTTTACTATACATACTTATTTGTAAATATAATGTCAGTGGGATACAAATGGCAGCCCAATTGCAGTAATGACTCCAAAATGAGCTGATGACACACACATATGGCTCTGAGTCACTAACTCAACTCTACAGCACCATCTGCTGGGAAAAGTCTTTTTTAAAAGGATCATCCTTGGCATTAAAAGTGTCTTTAGATCCATCTCATGTGTGAAGCATGATGTTTTATAATCTAGCTTGTTTGATATAGACTAAATGACTCTGCTTTGTTTGTCAGTATGCTAGGGCTCTGTCCGAGTTCATCAGAAATCAGGACATAAAGGACCTAAAGGTGTGGACGAGTCACTTTAAAAGGACCATACAGACAGCTGAGGCTCTGGGAGTCACTTATGAGCAGTGGAAAGCCCTGAATGAGATCGATGCTGTAAGATAATATCTCTGATATCTATACACAACACCAGATATATCAAAACAGCATGTGTTATAATGTCAAAATCTCATTTAAGGGCGTGTGTGAGGAGATGACTTATGAAGAGATCCAGGAGAACTATCCAGAGGAGTTTGCGATGAGAGACCAAGACAAGTATCGGTACAGATATCCCAAAGGAGAGGTAAGCTAGATTTACAACACCATCCAATCTATTTAGTGTCAAAATAGCACTGAATATTTTTTTCCAATGCTGGAGTGATACTTTTTTTTTCAACGTAAATCATTACGCCTCCAAGTTTTTGAGTGAGCATTAAAAAAACATGATTTTAGTCTTTCAGAAGAATTCCCAAGCATATAAAGTAGCTTTTTGTGTGTATCCATTTTGATTATATTACTAATAATAGAAATGATGACACTATTATTAATATTTTAATGTAAAGTTATACCATAGTGCTGTTGAATTCTTAAATCTGATTGGTCAGCAGGTGTTTTATTACAATATTAGTTTTATATGACAGTATCTAATATGTTATTGTTTCTATAGCAACAACTTACACAAGGACTTGTATGAGCCACATAAACAGATTTAAAAATGTGTGTAGTTGTTGATATGGTGAAGATTTCTGTGAGGAGACATTTTTAGAAGGAGTCTCCAGTGTCAGTACTTTGCAACAGGCAGAGGTAAAGCTGTAAAGAAAGTATCTTGTTAAAAAAAACTGTATTGTTTGGCTTATTAACTTCTACAGAGAGAAGAAAAGAGAAAATTGTGCTCCTATATTGTAACACATATAGTTAAATTTAACTATAAAAAGTATGGTAAGTTCTTTATGTAGTAAAAAATTGAATCGTTGCCAAATTGCTGTGGTATAAGAGGAATAAAACATTTTGGATATGCTGTTATAGGAAAATAATCAACTTCCAGGGGGTGATATTAACTCTGCTTCACATTGCCATTGAGCAGGCTAATATGTCATGTTTTAATCCTGATTTAGCGTTACCTCAAAGCTAACGTTTCATCTCTGTGCGTCACACAGTCTTACGAAGACCTGGTGCATCGTCTAGAGCCGGTCATCATGGAGCTGGAGAGACAGGAGAATGTGCTGGTTATCTGCCACCAGGCAGTCATGCGTTGTCTGCTGGCCTATTTTCTGGACAAAAGCGCAGGTTAGAAACAAAAGCCAGGCAGTTTATTTCAGCACTGAACCCTTCGCTAACTCTGTGACAACATTGATCATTTGGTTTTTCCACAGAGGAACTTCCATACCTTAAATGTCCCCTCCATACTGTACTCAAACTAACACCAGTGGCCTACGGTCAGTATCAGAAGACATGCTTTATATTAATTAGTTATTAACTTATATATGACTAGCAATTTTGCTGATTTTGTTAGTTTTTTTTTATTTGCATATAGGATGCAAAGTGGAATCTATTTACCTAAACATCCAAGCAGTCAACACACACAGAGGAAAACCTGCGGTAATCACCCACATGCATAACAGAATAATCATACAGTCAGGTCCATGAGTATTTTATAGAGTGACACAATTTTCATAATTTTGCCTCTGTACACCAGCACATTGGATTTGAAATGAAGCAATCAAGATGTGATTGAAGCGTAGACTTTCAGCTTTAATTCAAGGGGTTTAACAAAAATATCGCATTAACCGTTTAGGAATTACAGCCATTTTTACATAGTTCCTCTATTTTCACAGGCTCAATAGTAAATGGACAAATTAACATAATTATAAATATTAGGATTATTTTTAATACTTGGATGCAAATCCTTTGCAGTCAATAACTGCCTGAAGTCTGGAACCCATGGACATCACTAAATGCTGAGTTTCATCCCTTGAGATGCTTTGCCTGGCCTTTATTGCAGCCGCCTTCAGTTGCTGCTTGTCTGTGGGTCTTTTTGCCTTGAGTTTTGTCTTCAGTAAGTGAAAAGCATGCTCTATTGGGTGGAGGTCAGGTGACTCTTAATCCCCTTGGATTAAATCTGAAATTCTACACTTCAATCACATCTTGATTGCTTCATTTCAAATCCAATGTGGTGGTGTACAGAGGCAAAATGACGAAAATCATGTCACTGTCCAAATACTTATGGACCTGACTGTAACATACATCCCAAATTAACAGCGCAGCACTTTCAGCATTATTTCTGAATATGCATGTAAACATATTTTATTTGTTTATTTGTATATTTTTTTTTATTTCCTAGAACGTGGATGTGACAAGAAAGCCAGAAGAAGCACTTCGCACTGTTCCAGAACATTTCTAACACAGCTTATACAACACTTAGCTCCAGACAAGCGGCATTCCAAAAGTGGTCATATCAGTATAACAGCTCTGGTACATTTCACTGTTTGAATCATTCCGCTTGTCTGTGTTCACTACATTAAACAATATACACTAAATTCCAATTCAAAGAATAATTCATTACATCGAAACCATCGAAATATGACACTTACTACAGGCTGTCTGTCAGTCTGTGCATTGCATTGCAACACACAGCACTCTATCCAACTGTGGCTTCTTTAAGAACTATTTTCGCTGACGGAGGAAAAATAAACAAAATATTTGGCGATAATGTGTCTGAAATGTCAGTTACTTGATATTATTTTTTTATTAGAGAACTGTTATCTAAAAGCAATATGCTGTTGTACTGAATATTAGCTCAGCTGTGATTATTAGGATGTATGAAATTGATGCTGTATTGGAGAGAGTTTATTTTAGACTATATGTCTGATTAAAAAAGGAGATATTTAGAATGTTTTGTTGACCAGTGTGTGATTCACTTCAACTTTAGCCTTATCTCAAAACATGGGTGAGTAGGAGAGAGAGAGAGAGAGAGAGAGAGAGAGAGACAGACAGACAGACAGACAGAGATGGACAGAGAGGGAAAGACAGAGAGAGAGAGAGAGAGAGAGAGAGAGAGAGTTTAGAGTTAGACATCAGGACCTCGGACAGCAACCAAACAAATGCTCATCTGTCATATATACAGTTCATAACCTCAACAGTCTGACCACAGCTAGCACACATTTCTATTTCAAGTGTTTTCACTAAATTCCTATAGTTCCACTGCAAGCAGAGATGGTAAAGGTCATCTAAATAAATACTCTGCTACAGTTTGAAGCTTGAAATTCTTCAGTCAAGTTAAAATAGAAAAGTACTAGTGAGTAAGAACAGTGATTAGTATAGTATAGTATAGTAAGTATAGTGAGTTTTACTTAATCTGTTCCTATTGAATTTTAGTAAAGATTGGATAGAACTTTGGATATGAAACCCTGCTATTGCTGTTATTTCTGTAAGAAATAAATGATTGAATGTTACTTAGTACAGCACCTCAATATGTAAGTAAATTTACTTCCTTAGTAAGTATTGCTCATACTAGAATATGTTAATGGTTAATTTGATCATCCTGATCAGGGTCTCTGCGGCTCCAGAGCTTATGCCAAGGACACTCGGATGGCACAATGCACACACATTCACGCATAGCAGCAATTTAGCACAGTCAGTCCACCTGCATGTTTCTGGACAGTGGGAGGAAACCAGAGAACCCAGAGGAAACCCGTGCCATCATATAAAGAACATGCAAGACTCGATACAGTGACCCGAGCTCAGGATAGAACCAGGGATTCGGGAGCTGTGAGGCGGCAATGCTACCCGCTGTACCACTAAGACTTTTCTTTTTTTTGTCACGTCCTGTTATTGAAATTTAATTTATTGCTGCCATAAATAGGTAAAGCAAATGTAGCATTGAGGACATGTCATTATAAATGGTTTTGATCAAAGGGTAAGCTTCTTTAGAATATGATAGAAATTTTTTCCTTCACATGTAGCTAGTCAACACTTTGTGGCAAGGAAGCTTAGATAAGGTGGAAATTCAAAGACTGTCCCAGTATAATGAATTCAATCTCAAATGCCTTGGTAGTAGAAGGAAGATCTCAGTGCACGTGATTGCAATCAATGAACAAAAGCTGCACATATCAGCAGAGCTCTGTATGGAGAGGGACACACACACACACACACAAACAAGGCGGGCATTCATGGGTTAACGGTGTGAGGATACTTGAGGCCTCCAAACGATGGCAGGATTGCGCGAAATTTCCAGCAGAGAGCTGCACTTGTACTTGTGCCAATAAACACCCCCTCTGTTCCTCTGTATGTAGCCTTCCCACAGGTACGAGACTGCGCGAGACTCTCTTGCGCACAGACCTGGATGACTTGTGGAAGCACGGGGAGGGATTTTACGCCTCGACAGCAAGAAAACGCACAGCTTTTTGTCACACAATGCTTCATGTGTGGGTTGCATGAAGCTGACGGAGGCTGAACAGAGACATTCGACTGCTTGAAAATGGTTGTGTATGTGCACAGGATCGCGGTGAGGCTGCTCATGACCGTGGTGTGTGTTGGAGCAGCAGCGGAGTTCGGAACGCGTACAGACGCACGAGGCGCCGCTTTCACGGTGAGCGCGCGCGCGCTGTATGTATGTATGTATGTGTGTGTGTGTGTGTGTGTGTGTGAGAGAGAGAGAGAGAGAGATAATCTCATTTTATGTATCAAGTGATGAGGCTAAAGAGGTATCATTTCTGTCGTTTTTTAAAGAATAGAGTCTGTGCGCAAAAGCACATTTTCTGATAGCTTGGTGTGATTTGTTAGAAAGTGTACTTGTGTGTTTCCATTTGCATTTATCCATCTGACAGCTGCTATTATGTCAAGCCATTCAGTTAAGCAGAATTCTGCAGAAAAAGTTAAGCATTTATAGTGAAAGGGGTCTTCAAGAGGCCTTCCATTTACCTACTAGCTCTAGATGAGAGTCAAGAGTTCTTACTTTTCTCAACAGGATCTTGGAACAACATGCTCTCTGATAGGGAAACATATGTTGCTGGGTTTTAGGACAAGTTGGGAACAAACAACAACAACAACAACAGCTCATGTTCTGGGAACCTAGGAGATCTTAGCGATATTAGTTTATAGGAAACATACACATTTGCAAGAAGATTCCTAGAGGGTATGATCTGAAGAAACCCTATCTTCCAGGAACCTTTTGTTTTTAGAGTGTAGACAGAACAGCGAGAGCTACAACTGAACATAGACACACATCTTTGTGAGAAACTTCTATTGACATTGTTTTAATGCAGCTAATTAATACTATGCTTCACCATCTTAGAAAAAAACAACCTTAACCTTAGTAACAAATAGAAACCTTTTGGATTTTTTATTTTTTAAATAAAAGCTGCAGTTTTTGTAACAAAAAAACTTTTTTCCTTCATGGGGATCAAGCCAAATGTCCCCAGAAGGGCTAAACTGTCAGACATTCCTATCCTTGTGGTGACTTTTGATTCCCACCAAGATAAAAACATATATAAACATAAGAACATTAGTCACGCAGATGCAGTTATACAGTTAAGTTGAAGAAGACTAAACTTTTGCCAAGTCATACATGTAACCATAAAAGACAATGAGACAGTCAGCTGAAAAATTCATGTGAATGTACAGAATGTACAGCCCAGATATAGCACACTCTGGGTATTTGTCTTTCAAAAATATATGACTTTTTGACATTAAGGTTTATAGTCTATATAATGTATAAACAGATGTGCACACTGAAAGAATAGAACGCTTATGAGAACTGTTTGTTTGCACTTGCATCCCAATGAAATGACGTATGACTTGAGTGTCAGAGTGATTTTATTTGAATTATGTGCACAAATACAGGCAAAGCACACACTGACTGTTTTCTCCATTTCACTGTTTATGTTGTATTTCCTGCATCTCTCCAGGATATATGGTAATACACTAACACAGTAATCGTTTATGTGTAAAATTAACATCTGAAAGTCGTCTGTGTACAGTACTGATATTTACCTCCATTTGCACCTCTTTCATGAATGGCTTTGATTCAGTCTATTTTAATACGACGTCGAGCCCCAACCACGTCTCACACGCTGGCGTCAGAGTGATGGAGCAAAGTTGGGGCAGAGTACAGGGGTGTTTTCTAATAGTTCATTGGTCTCTTAGCCCATTTTTTTTTCAGTAGTATACTACATTTAAATGAAAATCTGGTCCATCATGGGCTCCTAATGCTGATTAATAATTTCATAAAATGATTTTTAATGTAAAGTAGTTTAATTTATGACTATATATTTATGACAGCCTGTAGTCAAACTCTCATTGGTCATGCTTGTTTTAGAGTCAGGTAATTCATACGTGTGCCAAACACCAGTCTAAACAAAAGGCAGGACTCTATAATTTGTGTCTATGTGACATAAACGTTTAAAGAATGGGTTTCTGTCATGCACAGTCTCTTAGAAAAGCAATCTAATATTAATTCTGAAAATGATTCAAATCAGTGGTCTAACTCTAACTGTCATTTTGTGGTATTGCCTCTCCTCTAGAGATTAAGGCGTCAGAGCAACACAGCTAAACCTGCTGTAAGTACTGGATTTTAAAATACACACAGCATTTTATCATTTTTCTCATTAACTTGTGACCACATCTGCCACAGTTTTCCACTGTGGACCAATTGTACTGACAATATTGAAAATATGTTAAATGAACCCATGTTTATTTTAATAATATACACACTGGATTGTCTTGCCAAGGATTTTGGGCTAATAATAATTTTATATGGAATATTTTTTTTCCAAAGAAAATGAGGATTTGCTACATCGTTTGTCTCGCTCAAAATACTCCTGCGTATGATGTAAAAACACATGAGTTTCATGTTTGATTTTCTCCTTTTGTCACGTCTTACTCATGTATCTGCCGTAAATAGAGTTATGAAATGCCTGAAGTTTGGGAGAAAAGCCATGCCTGATGCATCACCAAAGTTTCCACACCCACAACACCCAAGTTCTCCGCAATCACAGACATAGTCTTCACTCACAAACAGTTAATCTAGTATTCCAATAGCAAATTTATAAGAATTTATATGATTGGTACAAAGTGGTAAATTAAGGATATGTGAGAAGTTATGGCTTTTGTTACAACTTTTCTTATGAAGTCTGCATGAATGTCAGTTATACTGTTAATTACACTTATTGCGGTTCATGCAGGCTTAACTTTTTTTCAATGCATAAAAAACAGTCTTGCAGTTGGAATTCTAGCGTTTACCAAATATTTCAGTATGTTTCTTTCCACCAAATATCTCCAAGAGCCACCTACTTTACCCAAAGTGGCATTGCAGACGACCAGCCACAGAACTTTTCCTGAACCCCGCTGGCAAGGATATCTCATTTACTCTTATAAATGCTGTAATCAAAACTGTAGAAAACTTTAAAGACTGGATGAACTGAAATTCCATTCCAGTGACTACATCTTGCTCTGAAAAATCATTGTGTTATGTTAAGTTTTTTTCTCAGAAACCAGAAGTATGGAGAGCCAATCAGATTGCAACCTTCATACCCTGTGGCTAGATAAGATCGGATAATGATCAATAATTACTCAAGACCTGTTTCCAAATGCAACTAAATGAACAATTCAAGAACAGAATAAAAAGGACAGACTCTGTAATACGTTATTTTTATATTTGCTGATACCTGGTGTAAAAGTATACTATATATGTGCATATCACATATGAAGGAAGGTTTTCCTAATATTTTTACAGGTACCATGGCGTCCATAGCCAGACCAGTGTGGTCTGAACAAGGGCCAAGCAAACACACACACACACACACACACACACACACACACACACAGCTTTGGGCTGCCATTAAATCTCATGACTGGCCAGTCTGACTGCGGGAATAAATGAACTACACAGACATATTATAGTTCAAAGGAGAGTTTCTCAAATCCACTGCTGGTGACTCATTGTTTTGCACAGTTTCATTATTATGTACTCTCTTTCCTAACCTTTAATATCTATGATGCCTTTAGCTGAAGATCACAGATTACCACGTGCGGTGCACCGTCATCTCCCGCTATGCTCTCACCACAGTAGAAAGTACAGTGTGGAACCAGCTCCATTTCACCAAAGAGGCAGCGTTTGAGGTTGATCTGCCTCCCTCAGCCTTCATCTCCAACTTTACCATGTGAGTCATTTTGTTCTCCTATTCAGTACACATCTTAAATCGTAAGTGTTGAACAACAAAATACTGACCTAGGAACTAAAAATAAAAAAAAAAGGGCCTCCTAGGAATAACCGTTTTAGACAAAAAGTCCCTGTGTAAGAGCCTTTACTATAGAAACAATAACATATTAGAATGACAGAATTGATTTAAGGCTGTGATTTGAATTACAAATGGCACCACTGATAGACTGGCAGTTGTAGAAAAGCAATCAAAACCTTCTGAATCGAGAATTCAACAGCACTATTATATAATTATATGTAAACTAAATCACAAAGCATCTCATATAATATAAAGGGGCATCTCATCTTAATTACTATATAAGGTACCTAGTATATAATTATGTAAGTGTCAGCGGATAAAATATAGTTTACCCATGGTTTACCCATGGGGAAGTATCAAATAGTAATAAAAACCGTAGTCAAGCTAAATTAGGTGATCAAATATCTCTGATTCATTCTTCATAACACGGTATTTGAAGACAGCACAAGAAATATTTCTGAGAGAAATGAAAGGTTTATAAATGACCCTTAAACCAGCAAGAGGTCTAATCCCGAAATAAAACTTCAGAGAAGTTCTCTCTAAGCACCGCTGGGGGAAAGAAGACACGTTTGTATATGACTAAGAGGCCTGAAAACCACTTTTCCTTTAAAAAGAATCCTTGGTGTAAACTAGATGCCCACAAATAAGAAGATGGCAGGCTGGAGCTGAATTTGGGGGTGGAAGTGGTTTACGAATGGGGAACCTTCAGGCCAGATGAATAGTGGGCTTTGTAGCAAAGAAGTCAGAGAGCTAACAGAGCAAATGACAAGAGCTAGCCATGTTTCTCCTCCTCCTCTTGCCCAATGGAGTTTACTAAGGCACATGGCCAAGGAATACACCCTCACATAACGTTACGTGTACACAAACACATTGAGTACACATGCAAGTACAATACACCTACACACTTACACCCAGGAGCAGTTCTAGTTATAAAGCGATGGTTGAACACTTCACATACGAATCAAATACGTCTGTATTTGCACACAAAGGTTCGCACACAAAGCTATACATACACATTCCCGATAACAAAACTATATATACACATGCCGATACTTGTCTTTAGGTAACTGACGTTATGCGGGTTATAAATGAGAGCTCTGTGTTCATCATCTCACTCTGCCATGAACAGCTATTCCAGATCTCTCGTTGACTCACACAGCACACATACTGTTGCGTCTGTTTTCCACTGGCCCTTAAACTCCCCTTTCAATATTGCTCTGTCTGAAACAAGCCCTGCTTCAAAGCTGCCAGTTTATTTTGGTGGGTTTGGTGATTTTTATGTAAATATGTTTAGGTAGAGGGGTCAGCTTTATATTTAGGTTCTTCGCACCACCTTAAACAGGATACACAGTGTGTTTAACTGGTGTTAGGGAGGGAGAAAAGAATATGGGGAAATGGTGGTATAAGGTAACCTGAGGTAGGTGTGTAACATAATGCCACAATCTGTATCTGTGTCTGTTTAGTGCTCTAAACATCTGTATCTGTATCAGAATCTGTATCTGGATTTAAACCTTTTAAATCTGTATCTGGATTTAAACTTCTGACCAAAACCAGAAATTTTTTTTTAACACACTGGAAAAAACACAATCCCAGAGGTAGAAATGCCAGCAGAGTCAGTGTGGTGTGTGAATTCTGGCTCTGAGAGTTCCTCAACCTCAGCTGCTTCATTCTAGTGCATAATTGTCTCAACTAGAAATGTTTTTTAAATCTCGTTTGCTCAACATTTGTACCTGATTGCAATATTTTCTAACCAAGTTAGGTGGTTCTAATTCCCAAAATATAAACAAACCTGTAGCCTAATTTAAATCCCCATGGCCCTGACCAGGCAGTTACATTTACTCTTTAAATGCATGTTAGTAAATGGATTGCAAATATGCAAAATGCAAATAATCCAAATAATCCTTAGTTCACCAGAACTTTGGATTCTGTCATGGATTTGACATGAGTATTTACTTTAGATTGAACTATTCTTTATTTTTTCTTTCTTGTAAATAACACCTCAGCACATCTAATGGTAAAGTCCATGTGGCCGAAGTGAAGGAGAGAGCTGCTGCCAAGAAGATCTACGATGACGCCAAGAAGCAGGGGAAGACAACAGGACTTGTTGCCACCAAGTCAGTCCAAAAGTGTATTTGATACCTCCTCTGCTGGGATTACGCCATGTTTCTTTTGGCATTGACTGAGTGAGCAGACATCCACTTGAAAATGCTATAGGCCATGTTTCTTAAAATTTTTGTTAAAGGTCTACGTATATGTACGTAAAGCAGGGGTGTCAGACAGAGAACGATGCGAAAACATTTCTGATCTGATCCATCAAGTGAATTTAATGAGTGTTCTAAACTAAAATCATCCTGTGGACTGGAACTGAATTTAAAGATTTGAAAAAATAATGAGTCTGTGTTATTCCACCAGGGGCCAAAATAGAGCAATAAACTCAGGGACATAAACTCACCTACTTACAAAATGTGCCAATGATATGTAAATCTTGTAATATGGAAATCTAATTTAGGGGGTTCACAGCAATGGGGTGAATACTTATGCAACTTCTTTTAAGTTTTTTATTTGTAAATAATTAGGCAAACTATATATTGACTATTGACTATATCCCCCACTTCAATAATAATAATAATAATAATAATAATAATAATAATAATAATAATAAATGCTTCATTTTTTTTTTCAAGCCCACTTGAACTTGGACGAATTGTAATGTGGCCCATTACCTAAAATGAGTTTGACACTCCTGGTTTAAAGCACACCGCAGTCTATAAATGTTTTCTTATTGAAAATTTTTGCAGGGCAGTATGTTTTTCATAATAGGCTCAATTACGATATTATTTAGCATTATTCATAAATGGGGCTGTGTTAAAAGTGCCATAGAGTTGTTGAGTTGTTCATGGTTTACTGTTTTAGTATTGTGTTCCTTTGGTTTAAAGGGAGCGGGAGATTGAGAAGTTTCGGGTGGCTGTCAGCGTGCCTCCTGGAGTCCACATGCACTTTTCCCTGACGTATGAGGAGCTATTGACACGACGGCTGGGGCGCTATGAGCTGGCTTTGGGCCTCAGGCCTGGGCAGCCTGTGCAGAATCTCTCTGTGGATGTTAGTATAGCGGAGAGGAGTGAAATCAGCTTCATCAAAGTGTTACCACTCAGGACCAGTCGTCTGCTTACCAACACTGACCAAGGTGCAAATTAAGGACATACATTAAATTGTCCATAATCACAGTAGTTGGGACTGAAACTCGTGGTTCCATCACTGTATGCTAAGGCTGTTTTTTTTAAATTGTATACTGTGTTATTTTAGTAACTCTTACATCTGTACTCCCAGTTTGGTGTGGTTTCTTTTAGAAGATTCCTTTAAGAAGATACAGCTAGCAGTAACATCTAATTGAGATCAAGGAGCCTTTTAGGCTTTTTTTTTTTTTTATCAAGGCAGTTCCTTTAATAACCTTTAATGATTTCAGTATGCTGAAGCTCTTAAACTGTTTGCACATGCTTGCAGCTGAGGCCAAAGCACCCCCCTCCACTCAGGTGCAGCAGAACCTACACTGTGCTCACATTCATTACAACCCCAGCCTGCAGCAGCAGAGGACCATCTCCCCCAAAGGCATCAATGCAGACTTTGTCCTCCAGTATGACGTAGAGCAAAGAGATCTCATGGGAGACATCCAGGTTATGACACTGTCATACATACACAGAGTGACTCTTCATGCTGTGCCAATATGAGGTTTTCACATTTGGTTCCTTTGCCTCTTCTTTTCAGGTGCATGACGG
This sequence comes from Pangasianodon hypophthalmus, assembly GCF_027358585.1. Taxonomy (NCBI): domain Eukaryota; kingdom Metazoa; phylum Chordata; class Actinopteri; order Siluriformes; family Pangasiidae; genus Pangasianodon; species Pangasianodon hypophthalmus. Next base: position 19,432,436 of record NC_069725.1, read on the forward strand.
TTTCTTTGTTCATTACTTTTCCCCGCGGGGCCTGCCGGTAGTTTCTAAAGATATCATCTTCGTTATTGACATCAGTGGCTCCATGATCGGCACGAAGATCAAACAGGTGTCATAAAGGTGTCATCTTATCAATTATGAAAATGTGATTAAATTCAACACATAATTCCTGGCTAGTAACTAGGCATCTTACATGCTTTTTCTCAACCCAGACTAAGGCAGCGATATCTACGATCCTGGGTGACCTACGTGAGGGCGACTACTTCAATCTCATTACGTTTTCGGATAAAGTGCAGATCTGGAAGAAAGACCGCACTGTGCTGGCCACAAAGCAGAACATACGGGATGCGAAGGAGTTTGTCAAGAAAATCGTTGCAGATGGCTGTAGGTGTCTATCAGTGTCCTTACAAATCTTCATAAAGTCATATATTTGACTTAAATATATAGACCAGGGGTGTCCAATCTTATCTGGAAAGGGCCAAACCGGGATCTACTGAAAGCCAAGATAAACTGATTAAAAAGGTAGAATGAGGTGTGGCTCCTGCTTGATTGAAATGAAAACCCGCACACACACCGGCCGTTTCTGGATAAGAGTGGACACCCCTGATATAGACCATTAATAACATTTTTCTCTCCCTCCATTTCTTCCTCTCTAGGGACAAACATCAATGCGGCTCTTCTCTCAGCAGCACAGCTGATCAACTCCTCCTCTTCATCTCCTGCTAACCAATTGTCCACACCACGACGAGTTCCCATGATCGTCTTTCTGACCGATGGAGAGGCTACAATCGGAGTGACTGCACAAGAGGTTATTCTGCATAATGCTCAGAGTGCGCTGGGTTCAGTCTCTCTGTTTGCCCTGGCATTCGGAGATGATGCAGATTTTCCTCTACTGAAACGATTGGCTTTGGAGAACCGTGGGATAGCACGGATGGTATGCAGCCACAAAGTTTTGCTCTCAGTGATACACAGGAACTAGATTGTGTACTTATGAATGTTTAAAAGCGAGAGAGAACAGGTACACCAAGAGTCATTAAGATTAAAAGCAGATAACTGGCAAATCACCAATGAAATGTTTTTATACTGCCCTCAGGTATATGAGGATGCTGATGCTGCACTCCAATTAAAGGGTTTCTATGATGAGGTAGCGAGTCCACTACTGTCAGATATCCAGCTTTCCTACCTTGAAGACCAAGCTTATGATGTCACATGGTCCCTTTTCCCCAACTACTTCCAAGGCTCTGAGCTGGTAGTCACTGGGAAGATTAAGCCAGACATACAGGATCTGAAAGTTTCATTGACAGCAAGTGGCACAAAGCAGAAGGTGAAGGTAGAGAGTGAGTTTGTACTGGCCAAGCTTGAAGTAAATGAGACTTCAGCATCACTGGGGTGTACCAGGGAACTGCATGGCATCTCCAACTTTATGCATCGCCTCTGGGCCTATTACACTATCAAGGAGCTTTTGTTGGCTAAACTCAACAGCTCAGATCCATTAGTACAACGCTTGCTAGCAGAGAAGGCCACCAACCTTTCACTAAAATATAATTTTGTCACTCCAGTCACCTCTTTGGTGGTGGTTAAACCAGATATTGATGAGCCAAATCCAACTACTGTCTCTACAACCACGACTACACCCAAGCCTGTCACTACCACTACAGCAAGTGTGACCACCACACCTACACAAATGTCAAGTACCTCTAAAATGACTTCTGCTACCGAGGCATTGATCAAAAAGCCAAGCAAACCTTTAAAGCCCAGTAAACCTTCTCTCACCAAACCCCTTCGACCAGACCTGCCTATTCCTGGACATCCAATAAATACTCCTTCTCCAGACAAAAATGTAGCACCCAAGAGGACAACACCTTTACCACACAACTTATCTAAGACCACCTCTGCCCCTCTTTTGAGCAAAGCTCCCACTGTTCCCACCAGCACCATGAGAACTGATGCTCCCACTTTCCTCCCACTCAATTCCACTAGCACAGCTTCTCCACCTCTCAAGAGTTCAGTCGCAATGCCCAATGTGGCTGAAACCACAACACCACCCAGCTCAGAGAAACATCAAGTCCTGCCTCTCGAGAAACCCGCATTCTTATCTGACACTGACAGTTTTGCCACACCTGATGTTCCTGCAGTGCAGCCAGATTTTCAGGAAGTCCCTTCATCAAATGCTTCACCTGAAGATCCTGATGAGGAAATAAACATCTCCACTCTTCTGGCTGCCTCCTTTGCCCCTATGCCAGGCATGACAGATGCACCCAATCTCTGGGAAGCTACTGGTATTTTAGGTGAGTTCTAATATCATGCAAAAATGCCTTGAAATTCTAGTAACGGCTGCATTTTCATCTGCAGTATTATAATATACAATGTTCAGTGTGTTTCTGTTTTAAATTTATGTATTAAATGTTTGCTAGCTGTCATAAAGTGAAAAAAGTAGGCTGTAAAGGCAAGCTTTTTATTGAAATCCAAATCGGCAGACAAAATAACCTACTGGACTCAGGCTCACACAATAGACCTGAAATGACCCCCAAAAATTTAGGCATTGGAAAGAGGACGCACATTTTTCTTCTTTTACTCAGCCTTTGCAGGAAAAACAAGGTCACTGTGGTGCACACGCATTTTTGATGCATGGCCATTATCCACACCATAATCTCCCTTTCCCTTTGCTTAATCTTTGGGATATATTTTCTAACAGGAACATTACAGATGTACTGTCTGCACTTACACTTTGCCTTTGTTTTTGGAATTTTATTAGATTTAATTCAGATTATTGGCTATAAAAAAGATCTTGCTGGCCTTGGAGTATTTTTAAACTAGCCCAATATGGCGTAAAATTATATGGTCCTGGCAACCCAGTTACCCTGGCAAGCATGGGGCAGAATGATACTTGCCACAGTGGCCCTCTATTACTTCTTTTTGTAGTTCCAGAGCAGTGAGCTCTGCCTAAAAAGGCATTGTGCAAGTGTGCACAACTGCACAAGGAACATTGGCGTATATCTGTCAAATCGCAATATTTGAACAAAGAAATGCAATGAAAAAGGAAAGGCAAGTACAAGAGCTATAATAGATTCACTAGAAGTGTGCAGTATTCATTAGTACAAAACTTTGTTTGAGCACAGATGTAATTTGGTATCAAAATGTTAGCATCAAATGAATGATACTGTATTTCTTTGCTGAATTTATTCTCTTTTTATGACGTCATAGTAAACATGCAAATATGTTTATGCATATTTTGTGTTAATATGGTATAAGAAATACCTATCTTAAACAATTCAATCCAATTCAACAACTCACTTTTTATGGCTGCATTTACTTCAACATTCTCTTCTCTGTCTACCAGATGTTTCTACAGCCATCCTGACAAAAGGTAAAGCAAACACTTTTAGTCCTTTGCATCATTCTAGACTTCTAGCTGGTATTTGTAGTGGTGATTTATCTTTAACACATGGTGCTACAATCCTCCATAGATATAATTTAGTCAATGATACATCTCAATAAACGTTTTGTTTATTTTTTTATTTCTGGAATACGTGTTAAAAATGACTACAGTGACTTCACTATAGGCAATAGCCTGAGTGATTTTGTAGTGAATGATTGGTTGACAGCAAAATGTTGGTTTACCAGACCAGCAGGTTGTGCAAATGTCTTTTTTTTGGTGATAACACATGCATAGAACATATAAAAACTTTACAATATTCTTTATCACTTGTACAGATGCTGATGATATCAAAGGTATGTAAATTGATTGATATACTGTACATGCAATTTTTTTTTTTGCACTGGCAAGATTTAATTAATATCAATTTAATCCATTTTGTAGAGTATGATGTCTCGTATGAGTACGACACTGACTACATCATCCATTATGATTCCTGTAAGTCAGAAAGCATGCTGCATGACCAATATGACAGCCTCAAGGAATATATTACTTCTCAGTCATTTATAACAAGACTTTGTGAAAATACATTGTATCTTATGTAGTCTTTTACAGTATGAATATTTCATTTCCAATTTCTCTTTTTTTGTATTTTTTTCCAGCCACACCAGACGACACAGATATCATAAGTTCTGTGGGAATCTTCTCCTCCTCAGGTCGGTTTTTCATTTTTCCTTATTTTTCATGATGATAAATCATTTGTGCTGAATAAACAGATATAGTTGGAAGGATATGAACATTGTTTTGAGGATTATAGTTGAAAAGTCACTAATTCCTTTTCATATACCTTTTATTTATTTTTTTTTCAAAGTGGATGGAGACCCCCATTTTGTTGTTATGCTCCCAAAGATACATGAAAATCTGTGTTTTACTGTTGATGGCGAGGCCAATGATGTGTTACGTCTTCTGGAGGACCCAGTCAGAGGTGAATATAACAGTGTTCGTTGTATACAGCAGCAGCTCTGCCAATAGTTACAACTTTGCTGCAAGGTTTATATTAATTGGTTCATTCTAAAACATTACAGTTTCTATAGTAACAACTTACACAGGAACTTGTATAACGGAAGCTCCACATAAACGGATTTTTTTAAAATTGGTTTTATTCCTTACTTAAACCTCATGTTCTGTTCACAACTTAGAGATGGATGCTTCATTTGGCCTGGCCATTACTTTGTTTTATAATACAATAGATGAAACATTTTAATTAATGATCTAAATTATCAGCAATTCTAAATATTCTTAATGGTATATGTGTGCACCATACCATTTTGATCTTTGTACTCTCAGGTCAACAAGACCATAATGTAATTCCAGTAAACCAAATATATTTTTCAAATGATTTTTTCATTAATTATTAGTAAAAAAGGATGTCTTATACACCCCGCCCTGCAGGCATTACAGTGAATGGCCATTTGATGTTGGCTCCTCCTAAGATTGGAATCGAGGACCGCACTCGCACCTTCTTTGACAAGATAACCATCAGAATTTCCAAAGGTGGAATCAAGATCACCGTTATGATAGACTCAGTGGTAGTGAAGGGAGAAGGGCTTGAAACTCTGTCTACCAGACAGGAGGGATCTGTGACACTCCCAGGCTTGAAGATTGTGCTCGATGGACACCAGAGCTGCTGGATTGAGCTCGGAAAAGGCGTCGTGTTCCTGGTTCTGATCCATCGATATAGTCACCCCACCTATTTCCAGATGGAGCATCTAGGATTCTACATAGCCGATGGCGAGGGGTTATCTTCTTTAACGCAAGGTCTACTCGGTATGTAGCGCAAAATTTTCTTCTTCTTCACCACATTTTAGTGTTGCTGCCTCCCAGCTCCAGGTCCTTGGTTTGATCCTGAGCTCGGTTTACTGTCTATATTGCATGTTCTAACCCGCAACCATGTGCGTTTCCTCTGGGATCTCTGGTCTCCTCCTGCCTCCCAAAAACATACTTGTAGGTAAATTGGTTATGCTTAATTCTCCCTAGGTGTGAGTGAAGGTGTGAAAGCATGTGTTCCCACCTCAATTCCCACCTCAAGCCCTGGATAGGCTCTAGCTACACCATGATCCTGACAAGGATAAAGCACTTACAGAAAATGCATGATGAAATAAACCAGTGTGTAGGCATAAATTTAGATTTCATTATTATGCAGCATAGTCAACATAGCATTATTAGCAACTGGTATGAATAGGTCTGCTGTTAGGCTGTAGGTCTACACTGGAAAGGAGCACTATTAAGCATGCTACTACAGCATAATAGTGCAAATCTGAACCTGAGAACTTCTTCTTCTTCGTCCAGGCCAGTTCCAGCACAGCACCATAGACGTGGTGAGGATAACAGACAGACATGGTGCCATGTTCCACCACGGTCAGACCAGCAACAACAGTACTCTGGCCTTGGGATTACTCATGAAAGGGGACGAACAAATTCCAGTCTCTTTACAGGATAAGGCTTTGAAGAACACACTAAATAAGCGCCACTCGGCCCAGTGCTGGGTGGTGCCCAAGGTGGAAGTGGAACGGCTCCTGGAGCGGCCTTACCAAAGCTATGTGGTGGATGACCTTTAAATGCCCTGTGGCTACATTTCAAGCTCATGTCTACTGATTCATAGCAGGGCCATAGAAGAATATAGGACACTACAGTGCGAGGGTGGCATATTTACCCTCAGTTAACATGTAAGCATAGAGGGTGTTCAGTATGGAAAAGTGACACTGTGGAAAGTTTTAATGTCTGTATAGAAAATACGACGAGTTGCTTAAAGACTGAAGAATCCAGGAGTTGAATCGGATTGCACTCAGGATGAAAAGCTACAGTCTGAACAATCATACCATTAAGAACTATATTTCAGGTACTGATTTTGTTTCAGGAAATGATAAAAATATATAGATTACATTTCAAAACAAGGATTTTTATGTAATGCTTATAGTTATTTTGTAGAAACATATATGTATACAAAATAATCCATTAAATGTGTATTTTTGGAAGAGTGGTACACAAACCCAGTTTTATTTCCTGAAAGAAACCAAAGGCATTCGTATTTTCAGCATTTTATTCACATTTGAATTCATTTTTCATTCATTGCACAAGACTGCTCAAACACTTGTGATAAAGTCACATCTTAGTCATCAACTGTTTCACGTTCATATGCCAGTGTTAAGTGTTTAGTTCCATGATACACATACAGGAAAATAAATAAAGTGCAAAATAATATTTAAACAGCTACTAGAGTTCAACATAATAACAGATAATAGGTCAATTTCAATAAGAGCTACGTTCACCAGTAAGATTAATGCTATTTGATCCAGTTTCCAGTGTTAATTTTTTTGTTGGTCAGTTAATAATTCACTTGGAGGAAAGAAGAGGAAATTGTACCAGTGTGTGTGCTTATAGTAGCATAGTATTCAAACAGCATCACTGTGAGATGAGATGTCCACCAAAACCTTCTGCGGTAATGTAAAAAAAAAAAAAAAAAAAGACACAAAGAGCACTTTTTGAGAATTAAAAGCTGGAATGGACCTTCGGTGGAATTTGGTCATTTATAAATAACACAAGGAAAAGTCTGAAAGTCCTATTCCTTGTGTAATTTAAAAAACTCTAACATAACATGAATGTTAAGTCTTTATACAGTGTTGAAGTATAAATCATTGCTGCGGCTGAAGAAGCATGATGGGAAGAACCACTCCAGGACAATTTCTATCAAAATCAACACGAAGAAAGAAGAGAACACACAACTCTAAGTTCTTAGACCAGGGTCCAGCCTAGTTTAACAAACCAGAACACCTAGAAGATATACAAGTGTCGAACCACAACGGGGGCACAATATATATTAAAGGTAAGATTCACATTACCATGATTCCTATACAAACTGCTGCTGCTGTAGATCCTGAACACGGCTTCTACGCGGGCAACGGAAATATTATGTTAATGGCTTTTAAACTCCAATTCCGTACTGCATATGTGGTCTCATACCCATCCTTATCCAACGGTTAAATAAGCCGAGCGTGTCTGTAGAGGTTTTAGGTTCAAAGCAGTGTCGTTTGGAAAGGTGCTGAATGAAAGATGCATGCATGCGTACTGATAATATATATTAAAGACAAATCGTCCATCGGTCAGATCAGCTTCCTTTTGTTATGACATTTGAATGATGTTTCATAATGTGTATGTGCAAAATCATCAGAGTACAGCCTTACACTTGTCAGTAACACACACGTTCAGCTAGTCGAAGGCTTTTAAAGGTGATTCTCTTAGTGTGTTCATTTAACAATCCTGTTTATAAATGGTTCGGGAACTAAAAATACTTGTTTTTTGTGTTTATAGCAATTTCACAAGATATCTTCTTGCTCCTAGTGTTAATGGAGTTTGTAAACACACAAGGGCTGCTATGAAAGGCATCATTCATTAACCAAAACAACTACCAAATAAATAAGGCTTGGATATGTTTCACTTCAACAAGATAGTAGCTCGGAAATGATGCATACCATGTTCACGAAAAATGTAAGACTGCTTTGTGAAGGATGAGCCAGGGGAACGTGAGCGTAAGAGCGTTGTGCCTGTGTGCTAAAATGTACATAATTTGGAAAAAAGGAGCTGAGAGCGAGGAGGAAGCAAGGAGTTAGACAAGTAGAAGGAAAATGTAGGACAGCTGAACTACACCTGCAGCCTGGTTTGATTGCTACAATCCTGCTTTACTGATACCAGCTACAAATCAACTACTAATCAAGCCCAAACACTCAAATCGGTCCCACTCACAGCTGTCCACAACTACTGCCTTCTCCTCCCCTCCATCTCGTCTCCCTCCCTCACTGCTCTTCCTCCCCAAAGACGTCGTTCTGTTTGCGCTTCATGTTCTCGAAGTCGAAGTCGCTGCCAGTCATGCGCTTGTAGATGTCCTTGATGTCGTTGCAGGTCGTCTCGAAGTGAGTGGTGGCATCGTAAGACCGCGACGCGAAAATCTGCAAGACACCAAAAAGGCTTATTCATCTGCATCTGCATTTATTTACTCAGGTATGGCTGGAAAATATAAAAACGCGAGCACTCACCTGGCTATCTGACCCATCATCTGTCGGTTCGTACATGTCACTGATAGCCACAAACCTACAGGATAAAGACAGAATGATAAACAACAACAACAATAATAATAATAATAATAATAATAATAATAATAAATATGATTATAGTTGTAAAACTGTTCTAAAAATAATATAAAATATTATGGTTGTATAATAGTTCATAATTAACTACTATATAGTTGTAAATGAATGTATACATAATTTTAAAAATGTACAAATATTATGGTTGTAAAATAATTAATAATTAATAATGAATTATTACTACTAATTAGTAGTAGTAGTAGTAGTAGATGTAGTATTAGTACTTTTCAATCACCTTTAATAAATTTCAGTTCAAAGAGCTTGAGAGTGTATACAAAATAACAATTTAGTATATAAAAAGTAAAAACAAAAGACACTGCAATGTTATAACAGTTATCAGACTTAGATTTGAGATTTTTGGAGCATGAAAGCGAACGGCTGTTTCATTCCTTTTTTCTTAACTCTTAGAACGTAACTAAACTTAATCTATAAAATCTATTTGGATGTCAAGAGATGTATGAAGATGCTAAGCTTATACATATATATATATATATATATATATATATATATATATATATATATATATATATACATACACACAAACATTCATTGAATTGAAACAGATGTGATAAGCAAGAAAAGAAAAAAATGAACTCTTCACACTTTGTGGTAATTAAAGCCCCACCTTGTAATATACCCCCTGCAGAAAAGTGTAAGTAAAGAAATAGTGAGTATGCAGAAAACATACTTTTGGTCAATGGGCTCCAGCAGCTCGAGTGCAGGCTCAATTTCAGCTTCAGGCTCAGCGGTTTCCACAGTGGTGCTCACAATGGCGATGTACTTGCCCTGGGCCGCCACGTTATGGGCATAGGAGATCATACACACGTAGATATCTGTGCACAAAACAACAAATGAGCATTATGTCACAGTACATAAATACACACTGATCAAGTGATGCTGTTTCACTATGCAAACAGTCTAGGTCAAAAATTCTCATTTTATTTGAACTGTGACCAGCTTGAAATGATGCAAACACACCTTCTAGTGGTGTTATTGTGTAATTACTATACAGAAACTTCAAGGTATACATGGAGATGATCTAAGATATTGTCTGTAGCATGTGCACTGTACAATATCTTGCACTATGCTGATAGCTCAGGTGTGTTTTTATATTATAATTATATAATATAATATAATTATATAATATAATATATACAGACCTGGATGAAGGCTTTCCCTTGGTGGAAAACTTACTGACTGTTACTGTTAAAGTGCAGACACTGGAGACACCTTACATAAATGTTACATAAACATCTCCATACAAGAGTCTCCACCATATCAATGAGGAGATGTGTTTGTTATATAACATGTTTTTATCCAGACAAGTCCCTTTGAATGAGCTGTTACTATGGAAACAAGCACATTAATATAAGTCTGTGATTTGAATTGCAACGTTTATAGGACGTTAACCAACACCTTCTGACCAATCAGAATCGAGAATACAACAGAACTGGCTAAAATATCTCCTCACAATGCCCAACTTTTTTTTTTTTTAATGGTATAAAGTTTGTATTACTGTATTACATTTTGGTATAAAGGTGACAACAAAACTGTTTTTATTCAACTTTTTTACTTAAAGGTTTTTACTTTAACAAAGAAAGGGATATAAAATAAAATGTTTTAATGCAACAATATACGCAAAGAGGTGAAGCTGGAGATGCAAGTCGTGTGTTCAGCACTGACCTGACTTGCGGTTAACTTGGTTCTGCGGGATGATGATCTGACACGAGTTGGCATCGTTAGTGTTCTTTATGGGATGGCTGAGGATGCAGATGACCCGAATCACTTGGCCCGCTTTGCGCACGCGGTCCGGGATGTAACTGGGGTCACAGATCAGCTGCTTGCATCGTGCAATCTGATAGGAAAAGACAGAAGGTTTTGTTCCCTTGATTAAGAGGGCAAGAAGCAAAAGTTACTGGTAGCAGAAGCAAATACACGTGCTGCGTCCTTTCCCCTACAGCGCACTGCCTTTTCTGCCAGGTTAATGTTATTCACGTTTGGTCTGACTGCAGCTTTAGCTGAAAATGTAGAAAAGTGTACTTTTTGGGTGCGTACTTTTACTGTAAATGCTGTGGCTAAATCGTAAATATTGGCACCTCCAGAGACTGGCAGCATTCTTCAATAACCTGGTAACGGCCATCATTTCTATTTGTGCTACATCACATCAAATCCGAAAATCCTAAGTGAATCGAAATAGCGTTGATTTCCATGTAAAACCATGTAATCAATATGTTTACAGTCGATTTTCATAATCATTTCTGTTAGCTGACCAAATAAAGTCATGTCAGCGAACTGCAGTCTCAATACAGCACAAGGTAAACGGTGAGCTGAGAAAAGCTGAGTTTACCTCTCCCTCAGATTTTACTCCAATGACGTGGCCGCCATCCATGACAATCTCGTCCACCGGCTTGTTAAGCATGTAGGTTCCTCCATAAATAGCACTTAGCCTGTTAACACAAACACAGAATAATGCAATGGCCATGTTCACATGTCTATAAAAGAAATACGAGAAACCCTGTGAAGAACCACATGATTATGTACAGTAATGAAATGGATACTTTAGATTTGTACCTAAGAAGTGCTGCTGTAATCATATAGGCTGTCGTGTGCTCATCCCAGGACTCTTATTCACAATCTGCTCACACTGAACTTCCTTTCAACACTTAGTACTGTTTGACTTTACAGTATACAGTTGTAGAAGAGTAATTATTTATAATCCCACTATCTTTTGTCACACTGCAGAGGTTCCTCTTTTTGAGTCTGGTTCCTCTTGAGGTTACTTCCTCATGTTGTCTCAGGAAGTGTTTTTTGTGACTTTTTTGTGGTGGAAAGTCACTAAACATATAAACCAGGTTGGTAGAAAAATGGGTTAAAGTGCTGGAACTGTGTTTTGCTCACCTGGCAAAGCCCTGAGGCAGTTCCCCCAAGCCGTACAGCGGGTACAGGTAAGGGCTCTTCCCGTAGCGGGCCAACGATTCGCTGTACAGCTTGATGCGATTAATAGTCTCCAGGCATGGCTGCTCAAGGTAACTGTTGAAGAGAAAATCCCAAAGAAAATCCTGACTTTCAAGACATATTTGATGTAGAAAATTAAAATGATGCACTCAGTTTTCTGATATAACGATGGTTATGACTAGAAATTAATTTACCATTCATTAACTCTTCTTAGTAGCCACCTTTAAAACCTTGTTAATCTTAAACTTTTTTTTCCCCCAGACAAAATAATTGCTATTAAATAATAACCAGAGTTGACACAAAGTGAAAGTAACAGCTACCAGAAGCAAATGTGAGTCCTTCACACCCCACCACACAGCAAAACCACAGTAACAACTATGGGAACATAACTACCACCTAATCATTCATTGTCTAGACAAAACTCTAAGGTACCTTCAGCGATAAAAGACACCTGCTTCAACTGTTTTTATTTATTCGCAACGTGTAGCTTTTAAAGGAATGTTTGTTAGCATTTGCAGGGTCAATCTAATTCAGTTTGTTACAACTGTCAAGAAAGTGTGTTTTTCAACAGACAGTTTGTAACCTCAGTATTACAAGGTTCCATCTGGCATTTTGTTGAGTTAAAAATGAGTTCATACAGATTTTAAACAGATTTTGATGGAATATTTGGGAAACAAAACTACATATATAAAGGTTCAGAGATAAACGTGTAACAATTTCTAATCATCATCCAGGATAAATATAAACGTACACGGCCAATCACATGCTCTGAAAGAAGTCAGCATCATGGCTTGGTTCTCCTCCGAGCCAGAGAAGAAACAAAGTTTTAAAAGTAGAAAGACAGAAAAGTTCAAATAAAAAGTTTTGCATTTGAGATTAATAAATTAGTACTTCTGAGTCCTTTCCCCTTTAGTGAATTTTCTTTTCTTTGTCTGATGGCTAATTTTATTCACGCTTGTTCTGACCACTGTTTTACCCGAGAAAGAAGAAAGGCATTGTTTTCAGGTCTATGCCATATCGTAAACTCTACATCAGTAAACTATAAACTATATCTCCAGAACTTTCTTTCAGTTTGATCAAGACCGAGTTAAAATAATCTTAATTCCCAAATAAGACTGTTCACATTATTCTTATCCATTTCAAAATGTCTATAATAATGATAGTAATAATAATAATAGTAATGATAACTGCGCTAAAACAAGTTCATACTCGTCTGTTCTGTAGAGGGCCAAGGCGTGTCCCGTGAAATCAATAACATCCTGGCCCAGATCAAACTTCTTATACACCTCTCCCATTGTGGTCTGCTTGGGATCGACGCCCTCGAAAGTCTTCGGGTCGTTCTCATCAAAGTTGGCCACAAAGACTAGGAATTTCCGGAAACGTCTCTTCTCAAACATTCCCATTAGATCTGCGGGAAGTGGATGACAGAACATCAAGAGATTGGTGCTGGAGTTTAATCTGGAGTTGCTACATAACACAACATTTACATACAGTGAACACTTCAGTGTATGTAGTGAGACAGTGTGGAAAACGAAACCTACTGGATGCCAGTGCTTCAGTCTCCGTCGATGGGACTTTGTAGATCTTCCCTCCTTTATATACAAAGCTTCCTTCCACCACCTTGAAGTCCAAGTATCTGGTCACCTCAGTGTACAAGAGCATCTTAACTAACTGCCCTGTAGATATCAGACAAATTTCAGCACTATTTAACCAAAGGGAATCTGACCAATTAGAAGTCAAACTATGAACTATATAAGGAATATAACACAACAGGGGATGTTGTTATAGGAAAATAATCAATAACGGAGCAGTGTGATGTGGCAGTGGTAGCTCAGTGGTTAAGATGTTGGACTATGGATTGGAAGGTTCTGAGTTCAAACCCCTGCTCTGATAATCTGCCATTGCTGGGCCCTTGAGCAAGGCCCTTAAACCTCAACTACTCAGTTGTAGAAAATGAGATGAATGTATGTTGCCCTGGACAAGGGTATTGTCAAATGCTGTAAATGTGGCCCAATGTGAAGCTGCGTTACTGTTACTACCCTGAAGTCAATTACTCTCCAATACCAGCAAGTCTTTTATACCATAGAAATTTGACAAAGATTACAATTTTTAATTTATGAATGATTAACACAACATAATTTTTTTTATATTTATAGTTGCATTTACTGTTTTGGAACGTCCACAAAACAAGTCAGATCCTGTTATCACTTTGCTCTTGAACGTAATAAGATTAAAAATGCAGTTTTTGTTATTATGTTACCAAGAAGTGCAAAGTGATCTCTGCCATGAAGACTCTCCCATGTCGGAAAACATCCCGACTGTGACAAAGCGCTCACGCAGGAGACTCGTTCACCATATCAATGATTACAAGTTTTTCTTTGGTAAACAACATGCTTTGGAGTTTATTATTAGTTTTAGATTATGTGAGCGTCCACCATACAAGTCCCAGTGTACGCCGTTACTATAGAAACAATAACATTAGAACGAGTGCATTAATATAAACCTGTGTTTGGAATTACAGCAGGCACTATTGCCAAAGCTGCTGTTATAAAAAGTTAATCAACACCTTCTGACCTTTTAAGAAATCAACAGCGCTGTGATATAAATACGACTCATGTATGAGATACATTTTAATATGTATAGATGCAATTTTGTTAGACAGTTAAATATGGCTGCTTTATTACCATTGGCCATGAGAAATTTCGGGATGAGGTCAACATTCCAGTCTCGTCCCCGGCCCATTGACTCTGCAGGGCCATCCGGAAGCTCAAATCGCTTATAAAGCTGTAAGAGGCAATTTAAAAATAAATTAATAAATAAAAGGTCAATCCACTTTGTGCTATCTGAAATACTATGCTAGTTAAATCTAAACAGCTTTTGACAGAACATTATTAGGCAGAGCGGATGGCAAATGTGTATCCTCACCTCCTCCAGAGGGGTGATGGAGGAACTTTCGCCTCCATAATATGGGTTCCGGTCCATATGCAAAACTTTCTTTCCGTTGACTGACATGATCCCAGAGAGAATGCATTCCTACAGAAAACAAGTAGTAATAATACTATTATTAACACTATTATTACTATTAACACTATTATTATTATTATTATTATTATTATTATTATTGATATTATTATTATTATTTTTATTATTATTATTGTAATGTACACATGCAAGACTGTTAAACAGTCAAATGTGGTTGCGTTATTAGCATATGAATATACATTTTAATTAATAATAGAATAACATAAATAATATAGGGACAAATATCTAAATTTAAAATTTATATCTGGAATTTATATATTTCTGTAAAGCTGCTCTGTGACAATATGCATCGTTATAAGCGCTTTACAAATAAAATTTAATTGAATAATCAATTTTATTAGAATAATAACAATAATAATAATAATAATAATAATAATAATAATAAATATTATTAGTCAGGGGAAAAAATGTTAGGACAAATGTTAGAAATAAAATTCTTTTTTTTTCACCAACTAATAATATATTTGATTTGCCTTATTGAGTTTAATTCATTATCTTATGAAGGTGAAAGGCCTGAGGCCTACATTCTAATTCATGCATTGCATTCTGGGATGCAGCTCCACCCAGTGCATCTTCATTTCAGACACCGAGCTCAGTGGCTACCAAAGAATTAACTTGAGATTTTTGTTTGTTTGTTTGTGCATTTTGTTGATCTAACTGCTAATACAGCTGAATACAACAGTGCTGTTGGTGTAAATGTCTCTCACACCCAGGTTTTGTTTAATGCTGGAGGAAAAGGGCATAATGGCTGAATCCCAAATGGCTCCTTACTCCCTTCATGAGTGGAGTGCACTAGCTCGGGGGTGAAATAATGCTTAAACAGGGAGCTTACAGAAATACATATAATGTAATAAACAATATTGACTTTTTTTTTTTTTTCTGTTTTGATGCACAATCATGACACCTGATGCCCACAAAACAGGAAATTCATTATTCTTTTATTTTTAATATCTCAAACTCTGATAGATGCACAAGAATAAATTACATAAGCGACACTATTATACATATATATGTATATACATAAATACATATAAAATATCCATATGTTAAGAAACGCTGGGTCACGCCTTATCAACGAAGCCCACCGCCTACAACGATAGAGCTTCAATTTTTTTTTTTCCCCATCCGCATCCCGACAAGCCCCGCCTCCTCCCTTACGATTGGTCAACAACCCACTCCGACAAACAAGTCTGCTGATATGAGGTAATGGGAGTACAGGAACCTGGAAATACTATCCAATCATGGCGCAGGAGGCGGGATTTGTCCGAATAGTGGTGTGGAATAAAATAACGCCGGTCCTGAGGATGCGTCAGCAGCAATAGGCCTTATTGATGATCACGCAGCATCGATTTACAACAAAAATTTCTCCTCAGCCAAACAATCATATCTCAGCAAGTGTTTATATCAAATAAACCTACAAGTTACGTACAACCTCGACATTATGGAGTATGCATGTTTGTATATATATATATATATATGTATATGTATATAAGCTACTCACTGTGAGTCCAGTGCCCAGGACGATCACATCATATTCCTCATCCATGGTGTATTATAATGGAGCTATAATCCCTCAGATTTCCCTGCGACAATTAATTTTTTATTAAAAAAAACAAAGCAAGGAGAGTAGCTTCCTTAATGCAGCCTTGCTAGTCGTATAACTGATGCTTTAATGCGATCAGTTTGCGTGTTACACTGTATTTATGAGTGGAAAGCGCGAGCGCAGAGCACCAGCAAAGATGGCCCTGACTACACCACCGACTCGTGTGCTTCTGATACATCCGCGTCGTCATATAGTCCGCGGTTCCTCTTTTTTCCCTTTTCTTTCCTTCTTTCTTCCGCACAACATTCATGAATGAAGAATACCTTTGACTGGAATCATTTATTAAATCTAGTGCTTATATTACAACACTACAAGTTATGCAATGGTACACTTCGGCACTTTTGGTTTTTTTTGCTAACCTACAGTTGGGCAGGGTGCATCAGGCTCACTCATAATAAGGCGTTAAGCGGATGTATCCTTCCGCCTGCAGCCTTGCTGGAAAAGCTTCCTTTGCTAGGGGAAAAGGGAGATGATTTAGCTGTGGGGCTACAAATCAACAACACACAAGCCTGTTGCTTGTCTTTATAATAATAATAGTTATATAATAATTGTCTAGAATATTCACAATCATGTGTCAGTTCATTATTTTAACCAGCTGCAACTTAGGACACTGGATCATATAAAATGCTGATAAAAGATTGTACACTTTGTAGCCTTAGCCTCTTGTCTTGCCTTTTGAAATAAATCAGTCTAGATTTGGATATCTGTGTTATGGTTAGACATGATAAAAAAAAATCTTTCATTATTATAATATCATAACTGTTATGATATCTGTGTCCGGGTGGGTTTCCTCTGGGTTCTCTGGTTTCCTCCCATTGTCCAAAAACATGCTGGTGGATGGATTCAAGAAGCCTGTAGTGCGATGATGTATTGGATTAGATCCACTACGTTCTGGATGTTCTAACACATGTGCACTGTAGCAGGGTTCGATAACGGCATGAATATTTAATCGCGCATGCACAAAGAAAAATGATAGATTGATCGACGGCAGAGACGGTATGTCAGTAAGGGTTAGGGTTTAGGGTTAGAGTTACAACATCCAGTAAGTAGTGGATCTAATCCAATATGTCATCCTGCCACAGGTTGCACTGAGGACATACTTGATGGATTGGCAACTCAAAATTGACCCTAGGTGCGAACAAGTGTGTGGATGTGTGTGTGCATGGCACTTTGCGATAGACTCGCATTCTATCCTGGTATCGTCCATCATCCTTCAGGCTCCAGCTCCAAGCATTTCCTGAAGATATATGAATGAATGAATGAATGAATCAATGAATGAATGAATGAATGAATGAATGAATGAACAAATTGTTTTACAACCAGTGAACTTTATGATAACCTACACTCAGTTATATCTACAATCACTGACCATTTTATCAGTCACACACACCAATCATAGCTCTACCGCTGACCGGTTGTTATTTGATCATTTGGATAGTAGACTATTCTCAACACACAAGTGATACTGACCTGGCAGTGGCATGGTAGTGTGTGTGTGTGTGTGGTGCTGGAACAATTTGATCAGATCAAGCACGATTGTTAAACTGTTTTTAAACATTGATTTAAACCTATCTTCCTTGTGCATGGCACACTGATGCAGTGGGATTTACACATGTTCTTCCTGTGTCTGTATGTGTTTCTTCCAGGTTCTTTGGTTTCCACCTACTTCCTGAAAAATGCCAGTGGGTGGAGTGGCTATGCTAAATTACCTCTATGTGTGAATGAGTGTCTACATGGTTCCCTGCAATGGACTAGCATCCCATTTTGGGTGTATCTCACCTCATGCACAGTGATCTCGGGATAGGCACTGCGTTGCTGACCAGAATAAAGTGCTCACTGAAGATGAATGAATGAACAAATAAACAAATGAATGAATGAATGAATGAATAATGGCAAGAAAGCTTAGACAAGTTCAAAAACTGTCCCAATATGCACTATATGGCCAAAAGTATATGGACATCTGACTGTCACACCAATATGTAAGCCTTCCTCAAAATGTTGCCACAAAGTTGGAAACACACAATTGTATAGAATGTCTCTGGATGCTGTAGCATTACAATTTCCCTTCAGTGGAACTAACAGACCCAAACATGTTTTATCATGACAATGCCCCTGTGCACAAAGCGAGCTCCATGAAGAGATGGTTTGCCAAGGTTGGACTGGAAGAACCTGAGTGGTCTACACAGAGTCCTGATTTCAACCCCACTGAACACCTCTGGGATGAACTGGAACCCTGACTGCACCCCAGGCCTCCTCACTAGATATCAGTGCCTGACCTCATTATTGCTTTTGTGGCTGAATGGAGGACACTGGTTCAAGCCCCAGCACCACTAAGCTGCCACTGTTGGGCCCTTAACCCTCTCTGCTTCAGGGGCACTGTATCTATGCTGTGACCCTTTCTTAAGAAGCTGGGATATGCGAAGAAAAGAATGTTGTAATATTGTACTGTACTGTATACGCATCAAATAAGGGCTTCTTCTACTTCTTTAAATGGGCAAATCATCACAGCCACACTCCAAAATCTAGTGGGAAGCCTTGCCAGAAGAGTGGAGGCCTAAATCTGGAATGGGATGTTTTGATGGTTAAGTGTCCACAAACTTTTGGCCATAAAGTGCAGAATATATATACATATATATATATATATGTATATATATTCTCATGCACTTTTTTTTAAAATCCCTTCATATATTTTTTGTGTATATATTTTTCTTATATTTAATATTTTTCTAGATTTTCTTTTTATGTTGGAACAGTTGTACAAAGCATTTCACTCCAAGTCCTACTGTGTATGGTTATCCATGTGACAAATAATATTTGAATTTGAATATATATATATATATATATATATACTTCGCGAACACTTCATGAACTCGCCTCAGCAGACCCTCATGTGACAGCCGCTGTCAATCCCAAATAGAACCTGAGCCCCTTTATAGGTGCACTACATATTGTATGACACAATGGCTTGTCTGCCCTAGATAGTGCACAAGCTGTCATAGCGATTTGAGATTAAACCCCGGTGTTGGTTGTAGCTTTCACGTGACCTGCTGTGAGGATGGCGGAAGTTAGTAGTCGGTCTGGATGTGCCTCAGCAATGGCGAAGTTTGCAGTTTTATTTGTATTTTCTTTATTATGTACTTGCAGGGCACAAGTGCCTTTAATCATGTGGACCAGTGATGGGTATGTTTTGTGTTTTAAATGTTTAATTTAATCCTGTATGAACGAGTTTTCCAGTAAGCTCATTTGTCAACATTAGCAGCCACAGTGGCAGAAAAATGACTTTTGTTATTAGCTTATTATCTGTAAAGTGTTAACCAGCTAAGGTTTACTGTTCACATCAGTCGTCAAAATATTTTTATTCATTATTGTCTGAGAAATGTTTAACTTTACTGCCTTGTCTTGGATCAGACTGTGTTAATGCTAATTACTAAAGCTTGATAAGCTTCTGAACCACATACAAAGATTTAAGCTTTTTTTTTTTTTTTAATCATCCATATTTAAGCACATGATAATAAATAGCATACTTGTACATTATTATCTTTTAGCTAACATTTTCTTTATTGTTGTAATTGACAGTCATGGTCTTCTTGGTTAAACCTAGCAGTAGTTGGCATTATTTATGGCTATATATATATATATATATATATACACACACACACACACACACATTTTTATATATATATAATGCCAGTTAATGCTAGGTTTAACCAAAGGAAAAAAAAATTTTTTTTGCCATAAATAATGGCAAATCATATATGGCAGATCATATATATGATTTTGCCAAAAAGAATAAATAATGGCAAAATCATATATATCATATGGCAGATCATACACACAGACACACACACACACACATCATCATCACATTACAAGACATCTTCATGATACACGATATGTATCACAATATATTAATTGTTTATAATTAAATTCAGGTTCAGAGATGTTTGTCCAGCATTTACAAAAAAAAAAAAAAATTCGTGAAGAAAAGGAGGGGACAATAAAATAATTGCCACGAAAATAACTAATATCCAGTCACTCTCTTTTTGCAGTAAATTAATAAAAGGAATAATAAAAGCAACGACACGTGACGGTAACAGCGATACAAGTTTAGTAAACTATATCATGATGTTGTTATATCACAATATTGATGCATCATCATATTGCCCGGCCATAGTGCTACAACTAAAGCAAGATTAAAATACTAGCATGATAATATCATTAGCCTCAGTGAAAGGCTAGTGACTTATAGGACTGGCAATATTGCACTATTCAAATTACTATTATGATTTGTTTTATGGTGGGAATGTGTGTGCTGTTGACTGACACAACCTAGATCTTGCACGAAAAGACAGGACACTGACTGTCTTAATGTCGCCGCCTCCAGGATGTTTTATATAACCTAATTATATCATAGTACATACTTGGTTACTAAGAGAAGCAGCTGTAATATTGGCATAAAAATTGGGATCTGCGCATAATCATTTATCATTTTGCAGAGTTGAAACAGCACTGTTGCAATTTGGAAATCGAAAATTCAAATTCATTTCTTATTCCAAAATGTTACATAATAGACCACTGAATGGCGCAACAGAGAAGAGTTCACCCTATCGTCAGGAGATCACGGGTTTGAATCCTAACAATGCGAAGGGAAGCCAATGGAGCAAAATTGGTCATGCTCCCTGGGTGGGTGTGACTGACTGCTCTCTCTCCCCTGTCAATCACAGAGACTGTAGCCAATCACGGGAGTCTGTGAGCTCGTGTATGCGGAAGAGGGTAGATAGCGCTTTCCCTAGAGTGTGTTGCGTTGCCCTGTGATGCAGCATGAGCAGCAGTTTGAAAAGATGCATTTGGCTGGCTTCACATGTCTCAGAGGAAGCATGTGTTGTCTCTCACCCTCCCTGGTTAGTAAATATCATATGATAGCTGGTGGGAAGGAATTGGCAGGTGACTGAATTAGGGGGGGAAACTAGTACAAAATAAAATTATTGAATAGGAGCTGAGATGATGGAGCACATAGTAGTGTTGAATCCAGCACTCTGAATCCACCATGACACTAACCAGGATAAAGTGGTTACTGAAGATGAATGAATGAATGAACTATTTAATAGACAGCTGCCTAGGGGGGTGTTATTAAGTCTGTCTGGGGCTGGGCTCAACATACAGGCGGCATCTGAGAGTTATTCCATGGAGACATTTCCTCAATTCCTCTTGTTGACATTGTGATACATCAATAACTGCGTTTGGATGGTGGAAATTCAAAATGTTAACAAATGCTCGTTCTCAGCAGGCTCTCCTGATAAATGTTATGTATTACAGTATGTAAGCTTAACTGGGAAATATGTGCCAAATGTGCTCTGAGAAACACACCCGTAATACTCCTTGTGGCGTAATTAAGTGCAATAACGTTGCCATGTTGTCATATCGATCACCCCTAGGCAAGTATGAAATGAATATAATATTGTCTCGACTAAGCACTGCTTGTTTATGTAGGTACACTTTCCCAACCCTGGTTGAACCAACAGCTGGTGAGATTGTCTCCGGTGCGAAGTTGGCATCCTATTTGAAATCAGCCTTGACAACTTCTCCACACAACGTGCTGCTGTTTTTACAGGACGAGGTGAGAACAGTGATCCTGACTCAACTCAGTCTGGTCCTCTCAGTGTAGTGTGACACTGAGCCACGGTCTCACTTCCTCTTACAGCTTCCATAGGAAACACCAGAATTATCACACATCTTTTTTTTTTTCCTTTTTTTTTTAAGGGAACTAGACTATAACGACAGAGTATTACATAACTATGGAAGAATTAAAGGAAGGTCCATTTTATACCACAGCGCTGTTGAATTCTCAATTCTGATTGGTCAGAAGGTGTTGAATCATTTTCTATAACAGCAGCTCGGACAAATCACAGGTTTATAAATTAATGTGCTTGTTCTAACACGTTGTTTCTATAGTAACAGCTAATTCATAAAAACACATATGCAATATAAGTAACATCTGTAATTGCTGATATGGTGAAGTGTTCTGTAAGAAGATGTTTATTTAGCATTTTGGAAGGAGTCTCCAGTGTCGGTATTTTGCAACAGTCAGAGGTTGTTAAACTGAGTGATTTGTATAGAATCATATAACTTAATTGAGGTACAGAATGCCGTGTTGAAAAGATTGAAAGAACGAGAGCTGTCAAACTTGGACAGCCTTCCGTTTTTATTAACACATTTAACGTTTCTTGTGCTCCTCTGCGCAGTTAAGCATGGATGATTTCACAGCATACGGTGGGGTGTACGGCAACAAGGAAGACAGCGTCTTTGTAAACTTGGAGGTGAGGCTGAATTTTGTCCTAAATATGTCTAAATGTGTGATTAAAACATTTAATTTAACCTGCATCTCCTATTGTTCCTGAACGTTTTTGAAAGGTTTGTTGTCTTTCAAAAGGATTAGCAAGGTCAGGTGTTCCATTTTCAATAAAATAGCAATTATACACATAAATTATATTGTAAATGTAAACATAAATGGTATATGGATACATTAGGAGTATGGTCGTATAGTGTAGGATGAATATTGGAGTTATATTAAAGATAACATTGTTAATATCATGTTATACAGGTATAAATAAAACCAAGAAATCAGATATGATACAGTCACATGAATTGCATATGAACATTTCTCCCCAAGTTACGAAAGCAAAAATCTTGCCATTAACATTACATAAGCAACTCCACACAAGATCTTGGATGCTAAGTGGATTTTTTTTTTTTTGTTTGTTTGTTTCTTCCTTTGTTTTTTTTGTTTTTTGGGGTTTTTTTGCACTCCAGTCTGCATTGCAGGCGTCCACTCCCATTGTGCTGCCAGCTCTGGCCTGGACTGCAGCCGACTCCGTGGAGGAAATCTTCCAGCAGGAGCTCGGAGTTCCTGCACTCACCATTGCACCGTCAGAACTCGGCCAGCTTCAGCTGAACACAGCACAGCCTTCTCTACTGGTCATCAGGCTCCCATACACCACTGGGTAAAGCACATCATTGCACATGGGGTTTGCCTTGTAGCGCTTGGTTATTTGTCTGAGATATTATGTTTTGAGCATTTGCCCTGGGACTTGAGATTTGGCCTGGTATAAAAATTCCCCAAGTCTCAAACGTCCTCTTGGGGAACAATAAAGTTCATCCGTCCGTCCATCCATCCATCCATCCATCCATAAATATACGTATAAGTGCAGCTTATATAGAGATGATTTATTTATTTATTTATTTGTTTGTTTGTTTGACAGTGCCCAAGCAAAAGAGCTTCTTAGGAAAAATGGTGAGTTGTTATCTCCCTTTTTTAACATATGTATGTATATGTCTGTGTGCTGTCTGTAGTTACTAACTGCCCTCTGTTGGTAGATGAGACCATTGGATATGTCCTGACTACACTGCGAGCTCAGAGTGTGCCTTATACCGCTGTTTACACCGGCCTGAGACCTTCTCATGTAAGGCAGCACTACACCGATCACAAACCTGACAATTCAACTGCATGCTGTAGCTCACAAAATATTATAATTCACACTTGTACATGATGGAAAACTAATTATACTAATGTTAATTGTAGAGTGCTTTAAAGAGAACAGACATACAGCTTTATTTATCAATTTTGTGTAAACCAAACCGAACTAAGAAGTTCCACTGGATTTACACTTGTTTCGGGAACACTAATTTTCTTCGTACTTGCATGTGAAGAGCTGATTTGCATGTAGTGATGCCCACAAAACTCAAAAAGGTTCTAGTGCACAGATAGCTGCGAGCATGAAACCATTGATCAGGGTCAAGCCTGAAAAACAGAAGTGGACATTATTTTGACTCACTTCTATGCCAAGAAAAATATTCCACAATATATAGAATATTAATAGTAAAAAGCGAGAGCTAAATCTTCTGTCAGCTGAGGCGCCTTTAATTAATGCCAATAATATAAAACGACTGGTTTTTACTAAATTTTCTCGACAGTATTCTCAGTCCTTGTCGTAGTGAAATAGCATGAGGATGTGTATTTGATATAGAAAAATAGAATTTGATGTAGAAAATTTGATATTCAAGTGATTCTGATTCTATTCTGATTCTGATTTGGGGTCTCTAAGTTGCTCTGGATAAGGGCATCTGCTAAATGCTGTAAATGTAATTAAAAATAAGCAATCTAAGCTCGATAGTATATCACATATATAAAAGTGCAGTAAATCATGCAAATTATATGATTTGAAGTCAATCTAGTTGAGGGAATTTTCATGAATATCTTGTGTAAACGCTCGTACTAACGACTTACGCATAAATCCGCTCGCATCCAGTTTAGATAAATGAGGCCCCGTGTCACAAAGCAGCTTTACGGAAATCCAGTAGATCTATACTTAGATCAGTTATGAGCAAGACAGAGGAACCTCAGAAGGGAACCCATCCTGACATCAGATAGCGCGATTATGAATCGTTACTCATAACTCTTCTAAAGCGTATATTATAAAGTCAGACAGTACTAAGTGTGTTGAAAGGATGTTGTGAATAAGAGTCCTGGGAAGAAAACAGGACGGTCTTTACGATGTGTGCAGCAGCTCTTAGAAAGTACAAATCTACAGTATGGCAATATTGTTTTTATTTTATTATGACCTTATAAATTACAATAAGGTCATAATAAATTAAAAATTATATTGAAATGTCTGCTGTGCTATACCTCATTGTTTTCTCAGTCTGTGTAACAACATTCTCAAACCCTTGCTACAGGAGTTAAAAAAAAAATGTACACTCCAACCTCCCTGTTTATTAGCTTCACACCATTTTGCCTCATCCACAGGTGATTCAGGACACGTCCATGGCTTGGGAATTAGCGGGACGCTCGCTGCTGCAGACATCAGCAGAACCAGCCGTCAAACCTCCAGTGACTTTCAACAGCACCGAAGGAAAGCCTTGTATTCTGCTCTGGGCTGATGAACTAAACATCAGCTATGACAAGGGAAAGTTTTTTGATTTGGGCTCTCTTACGTTCAATGGCTCGGTCTCTCTGGATGGTTCTTTCTGTAATGAAACCTTTTCCAGGTGAGCATTTTCTCTAGAAGTGAACAGAATCATCTTTCATTTGTTTTGTGACAAAACATTTAGATGGTGATATATTTTTTTGTTCCAGTCTTGTCCTGAATTATGAAAATGTTCTGAATTTCCGCTCCTTCCAGCTTATGTGAGTATTCAGAATATTTCCTGATGTACTTTTATGTGTTATTTTATGTTTTAAGCATTTTTTGTGAGGCAAATATAACATATATATATAGAAGTGAAACATCTCTGGTTCGACCTCCAGCTTCTTGATGCGCAAGATCTTCTTCCCTGTGTCGGCTCGTAACTGGACGGTCATGGAGCAGGTGGAGCTGAACTATGACGGCCAGAAGGCCATCTTCAACGCCAGCCATGGAATCTATGCTCCTGCTGAGTATTCCTTCCACTGTCAGAAAGTGAGCAGTGCTCAGAGCCCCCTACTGGTGCCACGCAACACGAAGGACAACGCCACCCTCTGGAGTGTCCTCTTCACTGACTTCCAGGTACCTTCACACTCCACATCAGCACTGTTCAGTATGTCTTACATGATCTTCAGCTGTTCAGATGTTCCAGTTATAGCTTCATATTGTAAACAAGGTACATGCAGAGTAAACACACACTCGTGTACTATCTTGTGAGGCATGGAAGAGCTTACGTCTAAGTCTTACGCCCTTGGTTCTCAAAGCAGAGTCCAGGGTTCCCCAAGGAATCTTTTTTCTTCTTTTTTTGTTAAAGCAGTAGAAATTACAATCTACTGTTTGTTATATATAGTATTCCTATAGTTATTAGCCAGTTTTATTTGTCACTTGAAGTGAATAGGTTTAATCCAAACCTCAGTACCACAAAATCAGTTAGCGTGTGAATAATGCCAGGTTGGACTTTATGGGTGTTCTGTTGGAAGAATGCTCAGCAATAAACCGGTCCATGGCTGGACCATCTGTACAATGAAACAGGCTGCAAAAAGTTTGAGATTTAAGAAATGGGGGATGGGGGGGTTGGGAGGCTGTGCCCTGTCTCCATTTAATGGTGCAATGATTTTATTGTTTTCACAAGCACCCAAAAAGTGCAATACTGTATTAGACACTTAGTCATGCTATAGAAACGCACCCATTTTTATTGCTGAAAAAGCAACGCAAACATGAAAGAATTCTGTGTTGCACGGAAAAACTAGTATTCTTAGGGGCAAGCATGACCTGCAGCAAGAAAGCAGTATGAAAAAAAATAAATAAAAGAGCAAATCTAGACACAGGTTAGCTACATTTCTTCTTAACAGGTAATGTGATCCTTAATTTAATGTTATAAACTGGTAAACTCTTTG
The DNA here is from genome assembly GCF_027358585.1 of Pangasianodon hypophthalmus. NCBI lineage: Eukaryota > Metazoa > Chordata > Actinopteri > Siluriformes > Pangasiidae > Pangasianodon > Pangasianodon hypophthalmus. Next base: position 19,458,967 of record NC_069725.1, read on the forward strand.
GACTGATGACCAAATGCACCAACAAATCAATGGCTACGTTTATATGCACATCAATATTCGGATATTAATGGGAATTTGGCAATATTCTAATTACCACTGAGTCATGTAAACGCCGCAGTCCGATTGCCCGATTCAGATTAAGACAATATTCCGATTCCCATTCCTGGAATATGCCTGTTTTAATCGGAAATTTGTTGCATGTTATTCAGAAAATCCACTGAAAGGAGATATATGTGCATGCTCAACTTGCAAGGAATTGTGGGTGCTAACAGATGCTTAGCTGTAGGCTAGGTATCTGGGAATACTTACATACTTACAACAACCATGTATACAGGAATATTCCAATGCCTGTACGCATATAAACATGATAGATAGACCGAATATAGACCTTAAATGGAATTTGAAGTGCATGTAAATGTAGCCAGTAAGCGAGTTGTTGTTGTTGTGGCCCTGCTGTCCCAGGTCAGGGACTAGAAAATCCAGTAACGTGCGATGGGTTTATTTAATCAAAATGTGTTGGTAGGTTTTGTTCCTGGGTCCAGATTTAGCAAGTTTACAGCTTCGGTCATAAGTCTTCTGTTAAGTATTGAACCATTCTTGCACTGGTTTTTGGCTTCAGTGTGTTTTGCGTCTTTATAGCTGTCTTTGTCATTACTGGCGGATAATGAGCTCAACTTTATCACAACATGTATTCCCAATTTTAGTCACAAGTTCTTGCAAATCTGCCAAACATTTGGCAGATTTGAAACGCTGTTCTTTTGCTTCACCACAGAAATCGTTTACAGAACTTAAAAACCTCCCATCACTTGGATCCACTTAAATAATGAATGTCCTTTTAAAACCAGATCCAGGGCTTCAACGTGACTGGGAATTTCTCGTACGCCAGCGACTGTGCCAGCTTCTTCACACCGGGAATCTGGATGGGGCTGCTCACTTCTCTGCTCATGGTTTTCATCCTCACCTACGGCCTGCACATGATTATGCAGCTGCGCACTATGGACCGCTTTGACGATCCTAAAGGCCCTAGCATTTCTGTGCCTCAGAACGAGTAATTCGAAGCCAAAGCCAAACGCCTTCCGGTTTCATTTTTATTCTGTTTGTGCTGACCTAGATTAGAAACCTGTTTTCGTCCCAGAGGTTCCACGTTGTAGAGATCGCGCACTATGCAAGGTGTTTATCCTGTCGTCAGCACTACAACCTTGTGCTGTTTCAGGTACAGAATCAGTTTACGGTTTTGCTGACACTTTTCAACATTTGTGCAACATTTGTTTCACAGATATGCAATTTCCCTTCTGATGTAATATTTCCTGAAGCAATAGTGCTTCTCATTATGTATTGTTTGCACCACTAGCACACACACACAGACACACACAAAAAAAAAATACTGGTGCCATCCTGATATTGAATGTCTTATACAATGCTAAACCTGCTACGTGTATTTGATACAGATGTAGTACTTGCCAAAATGTCATATGCCAAATGTACTACTGAAGTGTCCTTGAACAGTTTTATCCTTCTTTTTTTTAATATATACTACTGAAGTGTCTTTTAATACCAAAGCAAAACAAAAGTGTGGGGTTTAGTCATTAATATCTGTGAACAACTGTGCTGTAGTGCTAATTCTTCCCTAAATCTCTCACCGTCTCACCAAACATCCCTGAGTTATAGCTGGCCATGTGACAACAATACGTGAGGAATAAAACAAGTTGGGGTGTGCTGTTACAGGAAAATAAAACAATGACGGGGTGGTGGGATGCATTACCACCCCAAAGTTGATTATTTTCATATAACAGCACATTCCAAACTATTTTATTTCACTTATACCACAGCAGCATGCTAATAGAAATTATTTTTGTTTATTAAAGATCATACTTTTTTTTTTTTTTTTTTTATCAGTTCGTAGTTACACAAAACAAGTTAGTTCCTGTTATCACTTAGTTTATAGCAGCACCAGTGTCTTTTTTCTCTCTCAAAGTTAATAAGAAAAAAAAAAAAAAATGCAGCTTGTCATGTTAGAGACACTGCAAAGTGCCAAGTCCTCCATCCTGAACACATTCCCATAGTCAGAAAAGTTACAGCTTTACCTGATTTTTACGTAGCACTGACACTGAAGACTCCTTCAAGAACTGCTAAATAAATATCTCTCATTATCATTCACTTTTTTCCATGTTTTTTTTTTTATCATCTATTTTATCAAGTCCCTGTGCAAGTTGTTACTATAGAAACGATAATGTATGACAAGTGCATTAATATGAACCTGTGATTTGCCTTGCAACTGACACTACTGTCAGAGCTGCTGTTATAGAAAATTAATCAACACAATGCTGTGGTGTAAACTGCAATATCCGACAGTAAAATCCTTTTTAACGTGGAGATGCAAAGTATTATCTCTTTCTCTGCGTGCCAATCAGGAGGACGTGACCCACGTAGGCAGCATTTTCAGCTCGTGTTCAGGCGCTCTCGGAAATCCTCTCGCTTTCCTGATTTGAACGGAAATCAGGAGATATAGGAGATTACTCTTCACGTAAATGCCATCAAGGACACAACTGTTGTCCCAAATGTTTACAAATTTGTTCTTTACTGTTAAAATGCTGTCCAGTGCTAAGTTACTAGTAAACATTATCTAATTATAAAAAATGTGGAAATTTATGGTGTAGTAATGAATTCAATTTTCTGATACAACCTTAATTTAGATTGCTATTTTTTTTTATTTTTTATTTTATAAAAACAGTTCTTGCTTAAGAATAATCCCATTGTAACTCCAGAAGGCGCTGCCTGTGTCACCATCTCTGTTTCATAATTGCTGGATGTGTAATTTAAAGAACACTTAGCAATAATTTAAAGCTTATATGTATATTTGTGCCATTTAATTGCTACCATTATATGGACATGAACAAAAGAAATATGCTTATGAAATAAATCTATTTATAAATGAATTTGGTCAATGTTGTTTGAAGTGATAATGGAAAAAAAAAAGTGTTGTGAGGAAGGAAAAAAAAAAAAAACATACCTTGGGAACCATTTGAATGATCTGGATTTTTGTACCTCACATATTATCTGACTTTCATCTAACTCAAAATAATAAACAAATACGGTCACCTTGATATTGTACCATACAACATGTCTAAGATGACTGGAAACACCTGCCTCCAGTTACCCACATATCAAGAGGTCATTTTTAGTGTTTATTTACATTTACACCTATTCATTGGGCAGATATTTATATTCAAAGTGGATTCCAAGTGTGACAGAATCCTAGCAGAAGTCCTTGCACACAGCATAAAAGTTTTGCTTAAGGGCAAAGTCCTGGGATTTGAACACACAACCTTGTAAATACTACTAATCCTATTGGCTTTATAGTTATTTGCAGTGTAACTCTCAATTCACATGAAAATCCAGATCATTCTGAAATGAAGTAAAAAACACTTTGGCAAATGAGTATCTACAGCCAACCAGAGAAGTCTCTCATATCATCTGCACTACTAGAGCACAAAACTGTACCTTTTATTGTTGCTAGGGTGGTACCTTTATTATGTATATTTTACCTGGAAAGGTGCTTTACTTTAAAAACTAATTACAATCCATTTATGAACCTTAAATCATTTTTAATGGTGCAAGGAGAAAGATACATATTAAATGGTACAAATTAATAAACCCATGAGGGAACAACTCCAGCGATAAAGAAAGCTAGAGTTTACTATTTTTTTTTTCTTCTCCCCCCTGAGAGTGTGAAAGAGATGATAAAGGGAGTATAAATGGGTTTGGTGCTGCTTTAAATGTCATGGGAAGTTTGACAGACACAAGGTCATCTTTGGAAAACCTGAACCAAATAAGGATGTCGTACCAAGCAAATGTGCCTACTTTCTGAATAAACACATTTAAACAGCGTAAAAACAAACCAAAACAAAACAATTAATATAATTAATACTTAAACATGAAAACTATTACAAAAAAAAAGACAAATACAGTTTATTGGGTGAAGATTGCATGCCTGCAACAATATATTTTAATGCAAATTTGGCTAAATGTATATATTTCAGCATTTTAGATGAGTTTGCATAAAGAAAAAAATCACACTTCTGAAAAGGAACAGATTCATTTTTGGACATTTAGACAGCCTCATTTCATGTAGCCCAGAATACAGACAGAATACAGACCAATCTGAACAAGCTTTTCTGATTTTAGTACTGCAATTCAAAACAGATCTCAACTGACAGGAGTGCAAGCAGTCTTGGGAATTTATAATACTTATTATTTTATTAAACTTGGTCTAGGATATTGTTTTCACACTAATGATAATGAAGCTTTCCTGGAGAATTTGTTGGTTATTTGAAACATGAGTGATCTGTGAATGCTCCATGACACATCATGTATTGTATGTATCCCTCAGAGCCTCTGTGGACTGGCTTTGAAATGCAATCTCACTGGCAAAAAAAAAAAAAAAAAAAAGTTTTAGTCAAGCCAAAAAGAAACTATAAAGCCCCCTTTTCTGATTATAACCACACCACCGTGTATAGCTGTAATTGGACAGTGACTGCGTTTCAGTGGAATTACATTCACTTCTGACATGAAGTTAGTATTTAATACTCAAAAAAGTGATTTAAAAAAAAAAGTGTGAATTGTGACATACAGAAAATGAGACCAAGTCTGAGTATTTTATGTCATGTTTCACACAGAATCGTAGTGAAATGCAATGCAGTGGTATGGATTGCTTTAAACGGTGTTTCACTTTGGATACAAGTTCTTGTTCACTTTTAACACATTACATTTAATTCTTAAATAAAGCAATCCCCTGCTGATTAATTTTCATTAAAGAGACCAAACAAGCAACGCTTTTCAGTGCGGTCCGATTTCCACGTCACTAATGAAAAGCAATACCGCGTGCGTCATATTTCATGTATTTTTTTTTTCCCCCACCAGTGAGATTACATTTCACTCTGGCATGGATTCTTTTCCATAAGGACCAGACCATTATGTCCCCCCGCCTTAAAAAAAAAAAACAAAAATACCCTAAGACACTCAGTTTTACAAATGTGGTTACAAATGTTAACTAGTATGTACAAACAAGTTAGAAGAAAAAAATTCTGGCAGTTAATCAAAAACATTAAGATCACAAGCTATTCTGACTGCTCAAACACTGGCATAAACAACAAAAAAAATACATCAAGAAGCATCAATCTAGAATCTACTTGCTAGTTTCAGTGCTACGCTTATGAATGAAAAAAGAAAAAAAGTCAGATTACAAGTGATACTGTTCCTGCTAAAAAAGAACAAGAGATGGTTTTGAATCCTTCCTGGATTAAATTAAGGCTTTGGACATCTTTTGTCTAAGTATGTACAAACATTCCTGTTATATTAACAAGTCAAACAAGTAACACACATCTTTTACCTTCTTCACATGTACTTTCTAGTAACAGTCAATTTTCAAACACAATCTTTCGTCTTATAAAGATTATAAAAGATTTTAAAGACTATTAAAGTATAGTCAGGGATTTCACTTGCTAAGTAGCAAGTTGAGTTTTGTTTGAATTTTACTTAGCAGAACTAGACTGCTGATTAAGAATTGTTTACAGAGTGCACCTACAGTACAGCTACAAGTCATGTTTACTGATAAAACATCATCTTGTCACATTAAATAATACAGCTTTGAACCAATCTGTGGTACACTGTGGCACAGTCTCGCTTGGTGCATACAATTTAGATGCAGCAGGCACAAGCTAGACAGCACATACTCCAAATGAACAGTGGTATATGTTTGAGTAAGTGGATTTTGTGAACACGAATGAAGATGACAACATTAAAAATGCAAGAGATATCAGGATGTTCTGGTTAAGGGATTTGTCTACCATTTCTTTGTTTCTTTCAAAAGGTAAAGATTCTGTCTGACGATAAATAGAAACAGAGCCAAAATTGTCCTGTTTGCATGATTAGCTGTTGACTCTTGCAAGTGAATAATACACACAAGGCAGTGCGAAGGACAGAACTTAAAAACTGCGCAAATTAGGATTCAATGTTATATGTACCAGACACTAGGGCAAATCAATTTGTATATTGTTTGATTGATCTATGCAGTAGAGTAGGAAATATTTTAGTTTAGAGCACAAGACATATGGCTTAAGCACCCACACTCTTTTTTTTTTTTTTTTTCCTTTTTAAATTAAATGATAATTCTAGCTCAACGTAGTAGTCACTATTGTATATTGTATATTGTAAAGCAGAGGTTCCCAACCACTGGGCCACAACAGTGGGGCTGTGAGGGCATTACACTTTCTATTGGTGAGGAAAAGACTCATTGAAGCCAAGACTGTATTGGGATCTGAGCTTTTAGAATGTGTGTCTGGTTTTGCTCTTCACATTCTCATTTGTCACCATCATGCATCAGTACAAATGATAATGGGTCCTCTCCCATTATCATTATCTCCAAAGAGATAATAATAATAATAATAATAATAATAATAATAATAATAATAAATCAATATATATATATATATATACACATACACTCACATATAAAATAATTATCGATCCACAGGAAATATATTTATTTTTCATTATTTATTTATATTATATTATAGACTACTGTCCAGTCCATGTTGTTAAAATGGTTGGGAACCTCTGTCCTACGACCAAAGCACACATTCACACATAATCTGCTAATCTCCAAGAATAAAATGACTAAAACAGGAGCTCTGCTTGTTCCTAAATGTTGATCAGCTCCGTAGGAAAGCATACAGACCAATAGGAAGCAGAAGAACACCAAGGTTTTGGATCAGTCAGACTGGGACCCGTTAAAGACACCTTTTCTAGAAAAAGGCATAGTGGAAATAAACAACCTTCAAAATAAAAAAAGCAAGACAGTGTGACAAGTATATTTCTGGGCAATGACAGGAGTTTGAAGCATTAAGCAGATGGAAGTCATTCGCTGTGAAATGTTTTCTTACAAGAATTGGAAAAGCCAAACAATAACATGCCTTTCTTACAGCAAGCTTAGCAATCAGGTTAGTTACAAGTTACGCTACATTCACACTAGCAAGCGACAACATGTGACCATTCATTTTCTGTGTATGTGACAGCAAACAAGCGACATCTGAATGGATTTTTTTCAATTCTATGCAAAATAGGTATGATTCAATAAAGCGTAAACGACTGGCAGGAATGATTTCTCAACCCAATCCTATGGCACGTCTGGTCCGAAATTCTTCAGTTCCCCACTTACTCATGAACTTTAGTTCATACCTTTTAGTTATTGGTTCCCATTTGCAATAATGTAGGAAAAACTTAGAACCGTGGTTTCACCTTATCAGGTCATATACGACCTCTCAGTAATGTATATGGAGACATGCCTGAGAAGCCTGGAAGAAAGTGAATGAGCGTAAGTAAAAAATAAAAACTACCAGCGATCCGAGCGAGTTGTTGCTTGCTAGTGTGAACGTAAGGTAAAGACATGTCATGATATAAATCAGAGCTGGCAAATTTGCTTTTGTATTTGAATTTTTGTAATTGATCTGTATTTGATTTTGCAATGTCTAAGTTTATAAAGAATGAGGTTCCCCCTTCATTTCTACTATAAATAAAGTTCCTCTCAGACCACTGCTCTAACGATTTAAGCAATTTCATCTAATATGAGACAATCTGATATTCTTACCAGGACAGTGACGGTGTTACGCGCCCCCTTCATTTCTAGTGGGCACCTTTCCCCAACCAGTGCTGAAAGCCAAAAGTCCAGCATTGGCCTGTTAAAACTCATCCTATTTATCTGATATTTAAGAGCAACTTCAGTGAATTTCACAAAAAAATTTTAACAAAATCTTATATTATATACATATAAACACACACATACACACACAGCAGAAGTGAGTACACCCCGTGCAAGATCACTTAAAAGTCAAGTGATTCAAAACTGTATCACTTCTCAATAACGGCATTATTTTTAAGCTGACAAGTAGAGTACTTCCTTACAATCAAAAACAAATACTTTAGAGAGACTATATTGAAAATACAGGCCCCAAAACAGAAACTCAATGCAACAAAAGTGAATACACCTGTGATCACTGACCCACAAGCTAGAAAACCTGTGATCATTGAAACAAAACTGAGTACACCTGTGATTTCCAATTAGCCTGACTGCTTGAACATGAAGATGGCACCCAGTCTCCAGAAGCTTGGCAGAACAGGAGTAGTCCAGCATGATAACAATCCAAAACACACTGCCAAAAATAACACAAGAGTTTCTAAAGAAGAAAAAAAAGTGAAAGTTGCTCAACTTGAATCCAACAGAACACCTCTGGGGTATTTTAAAGAGAAAGGTAAGAGCAACACTACCTCTCCAGCAAACAGCAGCTTAAAAAAATTGTCTGTGAAGAATGGCAGAACATTTGTGCAATGCTGGTATCCTCCATGCCGAGGAGGATTGTCATCAAAAATAACGATAGACATTTGAAGTACTGAAAAATTAAAAGATCTGAATCTCAGTAATGAAAGGTGTACTGACTTTTGTTGCATTGAATTCCTACTGTGGGGCCTGTATTTTTATTATAGTAAATCTAAACTAACTAAGTTATCTTATCTAAACTAAACTAACTAAGTAATTAACTTAGAAGTAATGCAATTACTGTAGGGAGATACAATTTTAAATCATTTGACATACGATAATGCACAGGGATGTATTCACATCTGTTGTATACTGTGTGTGTGTGTGTGTGTGTGTGTGTATATATAAAAATGTGTGTATATAATATAATAAATTTATTTTTATTTATTTATTTTTAGAGATATATAAAAAATGTGTATGACCATAACATCTGACTCAACTGCAGAAAACCAACAGCAGTTACTGAATCTGTGTGGAGCACATTAGCATGAGAAAAAGATGACATGCAAATAAACATAAGATATTCTTGTTAAAATAAGCTGCAAGCTGTGAACATGGACAAACTGCATTAGCTTTTGGGTGAAGAAAAAAAAAAAAACTTCAAAGTTTTGGACAATAATGTGTTCATACACTGTAAAGAAAATGGTGTTACACTTACCGTTTCTTCGCATAACACACTCCGATTCCAGCTATCAGTGCTGAAAGGTCAATTTAACATGACATCATTTAAAATGGAAAACAATACAAATATACTACAGACTGTTTAAATACTGTACATTTTATTGTTTTGGAATAAAAATACTGTGTTCTATAGACTATATAGAACACAGTATTTTTATTCCAAAACAATAAATTCTCTAACACCAATGTGCAAATTGCTGTGTTACATAAGAGGAATAACACTTCGGGGCAAGCTGTTATAGAAAACAGTCAACTCTGGAGTGGTAATCGTAACGCCATGTTGCTTTAGGCCGCTGCACACCACCTCATTGCTGAATACTGTCCTCTAACAGCATGCCCCATTGCGTGTTTAATTCTTTACATAATATATCATCGCTAACTTCATTAACCCCATTTTTTTTCCTTTGCTTGAAACAGCATCCAGACAGTACTGATACTGTAAATAGTTCATAGATGCTTAAAATCGTCTTACTTAAACCCCCAAAGGGTTATGTCTTAACCCTAATCCTGATATTATATTTGAATATCATCACACAGTGTCTGTATGTCATGACTGTTTACCAAAAACAATCTATATTTTATTTTATTTTATAAAAATATATTTATTTTCCAGGTGCAAACACAGCCGTTCAGTCAGTGTACACTTACCGACCAAGATCCCAACCCCAATCCCAATTCCAATGTTACGACTGTGGTCTGTGAATAAAAAAATATTACAGGGTATTACTTCAACAAACAAGTCTGATTACTTGCAACCTGTTCAGGGGGAAAATCTATTTATCATCTACATTCATGAACACTAAAGCAGGTTAGCAGTCTAGCTCAGTGGTAGCTAGTAAAACACAAAGACGCTGTTCAAGTTTTTAAAGTGTGCTTTAAACATGGCAAAACTGTATACAATCAACCATAATATAGGCACAGCTTTTCTATTTAGACTGTGCATCTACTGACGCGTTAAAAAAAAGACTATGGACAACTCTTCCACATTTAATAAATCCCTAAGCAATGAGTATCATTATTAGAATTGGTTCATTTGGAAAATACAACTTACCCGTTTTACCTCCTTCACCTGGGTTTGGATCTGGGTTCGGATCTGGGTTTGGACCTGGTTTTGGATCTGGGTTCGGATCTGGGTTCGGACCTATTTCAGCTATATTTAAAAAAAAAAAAAAAAAAAAGACGGGGGGGAAAAAAAAAATATCATACTCAGCTATACATCATGATATGTCTATTCTTTTGTTTTTGATATACATTAAAGACATTTGGGTTTGAGATCAAAACGATAAATATAAGATAACAGATCAGAATTTCAGCTTCCAATTCCTGATATTTACATCTAGATGTGTTTGACAACTTAGAACATGGCACCTTTGCCACTCAAATTTTAGGTGGGCAAAAGTATAGGAACAGACTGTCTGAAAGTAAGGGGGTTTCTGTCTTCAGTCTCCTCTTCAGGAGGTGAAATGCATGCTCAGCTGGGTTAAGAGCTGATGATTGCCTTGGCCAATGTAAAACCTTCCACTTTTTTCCCCCCAAGATGAAGTCCACTGTTGTGTTGGTAATGTGATTTAGGTCATTGTCTTGCTGCATCTGATGTTCTTCCCAATTAGATAGGATGCATTTCTCTGAAGACGGAATGTTTCTGTAGACTTCTGAATTCATTCTGCTGCTACCTTCATGAGTTACAGCATCAGTAAAGATTAGTGAGCCTGTTCCAGAAGCAGCCATGCAAGCCCAAGTCATGATATTGCTTCCACCTTGCTTGACCAATGAGGTCATATGTTTTGGATCATGAGCAGATCCTTTCTTTTTCCACACTTTGGCCTTTCCATCACTTCGGTGGAGGTTAATCTTGGTTCCAGTAGTTTTGTGGCTCATCTTTCTTTGTGAATTCCAATCTTGCCTTCCGATTCTTTCTGCTGATGAGTGGATTGCATCTTATGGTATGGTCTCTTTATTTCTGGTCTCAAAGTCTTCTTTCAACAGTGGATTGTGATACTTTCATCCCTGCCCTGGGGAGGTTGTTGATGTCACTGCCTGTTGTTTTTGGGTTTTTTTCACAATGTTTGTCATCAACTGCTGTTGTTTTCCTTGGCCGTCTGGTTGTTAGTAAACCAGTGTTTTCTTTTCTTTTTTTTTTTTTGCACCGTTCTGTGTACAAACTCTAGAGACTGTTTTGTGTGAAATTTCCAGGAGATGAGAGACTTCTTTGAAATACTCAAACCAGCCCTCATGATACCAACATTCAAGCCATGGTCAGATCACACTTTTTCTTCATTCTGATGTTTGATGTGAACATTAACTTAAGCTCTTGAGCTGTATCTACATGATTTTATGCACTGCACCCAAAGGATTTTCTAATTATATATATATATATATATATATATATATATATATATATATAATATAAAAAAAATAAGAGAGAGAGATTAACGGTAGCAGGCTAGGATATGTTTAACCTTTTAAAACATAGCACCACTTGACGTGTTGACCACTGTGGTGTTAAAATGTTAGATAAATATCTGATGACAATATGAGAGTGTTTTCAGATAAACAGCCACCACAACTATGGCCTCTTCAGTTAAAAAAAAAAAATTGCTTTTGGGGCTCATTTCCTACCTTATTGTTCTTTAGAACAAGACAGTTAATAATTTGTCTTTTAACAAAATAATAACTACAATTCCTTTTTGTTAAAAGTGTGTGATTCATAGTGATGTCAAGCATTTAAAAACATGGTTCAATACCAGTGCACACTGGAGGAGAAGGGTTCCATTCGTTTACTTCACAGGTCAGGAAGGCCAACCCAATCATTCTGTAGCCGTCATTACACCGGTACCGGACAATGTCTTTATATTTGTATGGTGGTGCTTTGCCTTCAATTCTTACTGCATTATCAATTCTAGGTCCATCACACCTGATTACTGTAAAAAGAGTGCAGACAGAAATAGAAATGATAAAAGGGTGGTTTGCCCTGTTGTGAATTTTAGAACAGGAAAACAAATGTGTTTATAACTCCAAAAAAAACATAATACAATAATACAAAAGCTGTGAACATTTAAAGGGACAATTTGTGAACATTTCTAAGGAAGACACAATATATGTTAATAATCCTATTTAAAATTTATAAACATAAAGGCATAAGAAAACCCCGTTATTAGCAAGTAAACAATATGATAACCACCACTTATAATTTCAATGATCAAAACATTCTGATAACCGGTATTATCAAATGAAATAATATATATATGGTCAAAAACACATCATCCGACATTATATCAGTCCTTCATAAGCATTACTTCCAACAACGTCCAAAAAAAATCTGTGGAACCTAAATATCACTGGGGACCTAATGTTTATATGTTTACAGGTAATTGTACATAACTCACCCAAACACTGAGGAAGAGGCTGTTGAAAGGTTCCATCCGCCAAACAGGTTATTGTTTCTTTTCCAATAAGAGTGTAATCTCCAGTACAAGAGTATGTGACTGCTTCATTATAATCATAGGAGTCTTTACTGGGATCGAAATTTCCATTCTGTATAGTGGGAGGTGGTAAACATTTCACCGCTAAAAAGAAAAGGACATGTTAAGTTGCTTCAAACAAATCTGCTCCAAATTAACACAAAATGACCATAAAATTCATTACCTTCACACACTGCGGCTCTCTGATCCCAACCATTATCTAGACAACTTCTAGTTTTAGGTCCAACAAGCAAATATCTACAAACAGAGATGAATCATACAATACAATGTACACAACCATGTTTTGTGCATGTATAAATTTAAACAAAGGCTAAAGACTAAGTAGAGGAAAAGACCACAGCTTTACTAACCCTTCGTCACACTCTGCAGTGGTTATTGCACCAAACAGAATTCCATCTGGAGTTAAATACCTTCCATGGGTCAACGCCCCCGGACTTCCACAGGACTTTTCTAAAAATATAATAATGTCTTAATATTCTTGCTTTGCGCGATTGACAAGACAAAAATAAACAATGTTTAAAAACACCAACAATACAGATACATGGATATTCTGTAAAAAAGCCGGAATAAGAAAATGTCTATAAGGAGAATTACTTTTGCACTGAAGTCCTAGTTTGCTCCACTGTTGTCCAGTGCAGGTGATGGACCTGGAACCTCCTGACTGATCAGGCTGATAACCAGTGGAACATCTGAATGTTAAACTGGATCCCTCAGGGAAAGTGTTTTTGCCTGATTCATCAGTGAGAACCATGTTTTCCCCACCAAGGGGTCTCTCACATTGTGCTGAGAAGATAACAGATAAATGAATGTGATATTAATACAATATTAGCACAGTTGAAACAAATCAGGATAAATATGCAAAGAGTAATTCCATATTACAATGGTGCATTACAGTATCTAGGAAGATAGTAACAATAATAATAATAATAAAAAAAATCATGATCTCCATTTTATAACCATCAAAATTAAATGTTTATACCAGAAGCTTCATCATCAACAAAGATTTAAAGGTGCACTAGTCAAGATTAGTCAAGACTGGAGCTCTAAATTTTAAGTGGGTGGAGAAGGTAATTTTTTCTTTTTCTTTTTTCAATTTACTCCTTGAACCCACCTCACAGTGCCTTCAACTGTTTTTCTTTGTAATGAGCGCCCATGGTTTTTCAGCTGGCCATCACTACCACTGTTAGATAATTAGCATTGATAGCTGTACAGGAGTGAGTTAGCATTACATACATTTCTATGAAGGTGGCTCATCAAAAGCATTATATACATCCATCTAGCTACTTGATTCGTTTGTGTAAAGCCAGCCACGAAAACGTGAACGCTTCATACAGATTGCATTTACATACATGAACTCTAGCATATGTACATACGCACACATCTATTTTATTGTTTCTATTGTATAGGTATTTATAGAAATTCTGTTCTGATGTTACTCCTCCTACTTGTACTGCTGTACTTTCACTACGTTTCTTGGCATTAAGTTTTTGTGCGCTTACCAGATTTTGCCGTGATGTATTTTCCAAACAGACTAAGATGGGGCAGAGTCAAGGGGTACTGTGAGGAGTGTCTATGAAAAGACTGACCATGTCATCAGTATAGCAACTCTGCGCTAGATTTGGCAAACTTTTAGACCCCTTTAGTGACGTTATTTTTATTTATTTAAAGAGCCTTTTAGAGCAGACTTTAGCCACTGTCCTGCACTCAATACGGCTCTCAAGTTCACGCCACAGTTTCTGGTTATGAATTGAGAGAGGGGGATCGGTCAACTCACCACCAGCATGTAAAGTGTGACTGAGCTGCGCTTACATGAGCCTATGCTCCCAATCACTTCTCAACTGAACGCCTCGTTGCTCTTCATGGATATATTTACAGGTAACAAAAGCGGGATAGTCCTTCCACAACCAGTTCTGTTGTGTCTACATCCCAAATACTCAATGACATTGCTTCTTTTTGAAATTAGATTATTTTATTCATTCAGAAAATCTTCCTTCTTTGTGTGAACCAGTTAGCTAGACTGTTTATCATCCGGGGCTGAGCCCAGATTCTTCTCCATCAAAACACTTTTAGAAACATACTTCTAAATAGACTGTTTCCATGCATTTTTTTTTTTTTGCATGTGAGGACTAATTGCTTAAAAATGTCAAAATTGGGGAAGGAAGGAAGGGTTGGGATTTGATTCACCATATAATCTGCACATGGATAATGCAGCCACTCGAATGTCTCAAACCAGCATCATATCAGATACCTAGTACCAGACTAGAAAAAACTTTTTGGCTATCTAACACGAGACTAGGCTTGTGTGGCTAGCCAAGCGCAGGAATAACTAAGCTATCATTGTGAAGGTTTAGCTAGCTACAGTGCCATGCAAAGTACGTTAGCTATCCTTATGTTCACGTAACTTGGAACTCATATAGACATTTACACTTGTTTTCCTAGCTCAGCATGAGAGGATGTTAGTGTTTCAGTTTCAACACCTTTACTGGTTTGAGAAAAAAAAAAGACGTATATTATGCCTGCACAATATATTGAAATTATCGAAATACCGCAAATGTACAAATCGCAAGGGCTTGAATGATTTTAATACTTCAAAAAGTTACAAAACGTCAACGTTTTAGGGCGATGCAGATAGCAGAGAATGCTTTCTTTTCCTCAAAAGAACATGAAACATGTATGTTGGGTATGTCATTTTCAGTTTTTAAATATATAAATATAATTTAAATTGATTTTACCCACTTATGGCATTATTGTATCGCATATCGCATTATTTAACGAGTTACCACATCACATTTTTCTTCAGTATCGTGTAGCCTTAGTGTATATCCATTTTCCCCTCACCCTAACTGACTGTGTGAGCTAGCGTTTGACAGAATTGAGATCTGTCAGCCAATAAGACACGAGTATTTCCACGTATTTTCCAGGAAACACTGTCTGATTGGTTTTGCCTCCTTTCACTGAAGATACAAAAATACAACACTCCGTTCACTGAAGATATAAAATTACACCACCGCTGTCTTCTTTTACTGACGATCACTTATGTAGTGACAAACCGAGAATTATACAGGGCTAAAGAAAAAATCTTCATGTCTACAGCCCTGAATGCCCAGACCAGGATACACCCCTGGTGTGAACTGATTTTATATATCATCAGCGTGGTTCAGATAACTCCATGACATCATCTGGTGACTTCAGCTTCCTGTGCGTTAATTAGCTACTTTCCCCTGAAAAACTCTGGCACATAATACACTTGAGCTTATATCATCAATTCATTTTTATCATCTTCCAGAATATTTATACTAGTAGGATTTTTTAATCAACTATTGCACCTTTAAAAAAAGTGAAAAGTGGGATAAATACAATCTCTAAGCATATAGAATAACAAGCTATGAATGACGAAAAATGAATTCAATCAGACTGTACCTCGGATTTCCACAACCTTTGTGAGACATATGAGAAGGATGATCAGACTGTAGCTCGGTGTCGCCCACATCGTTTTACTCGTTAATCTTATTTTCACTCCGACTTCTTCAATTCAAAGCTGCAATACAGTGCAGTAATATTGTATAGTTGCCTAGTTGAGGGGAAAAAAATCCGAGTTAACTAGATAGCTTGCTAACTAGGTTATATCTGTTTCCTTACTGAAAAAAAGCACTCGCTTAAAACAAAATAGCTAATCAGCTAGTCAGCCATTTTGTTTGCTTACTGAAAGGGAAAAAAAAACTCACTTCAACTCATTTTGAAAAAGTGTTGTCTTTTTTGATACTGGCTCCAAACCAGTTAGTTTAGCTATCTAGCTTTGCTAACGGTGGTAATTTGTTTTGAACTAAAAAAGGTCTTTAAAAACGAATTTAAGCGACTTGTTTCATTTTTAAGCAAACAAAAAAAGAAACGGTTAACCTAAATTCTGAGTGAGTTGTATCTTTTTTTAATCATTTAAGCTAGCTTTATACGGTCTTAATAATAAATTTACCGTCATTACAAGCTAACGTTCAAGTAGCGGAGATAAACCTGTCGCAGATTCGTTTCCGGATCCGTCTTCTAACTAACTATAATAAAAAAATAACGTTAATGTTATGTACCAGGATACCTAGCGCTAGCTAACGTGCTAGACAGTTTAAAGAAATGTCATTTAGTTTATTTAAACAGGAGCTGTCCGAAATGTGCGTGTTAGCTAAACATTAGCGGAGATAACGCAGCTCAAAGAAACCAAAATGGCAACAGAAAAGCTTGAAGCGAGTATTAATGTTAAGCTAGCTACTTTAGCTTTTGCACAGAGGAATTAATTTACTATTAACACACAAAAATAAATCTCACCTTCCAGTTGAGAGCCTGAACAGCGCTTCTGAATCTGTTACGCTAAGGACATCCTGTTACTTAGCACTATTTTCTGCGGGAATGACGGGAAGTGTGGTCACACCCCTGCGAACCCGCGGCTTCACCCACTGAAAGCGAGCCAAGCTTCCGTGATGACTCCATTTACAGTAAATAAACAGCTGGTTAAAGCCCATGAGCTCATGTGTTTAGCGTAAACTCGTTTTTGTGTTCATTTACCTGTAGTTTATACTTAATTTTTTTTGTTTTGGTTTGTTTTTTGTTTTGTTTTGTTTTTTAGGCGTGGCTGATGGTGCGTTCAAGTCATGTGGGAAAGGTTGTGTTTCCGAGTTGAACGCCCATGAACGCCACCACAAAGTCGTAATTACGAGTGGGGAAACTCGGGATGTTGTTTGAGCTCTGAGTTTCCGAGTTGGGGTGTTGTTTCAGTAAGGAAACATGGCGGAATCAGTGGATGCGACGTCTGTAGTTGAGGGTAAATTAGTTAGTATTAAGTAGCATTAATGAGTATTTAGCAGTGCCTTGTCTTTGTCAGAGATTTTTATTTACAATAAAACAAGCTAATTGCCTGCACAGAATACGATAGCATTATACAGTTACGATATAATATGTAACGATAAAGTTTACAGTGGCTTCATAAATTGATTAAAATCATAAAAAGAGCAAAACACACCTGCTGCGCATTGTTTGTTCTTCATTTTCTAGCAATAGAGTTAAAAAACTTTATGTATTTTTTTGTAGTTAATTAAGAGAAGGTACACCGCTATTTTGCTCCGAATAAAAAGTGACTTGAACGAACCTGAGGCCGTAATTACGACTTCCCAACTGGTAAATACGACTTCCCAGGAGCACTTGAACGCGCGTTACGTAACTGTTGTTTGTAGGAGGAAGTGCTATGGAAAGCCGAAAGGGTCAAAACACACAAACACGTACAATGCGTCTCAGACCAGGAGTGCTCACACTTCCATGACAAGAGATCTACTTTTTCATATTATTTTTATGGTAAGATCCACCATGTAGAATATGCACATTCTACATAACTCTAAAATGGAGTTTGAGAAATTATTTTGTGACATTTGATTTTATTTCAAATAATGTTATGCAATCAATTTTCATTCAAAGAAATCGCAAGAGTAATATACAGCATCGGGGGCGTGGCCGAGCGTCAGCGGTGGATGGAGAGGAGGCGGGTCGAACCAGCAGGTAACATGTGATGATTCTCACCTGTATCTTATTATCACCAGTCCAATTATTTGTTTCTCTTTGTGGGTTTGTTCAATTATTTGTGTCTCTTTGTGGGCTTGTTGAGTATTTGAAAGTGTGCTGAAAAAGAAGAAAAAGACTGAATAAACGCAAGCCCGGAACTCAGCAAAAAATGTCGCCTGTCTCCCGAGTCTTCCTCCACACTCTCACACACCAGGGTTCTACATTGACCTATTAAGAAGATCGACCAGTGGTTGTCATGTGATCGACTGGTCTGTCGCGATCGACTTAATGCACACCTGAACGATTTTTAGTATATATAGGCCACTACTGTCGACTGTGTTCAGAAAGATGCAAACAAAAGAATCGGATAATGCCCTGTATTTGCCAATCCCTTGAAATCTGCATTTCAGATGACTTGCTTTGACTTTGACCCACCAGCTCGTGAAAAAATTCTGGCCAAGCCTGCCTGCTTCTACAAAATGTCTTCCCAGTTCCATCTACTCCCACAGTTCTCTTTATTTGCACCTGCCTGTGATATTTCCTGACACACTTTACTGGATCTGTTTCCCAAAATACAAAGAAAATCAGTCGTTTAAACAACTCTGACCCTAACCTGGTTAAAGCACTTACTGAAGCTGTGATGTGTCCTTTCTTTGCTCTCACCTGCGTTAAAGAAGATACGTCTGCTCCTGTGACGTTTTTTGTTGGCTCTCTTGGGTCCCATTCAATGACTGTGCATAAGAGTGGACATGTAACAGGAAGTAAAATGGGAAGCCAAATTGTTTCTCTAGTGGCTGACTGCAGTACAATCTTTATCCCCACCCATTCCCATGTTAGTGAATGGGACAGATGGCAAAATTTCATTTTAAGTTCCAGCTCCACAAATTATTTTCCGGAATGGTGTTTTTGTCATTTTTACAAGTTCAGAAACCTTGATATATCCCCCAATATTTTTCCCTATGATAAATGTGTTTGTATTTTATAAGAGTGATTTGACGATAAATAATAGCGTGTGGTTCATGAGGTGACAGGTTTGGACATCTCATGATTGTGCACACACTTTCCAACATGGACCTGAAGTTCTTGACAGTTCTGTAGCAAAGCCATGCCTTGTTCTGCTGTGAACTGTTCTATCTGTTCTCAGCGGAGAGTTTTTCATATGGGGATATCTAACACTAGCTCAATTTCATAATAATCTAAGATTTACTATATGACCTTAGCAAACACTTGAAATATCTCTTGTAAGTTTAGCCAGTCACTCCTTTTCACGCCTTAGCAAATGGTAGCTCAGTCGGTCATGACTCAACGTCCTGAAATCTTTTCCTAACAACAAAATTCAATATACCTACAAAAATTATATGACTACAATTTAGCATTTTACATATTAATCAATAATGTTGTATTTGCCACTTGGAGTTAGCTGATGCGCCATCTTAAGTTTCAATTTAGGTAATAGTGTTCGCACATATGTACAATTGTCCATCAATAATATGGGAGGGTAAGAGGTAGACCCACTGCCTGTCTGGCTGTATCGACTGCACAGATTCCAATTTTTGGAAGATGGCAATTCCCATTGAGTTCCAAAAAAGGCTTCAAAAACGCTCAGTGCGAGTGAATGGCACCATGTCGTCCACTCATATACAGTATACAGTCATTGGTCTCAGTGCACACCTCCAGTTCACACCAACAATTCTGTAGTATTATTAATGTAGTCATTACTCGCTCAAATGCTGCACGTTGTTTCTACAAGCTCCGAGCAGGAAAGAATTAGAAATAATTTTTTAAAAAATTAAATATTGAAATAAATATTTTTTCGCAATGCGACAGCCAGTCTTCCTTCCGGAGACAAATATATTTCACGAATCCCTTCACCAAAATACAATGTGCATAAGATCACATTGACAAATTTAAATGATATACTGTGGCAGAATCTTGAATTATTTTTTTCCAGAATAAACTGTTTTGAAAGACACTTTAGGACTTTATCTAACTTTATTTCATATATTTTTCAGCCTCGCTGGCTTTAGCATTGCTGCATCTACCTTGCCTTGCTCTCGACAAACCTGTCCACTATGACTGGTCCTCACAAACAGTTGCAAGGGGTTTTGGATCAGAAACCACTACGGAGTCCACATCATGAGGGCTTCACCAAAGGGTAGAAGTAAGTGTGCACAAAAATGGCACTCATGAGAACCGTTTTAAAGCCTAGAATGAGAATGAAATGGAATGGGATAAGCTACAGTATCGCCATTTGGTTGGCTGAAACTCCAACTGTACCACATATGCAAATTAGATGTACCACACATGAATGAATGTCATTTATGTTTTGTGCAAGCTGGTAGCGTTTCAGTCAAGATGCAAATACCCTACAAAAATCTAGGTACTAGGAACTGTAACCAGTGTATGCTCTAAGTATATTACTTCTACAGCAGTCATTTTTACAGATCAAAATGCTAAATCTGTTGACAAAAATGTATTGACTGTGTTTCATAATTCTGGGAAGATCAACTTATTTGACAATGTCATGTTCGAAAGGTCTTGTCAGACTCTGTAAGTCACTTTGAAACACTGGAACAGCTTTGCATTTTATGACCTTTTTAGACTTTTTCTGAAATTGTGGTTTTTGCCATTGTTTCTAGCCAGAAGAAGGTAGGTAGTACAACGTTGCAAATATAAAAAATACAGTAAGGGAGGAGCAGACCTTAGAGACTCGAACATAGATGATAGGACATGTCTTTCTAAGTATTAAAACGTTATCTGAATAAAAAAATCCACAACATTATTATAACACACCTGGAAAGATTTGGAATAACCAATTCATACCATAATCATTGCAAAAATGTATATTTAATGCAAACGTAGATTTTATTATATATATATACATACACACTTCATATAAACAAGAATTGAGAACTTGGAGTATCTTTATTCAAAATATTGTGCTATTGGTATAACTTAATATTACATTAAGGAACAAATGTACCAGTAGTCATAAATAGTATAAAACATAAAAACATATACAGCCACAGAGCCATGCCAGAAAGGGGTCATAATCGATCCTTTTTATATTACACTAAGGCACTTGATTCTATACCATACAAATATGCAAAGATCTTCCTAAGACTTTGTAGAAACTATATGGAAAATGACCAAAATCCCAACTCCCATTTTGATTTCTTTTGGTCAGATTTGCAATCTAGTTAGTTCTCAGGTGCGTTGTGGGACAAAGGGGTGGACTTTCCAGAGCCAAAGTTCCCTATATGGCCAAAAGTATGTGGACACCCCTCCTAATTACTGAGTTGAGGTGTTTCAGCCACACCCATATTAATGCTAACTCCATATTAATGCTCATGGTTTTAGAATTGGATGTCCAACAAGCTCATATAGTCCACATGGTCAGGTGTCCACATACTTTTGGCCATTTAGTGTACAAGTGTATAATGTTCTAATAATAGTAAGCAATTTGAAACAAATCTTGCACTACTGTACTTTGATTGAAATTAGATACCATGGCTTGATATTGGATTGTATAGCAATCCAAGACTCAATTAATTTCGAACATTTAGATTTAGATTTCCAAACGTTAAAATACAACAGAGAAACGCAATGACATTCTTCCATTCTAAGCACTTTTATGCACATTAGCTAATTATAAGAAAAGCAGGATGGCAGTTTTTGTTCATTTGTTTAAGTCCAACTGGTAGAAACACACCTAATTCCTAGTCTATTTATACAACATTTAAAATGTAAATACACACTAATCAAAGTTTTAAAAAAAAATCATTTTGGTGCTCCATTAAATAACCACTTCTAAGGTGACCTTTTAAATACTTTTTCCTCTGCATTGGCTGTTGATTTCTGTACCGATTATTTTACAAAAGGCAGTGACTCTGGCAGGGCTATAATGTCCGTATTCACTTACACTTGTGCAGTCAAAAATGTGAAAAGCAGAAACACTAAATTTGATGATCACAAATAATAAATAACTTAAAACACACTCGTACCTCCTATCTTTATAAATTAGTGACTACAGTTCAGATTTGTTTGGACGCTCAACAAGGACAAGATTATGACAGCTTAAGAAAATCTAAAACAAAGTGCAAATTCATTCCTAATTTGTGAAAATCAGGAAAAACTAGTCTAAACAACTTTCCTGAAAAGCACAGATAGAGATGCAGAGATGCCGCTGAGATTGATGGATATCACTTGTATAAGAGTTCCTCATCTTATCAAAACTGGTTGGCATCAGCCAGAATGAAAGTTCTTTGGTCCTAGAAAAAAAAGTGACCTTTTAAAAAGCAAGATGTTAACATGCATGCTTCTAGGAAGTGATGTAAATCAGTACCATTAAACAGGTTACATTCCAGTTACTGGCACCAGAGACAAACAGAAGTGTTATACAGACCAAGCGTCATCTTTGTGTGCGTGAATGTAGAAAAATTTTCATAGATGCAAATATATCGCAGGCAACTCACTCCACCCTTAGAGATATTCTGATACGGATTATCCTCGACATGAAATATTTGCTTACTTATTTGTTTTGGCGAAGCCTGTCCAGGTTTTACCAACATTTACTCTCAAAAGTTTAACAAGTTTGTTAAATGTGTTATATTTGTTAAAATGTGTTATACTGCAGTGCTGTTGAATTCTCGAATCTGATTGGTCAGAAGGTCTTGTTAAGTTTCTATAACAGCAGTTCACAGTAGTTCCAGTCTCAAGACAAATCAGAGGTTAACATTAATGCGCTTCTAATACTGGGACTTTCATGGTGGATAGTTGACATAAATGGACTAAAAATGTTTTCTGTGAGGAGACTTTATTGTAGCATTTTTGGATGGAGTCTCCAGTGTCAGCACTTTGTAGCAGTTAGAGTTTAAGCTTAACTTTACATTTTAAGCCTTTAGGACACAGGACTTTCCGGGTTCACCTATAAAAGGCAGTCATTCAGCATTTTTAACTCATGCCATTAATAATTTCAATACTCCTATGGCCAGTACAGATGCACATTTAAGTACATTTGATGCTAATTTCAAACTAGGTCTATAAAAAGCTTTATATATATATTTGGATAATATATTTGTATTATTGTTCTCATTTTCTTATTGGGTGACATTTTCGGGTACTTTTGGCCTTTCTGTCTATGTATCTGTCTATCCATGTGTCTAGCTATGTATCGATCCATCTCACAGCTCTTATTCGTGAGTTAAAATGCTTCTTGACCTACAACAAAAATGTAGTTCCACATGTACAATTCAAGAACAGCAGTTCCCAATATTTCAATGCATTGGAGCTAACAAGGGCAATCAATTAAATCTTGCTTTTATCATTTCGTTGTTGTTCTAGGCTGAAGCATTTTTATATTTTGACAACAATAAATGCTACAGGTTTGTGGTCAACCTTACAATTACACTTTATTGTTCCTGATCATGTCATGTATTCATATATGACAAATACGTTTCACTAAGTGGTTTGGTAATAATAAATCTTCTATAGTGACTGTTTAAATAAATTAAGACAACAGCTTTAATTTTCCAGGAGAAATCATACAAATGCTGAGTGACTATACACTTACCTAGAAGGACAACAATGGATACAGCAACAGCTATTATTAATACACTGGGCTTCACACGGTTGCCTGTGAATAATAAACAGTTACGCAATCAAAATGAGTCCAGTCTCTACGACGTTAACAAGAAATAGCTTTAATTTCAAAACATCTTGCAAAACAAATTTAGACATATATTAATTATGAGTCTGTGTTTGGACACTTTTTTAAAAAAAAATTCCTTTTGAAGATTTAACAATGTACAAAAAGATAACAAATCCGCCCATCAGTTAGCTCTGACACTACTAATTTCAGGAAAGAACAATGTATCACTTACCATCTGATGGTGGAGATGTGGTGGGTGGAACTGGAATTCGATTAGCTAGAAGAAAAAGAAGCACAGCATAAAGATTATGGGACATAACATGCCTGCCTGCAACACGCACAAGCCTTTCTAACTAGCGTCTTTTGTGCATGTCAATTCTGTTTGCAGAACTGTAAGAAAGTTGAAGAATTATACAATTGTAAAGACACACACTGGCTGACGCATTCGTAAGATTGAATTGCAATTGATGCAGAGCTCATAAAGCATTATCCTTTAAGCACGATTAGGGCCATAACAAAAAAAAAAAGCTGATGTCTGAAACAGTGGGAAACTTGTCAGAAATTGGAACCATAAGCACAAAGTGGAAAGCATGGTGATGGAGGGGAAGAAAAAAGATCCCACAGTTTCAGAATTGCATGGTTTAGCTGATTGCCGTACTTGACAAGTTTTAAACTCAACTGTTACACCACTGTCATAACAAGCTGACTGGAAGTGTTGCAAGAAAGAAGCCTTTCCTGAGAACATCTCACTAAATGCAGTGCCTGAACTTCACCATGCATCATTAAAACTACAATTCACACTGTGTGTTGTGTTCAGATGAGACCAGAATCAAACTTTTTGGTAATGCATACCGTCACCATCAGTTCGGCAACAAAAGGGGACTGTATACAATATAGAGGTCGATCAGTGACGCTTTGGAGCTATTTTGTGGCTGGCGGATCAGATTAATGGCAAGTAAACCTGCTGCAGTGCCAAATATATTTTGAGTCCCCAAGCCCGAAGAGAAGCAGTGGCTGAGGTTTTTGTTGTCCTGGCTCACTGGCCGAGCCCGCCAGTGGGCGTAGCTCCTGGTTGCCATGGGAACCATGGGCCTCGGAAGCATAGCCAAATTTGTCTGCCTCCCGAGAGTGGTGTACGGGACGGTCGAATTTAACCCTGACTGTTTTGAAGAGGGCCAGTCTGACAGCTTTGGAGGTACAGGCACTTTGGAGCTATTTTGTGGCTGGTAGATCAGGGGCTCTTGTGAAGATTAATGGCAAGTATCAGGACATTTCAACCTATAACCTGGTTGCTTTTGGCAAGATGATGAGTTAAGCATACTTCCAAATCCACACAGAAATGGTTGGTCTTGCCCAAGGTGGTGGTGAGGTTTGAATGGAAGATAGAGGTTCTGTGGACAGGTGTCTTTTATACACATAACGTTGTCATTAGGAGCACTTTCTTAAACTGACAGGACTAATCTGTGTACTACATGAGCACATAACCAGTCTGTGGGAGCCAGAATTATTGTTGGTTGGTAAGGGATCAAATACTTATTTTACTTACTGAAATGCAACTCAATTTATAACATTTGTTTCATGTGTTTTTTCTCAATTTTTGGTTGATATTCTGTCTCTATCTGTTAAAATAAACCTATCATAAAAATTATAGACCCTTAATTTCTTTGTGAGTGGGCAAACGTACAAAATCAGCAAGGGATCAAAAATTTATTTTCCCCACTGTAAAAGACCTTAAAATACCCCGTATGGAGGAGTGGACCAAGATTCCTCTACAAGTGTTGCCAATCTTGTTAAACATTTCAGATACCCAGTGCTGTTATTGAGGAAAAATTAAGACAAGGACAAGAGGCTTTTTACGAAGGGCATCCGGCGTAAAACCTGTGCCAAATCAAACATGCGGACCAACGATCCGGTGTGGCAGCCCCTAACGAGAGCAGCCGAAAGAACAACAACAAGAAGAGGCTTTTTACATGACCAACTGCAAAAAACTGGCCACAGTACAGCAGTGTTACACTCCATCATACAACTATATAACTCTCAAAACATAAATGTTGTGGCATTACATATTATCAATGTCTCACTAAGACTTGTCAGGGTGTAGTGACAGCTATTAGTATCTTACCAGGCACAGGCTTTAATTATATATATGCCAACAAAATCCTTACTCTAGCTTGCAATGATAAAATTTATGATTGCATGGAACACATTTAACAGTATGTTCATACAGAATACATGAAACTATATAATTTCAATGGTCGTAAAGTAAGTATAACTTGCTGTATTTTTATTACAGCAGTAATAGAAGCACTTCCCCAGAAATCAGTCACCAGTTATGACTAACTGCTACAGCTGTCTAGCTTGAGTAAACAAGAAGAAAACTGGTTCGAAAACGTTACATGTAAAACTATTGTTTGTGTTGAGATTATTCCATTTTTACTATAAGTGCAACCTATGCACAAATTCATTATGGACATGAAGATCCCATTTATGAAATGTTTACAATCACATAGTTTTGACCACAGAGTAACCCTGTCATTGACAAGTCGGAATCTCAAGGTTATAAAACACTTATTAATCTTACAGATGCACTCAGGGGGAGGTGGATTCCATCCATTGACTTCACAGACCAGGTAACCAGTTCCATTCATCATGTACCCTTCATTACATTGGTATCGGACAAAATTTTTATATCCGTAGGGTGGTGGTTTTCCTTCAACTCTAACTGCGTTCGTAATGTTAGGTGTCTCACACACTACCACTGCAAAAGCAAAACAGGAACATGAATTATAAAAAATATCAAATAACAGGTTTCAGGGAAAATACTGATTCTTAACTGAGAACAAAAACCTCCAGCGTAACTCACCCAAACACTGAGGAGGAGAAGGATGAAAGGTTCCATTATCAGAACAGGTTATTGTTTCTTCTCCAATAAGAGTGAAACCTACACTACAAGAGTATGTGACTGCTTCATTATAATTATAAGATTCTTGCACGGGATCAAACGTTCCATTCTGTATAGTGGGAGGTGGTAAACATTTCACCGCTAAAAAGAAAAAAGACGATTTGTTAAAACGTGCTGTTTCAAACAGTTTGTAATATTTTTTTTCTTTACAGTTTTATAAAAGGAAATCTTTCATTACCTTCACACACAGGATCTCTCCCATCCCATCCATTGTCA
Source organism: Pangasianodon hypophthalmus (assembly GCF_027358585.1). NCBI lineage: Eukaryota > Metazoa > Chordata > Actinopteri > Siluriformes > Pangasiidae > Pangasianodon > Pangasianodon hypophthalmus. The sequence goes on from NC_069725.1 coordinate 19,485,867, forward strand.
CGACAATTTCTAGTTTTTCCTCCAACAAGCAGATATCTACAAATACACAATTGATAGGTTCTAAATACACATATTTACAATATGTAGACTTTTATGCATTTACATGTGTATATGGGTGTGCATAAAGACTTAAAAAACAAAAGGTTAGAATAACTTTACCCTTCATTACATTGTGCGACGGCTGTCGCACCAAACAGAATTCCATCTGGATAAGTATACTTCCCATTGGGAAGATCAGAAAGAGTTCCACAGGACTTTTCTAAAAGTAAACAAATATTACAAGATTGACCACAACAATTCTTACATGGTCATGCTACAGAAAAATTCCTATATTTATATTTTATAGAATAATTACATGATTACAACTGTTAGATGGGATCTTTATTCTCAGTCATACTGTATAGACGTGAGTTCCACTATTAATGTCTGCAACCATTTATACGTATGTATAATTTACATGTAAATTTTATCACTTATTACCTTTTTGTTTTGGTTTAGGCTATTTGTCCATTTAAAAGTGATGTGCAAGTTTTGTATTACGTGGTTTTTATGTTACTCATAAGCTATGCATTTGTAATTCCATTACCCAAGAAATAAAACCGGAACAAAGAAGCAAACACAAATAAATGAATTATTTAATTCAACTCTAAACATCAAAGAAGTAAATGACAAAAAAAATTCAGGTACACAGACATTCGGAAAGAAAACTTGAGAAGTTGTGAGGAATGAGAAAATATCTATAAGGATAATTACTTGTGCAAGTAAGCTCCAGGTTGGTCCAATTGGTTCCAACACAGGTGATTGTCCTTGAAGCTGATGAAACCACAGGCTGATAACCAGTAGAACACTTGAACGTTACAGTGGAACCATTTGGGAATGTCTGCTGGCCCGAGTCATCGATCATAACCATGTTTTCCCCAACGTTAGGTCTCTCACATTGTGCTGAGAAGGTAAAATAGAATATAGTATATATAGTAAAATGGAATATAGCATTAACACTGATGAAACAGCGTGGGAAAAATCTCTAATTGGCCATTTCACAATATACCAATGGGACACGCGCCATTATGGAACTTGTGACTACATTAAAAGAGGCACGTGTAGTGTGTTTAGTTTAAAATATTCATTATATTCCAAAGCTGTTGTGGAACTCATTTGTGCAAACCAAACATTGGTGAGACTGGTGTAAAGTCACTGGACTCTTGGAACAGTGGGAGCATATTATCCGAATACATTTACATTTACTCATTTGATAGATATTTTTATCCAAAGTGAAGTACTGTTGAGCAGATAAGGGTTAAGGACCTTGCTAAAGAACCTTCACGTCAACCGTGTTTGTTGGATCATTTATAATCTTTCTCTTACAGTTTATCCCTCTTACAAGTGAAAGACAGAATGCTAACTGATGGCTGGTTGTGATATTAGATGTGAGCTTTATGGACATGAAGCTTTTCCTATTTATGAAAAGCTACTCAATCAAAATGAGTCCAGTCTCTAGGAAGTTAACAAGAAATAGCTTTAATTTCAAAACATACTGCAAAAGAAATTTAGGAATATATTAATTATGAGTCTGTGTTTGGACACTTTTTTAAAAAAAATTCCTTTTGAAGATTTAACAATGTACAAAAAGATAACAAATCCGCCCATCAGTTAGCTCTGACACTACTAATTTCAGGAAAGAACAATGTATCACTTACCATCTGATGGTGGAGATGTGGTGGGTGGAACTGGAATTCGATTAGCTAGAAGAAAAAGAAGCACAGCATAAAGATTATGGGACATAACATGCCTGCCTGCAACACGCACAAGCCTTTCTAACTAGCGTCTTTTGTGCATGTCAATTCTGTTTGCAAAACTGTAAGAAAGTTGAAGAATGATACAATTGTAAAGACACACACTGGCTGACGCATTCGTAAGATTGAATTGCAATTGATGCAGAGCTCATAAAGCATTATCCTTTAAGCACGATTAGGGCCATAACAAAAAAAAAGCTGATGTCTGAAACAGTGGGAAACTTGTCAGAAATTGGAACCATAAGCACACAGTGGAAAGCATGGTGATGGAGGGGAAGAAGAAAGATCCCACAGTTTCAGAATTGCATGGTTTAGCTGATTGCCATACTTGACAAGTTTTAAACTCAACTGTTACACCACTGTCATAACAAGCTGACTGGAAGTGTTGCAAGAAAGAAGCCTTTCCTGAGAACATCTCACTAAATGCAGTGCCTGAACTTCACCATGCATCATTAAAACTACAATTCACACTGTGTGTTGTGTTCAGATGAGACCAGAATCAAACTTTTTGGTAATGCATACCATCACCATCAGTTCGGCAACAAAAGGGGACTGTATACAATATAAGTTTACAATCACATAGTTTTGACCACAGAGTAACCCTGTCATTGACAAGTCGGAATCTCAAGGTTATAAAACACTTATTAATCTTACAGATGCACTCAGGGGGAGGTGGATTCCATCCATTGACTTCACAGACCAGGTAACCAGTTCCATTCATCATGTACCCTTCATTACATTGGTATCGGACAAAATTTTTATATCCGTAGGGTGGTGATTTTCCTTCAACTCTAACTGCATTCGTAATGTTAGGTGTCTCACACACTACCACTGCAAAAGCAAAACAGGAACATGAATTATAAAAATATCAAATAACAGGTTTCAGGGAAAATACTGATTCTTAACTGAGAACAAAAACCTCCAGCGTAACTCACCCAAACACTGAGGAGGAGAAGGATGAAAGGTTCCATTATCAGAACAGGTTATTGTTTCTTCTCCAATAAGAGTGAAACCTACACTACAAGAGTATGTGACTGCTTCATTATAATTATAAGATTCTTGCACGGGATCAAACGTTCCATTCTGTATAGTGGGAGGTGGTAAACATTTCACCGCTAAAAAGAAAAAAGACGATTTGTTAAAACGTGCTGTTTCAAACAGTTTGTAATATTTTTTTCTTTACAGTTTTATAAAAGGAAATCTTTCATTACCTTCACACACAGGATCTCTCCCATCCCATCCACTGTCACGACAATTTCTAGTTTTTCCTCCAACAAGCAGATATCTACAAATACACAATTGACAGGTTCTAAATACACATATTTACAATATCTTATTGTGTTATATGTTACAATAGACTTTTATGCATTTACATGTGTATATGTGTGTGCATAAAGACTTAAAAAATAAAAGGTTAGAATAACTTTACCCTTCATTACATTGTGCGACGGCTGTCGCACCAAACAGAATTCCATCTGGATAAGTATACTTCCCATTGGGAAGCTCAGAAAGAGTTCCACAGGACTTTTCTAAAAGTAAACAAATATTACAAGATTGACCACAACAATTCTTACATGGTCATGCTACAGAAAAATTCCTATCTTATATTTTATAGAATAATTACATGACTACGACTGTTAGATGGGATCTTTATTCTCAGTCATACTGTATAGACGTGAGTTCCACTATTAATATCTGCAACCATTTATACGTATGTATAATTTATATTTTATCATTTATCACCTTTCGTTTAGGTTTAGGCCATTTGTTCATTTAAAAGTGATGTGCAAGTTTTGTTTTATGTGGCTTTTATGTTACTCATAAGCTATGAAACTAGAAAAAGAAGAACAATATAAATTAATTATTTAATTCAACTCTAAACATCAAACAATCAGGTACACAGACATTCGGAAAGAAAACTTGAGAAGTTGTGAGGAATGAGAAAATATCTATAAGGATAATTACTTGTGCAGGTAAGCTCCAGGTTGGTCCAATTGGTTCCAACACAGGTGATTGTCCTTGAAGCTGATGAAACCACAGGCTGATAACCAGTAGAACACTTGAACGTTACAGTGGAACCATTTGGGAATGTCTGCTGGCCCGAGTCATCGATCATAACCATGTTTTCTCCAACATTAGGTCTCTCACATTGTGCTGAGAAGGTAAAATAGAATATAGTATATATAGATAGTATATATAGTAAAATGGAATATAGCATTAACACAGAAGAAAGAGCGTGGGAAAAATCTCTAATTGGCCATTTCACAATATACCAATGGGACACGCGCCATTCCAGAACTTAAAAGAGACACAAGTGAAGTGTGTTTTATGAAAATACTCACTGGATAAAAAAGCTATTGTAGAACCCATTTGTGACTGGTGTCAAGTCATTGGACTCTTGGAACAGTGGGAGCATATTATCCCAATACATTTACATTTATTCATTTGATAGACACATTTATCCAAAGTGAAGTACTGTTGAGCAGATAAGGGTTAAGGACCCTGCTAAAGAACCTTCACTTCAACCCTGTTGGATTTTGTATTTCATAATCTTTCTCTTGGAACGTAGCTCTCTTACAAGTCAATGATAGAATGCTAAGTTTGATGGCTGGTTATGATTTTAGATGTGAGCTAATCTAATATTAATCAACAGATCGACACTATCTCAACACTAGCTCGACAATATATCACAAAGGGCAAACTATATGGGGCAAACTTGTCCATCCCATGTTATCGCCGACTACCAAACATGGTAATCAGAAATGTTCTAACCCTTTTGTTCAAACATTTGTGTAATTTATCTTTTGACATTGTGTGTTCAGTCTATCTACGTTTAGCTCCTCTGAAGACATTTTGGGGAAAAACATTCATAGAGTAAATAATCGTGTCCACAACGGCAAGGTTGCACATTGCGAGTGATTGTGAGTCATACATATTCACCTGACAGTAATATTCTTGTGACTGAATCAAACCATTGTGGAATCAAATTCCACAGTAATGTTCCTATTGAGGAAAATCCTGTCCAGAAGATTCAAGGCTGTTATTGCAACAAAAGGAAGAGAAACTCCCTATTAAATTCATGAGACAAGAATTTTGACTTCCTGATACCAAGAATAGTTATGTGACATTAGGCACACTGGCCCTTATTCGCCAAGGTTGCATAAAAAAAAGTCAGTGAAGCTGAGTAAGAGTCCGCTACACAGTTGAGGAAGTGACAGTTGTAGAAGTGTGCTATGTCGTTTTTTTTTTTTTTTTTTATATGTGTTAGAACTTGAGGTCAGCTTTAATTAAATCTTCAGTCATAAATGTAGGTGAAAGAAGTTAAAATCCTGAACAAATCCTTAGTTCATATAAACAAATCACTGAAAGACATTTATCAAGCTGAAAGGAATAAAAGCACATCTGACATGCTTGTGTTGATGTACTTGTGTTGAAATTATGTAATAACCATTAAAAAAAAAAAACCTATAACGATATCCAGGTAAGACCTGTGGTGCTTCTTTACACAAATGCACCTGTTACACAATTAAAGGACTAATAAGCTGATCCATGACAGCATCTCATATTTACAAATTATATAATATATGATATCATATTTACAGACATTAAACCCTATTGTTTCCTACTGAGGTGCCTTAAACAGAACACCTGATTTTTGCAGCCTACTTGAAGAAGGGCATTTAAAGAAGGAAGTTGATGGACCGAACTGTTTGCTTTGCTAACAGATTACAGACCTTTATTCAGCACTATCCCTATTACGGTAGATTTCAGAAGAAATGTTGAATGTGTTCCGTATCATCAATTTCAAGCAGGTTTTGTCAGAAATATGAGAACCCAACCCAAATGCCATAGAAATCTTTCTTTCTATCTTTCTCTCTTTGACAAAAACGTTGCCCATGTTAATAAGTCAGCTATTGACAATTCACTGCATGGAAATATCAACCGAAACTGTGTCAATCCCCGATGCAAAGTGAGCCATGACCTCAGATTTGTATAGAATAAAACACTCAGAGGTGTACCGTTACTCTTACCACTTCAAAGTTTTATTTTCCTCCAACAGAACAACCAGAAGCACTGCATTCCTCTTATACCAGCAATTTTCCAACAATTACAATGTTTTGACTTATTAAAGAACAAGACATATTTTTTATCCACTTATAGTTACATTTAATGTTGTGGACTGTCTGTTAAACAAGTTCCTTTCTCACTTACATTGTAACAGATATACATAGTCAGTCTTTAACCTGCTTCTCTTCTCTCTCTCTCTCTCTCTCTCTCTCTCTCTCTCTCTCTCTCGAAGTTAACAAGAAAAAAAACAAGCATAACACTTTCTAGCCAATCAGATTAACAGACTTCAACAGAGCTGTGGTACTATAAATTATAAATATTCTTAAAAACTAGTGAATTGTACATAATATTTTTATGTTTATATTTGTAATATCTGTTGTTATATAAACCTACCATGAAGAGCTGTCTATAAATTGAAAGTGAGCTGAAAGAAAATCTTTAAAGACATTTAAATGACTATACTCAGGTTTATAGTAAACGAAAGGGGGAAGCACCAATTACTAATTCATGTCAGTGGGGTGCTAAAAAAAAATAACCAGATCTCACCTTGGATTTCTGCAACCTTCATGAGACATGTTAGGAGAATGATCAGACTGTTCCACGGAGTCTTGCGCATCTTTTCTGTTTAAGCCAGTAGAAGGATCAATAACGTTGTTTGGTCACCTGAGTACATAAAAAAACTAGCGGTTAGCTAGCTAAACCTGTTCAGCTGTTCTAAACACAAATCAGTTGGTGACACACACATGCACAAACACACACACACACAGCAACACAGGATATTATTTGCAGGTTTAATATTAACTGTATGGGATTACATAACTCTCAGGTTTATAATTTAACTAGCTAGCCCATTCAGGTGACTAAACAAAACTAAACTACTGGTTCATCCCTGCTGAAAAAAACCAATAGAAACTCTCATAGAATTTGCAGTGGTTTAATGGTTATAATGGGAATTGTATTGGTTTTAATGGAAACTGTTAATGGTCCCCGTTGGTCTCTACTGGTAGTTATGAATAGTGAACACCATTAAAGGACCAGTAATGGTAATGGTTTTAATGGTATTTTTTAATGGCATTTTTTCTGGAAACCATTAGAATTTCCATGATGTTTTTATTGTTTTTTTTTTTCTTTTTCCAAGGGATAGAGGGTTCAGCTACATAACTAGCTTGGATTCCCTAAAAAAACAAAAACAAAAAAAGAAACAAACTAACAAAAAACAACTTTTCTTTACTCCTAAACTGAATTAGCCATAAAATGACGACTTCTATTGGTGGCATGTTAGTGGATAACATTAAGTGGATAACATTATATATATATATATATATATAGGACCAGTAATTCCCATTACAGCAGGGACATAGGGTTCAGCTACTTAACTAGCTTGGATTCCCTAAAAGAAAAATAAACAAAAATCAACTTTTATTTACTCCTGAACTGAATTAGCCAGGTGTAAAAAGGGTAAAATATATATAAATGTATATGTGTATATACATATATATATATATATATATATATATATAATGTTGCCTTCTGTTGGTGGCATGTTAAGTCTAGCCATTACCATTAAGGACCAGTAATGGTTTATATATATACATATATATATATATATATATATATATATATATATATATATATATATATATATAAAACAGTAAAGGTTGGACCAGTATTGGTTGTTTTAATGGTTTTTAAACAACTACCATTACCGGTCCTTAGTGGTAATGGCTAGACTTAACATGCCACCAATAGAAGGCAACAGATTACCAGTAGAGACCCACAAGGACCATTACAGTTTCCATTAAAAACCAATACAATTCCTATTACAGCCATTAAAACCATTACAGAGTCTATGATGGTTTCTGTTGTTTTTTTTCAGCAGGGATGAATTAGTAGTATAGTTTTGTTTAGTCACCTGAAAAGGCTATATATTCGTTTTTTTTCCTGACATTAACTACATTTAGAAAGCTTTTAGTGTCAGGTGTCTATGTGGCAAAGAAAGAAAGAAAGGAAGAAGTAATTTAAGCAGGAATAAACAGAGATTTGTCCATGTTTACCAAGTCTACAGTAGTGCTGCTAACTTTGCTACACAGGTGCATGCGTACTGCGGTATTTCTCTAACAAGAGTTCATTCAACAAGCAGACAAAACACAAAAACGTTTTGTGTCTTACCTTTTTCGCTCAGCTGAACTGTTAGACGGTGTAGTGAGACTGGAAGAAAGGTAGGAAGTGTAGACAGAGCTGTACTTGAGTCAGGAGGTGGGCAGTATCGTGTAGCTTTAATCATCACAGGCTTCACTGCTGACTCAACAATGACGCTGTATGGAGATAGGCATCTCAGTCATGCATATTTTATGATGCTGGTAAACCCTGTATTTCCTACATTATAGCTTGCCATTTTTTTTTTATTAGACACTTTGTAGAAACACTGTAGCTCATTTCTTTGCACACTATTCTCACAATTTCTCAGCCCTCTACCATGAAAGCCATATATGACACCTGATATGATTGTGTGCTGAGAAACTGAGACACTCCCCTACCATGAGGGAACAATGAGATTATTTAATGAGATGTTTAATCCTTGTATTATGTTGGAAAAAAAAAGACATCCATAATTATGGGTCAAACTGAGCCACGCTGTTTAAATGCACACAAAAACAAGCAAAGAGTCAGGTCAAAATATTAAAACTGTATTATGCATTGTCAGAAATAAAAAAAAAAAAAAAAAAAAGGACAGCATATAGTATATACAATGCACCATATTTAACATATTTAACAAAGTTCTTCACAAACTGTGGCTTTCTGATAACGCTGTTAATTAACATGACGCAAAGATTTCAAAATTCAAAATAATTCTCTGGCTTTTTCATTTCTGCCCACATGGTGAGCACAGTGGAAGTGTGTTCTTTCTGCAGATGTATTTCCTGCACTGGAAATACCACGTGTTGCTGGTTTTACAGTCTTGTTGAGGGTGGCAGACCTGACACCTTTTCCACTTCTTGCCATCCCCCGTACCCACCGCATTCTTTGCTTGCTGATTGGCTGCAGGTTTGGATATTACAGCTTGAAATTTCTGGACAATGGTTGCAGCTGCCAGGGTTTGAGGTGGCTGGGTTCGCCTCCGGATCTTGGGAATCTGACGTCTGTGTAATTTGTCCTCCTTCTATTGTTGGTTTATTTCAGTCCTGAGGATATAGGCATTGTAAACAGATACATGTACAGTGTTGTAGAAAATCACCAGAAGCCAATGAGCAGTCATGTGCTGACTGCTACAGTCAGGTCCATAAGTATTTGGACAGTGACACACTTTTCATAATTTTGCCTCTGTACACCACCACAATGGACTTGAAATGAAGCAATCAAGATGTGATTGAAGTGCAGATGTTCAGCTTTAATTCAAGGGATTTAACAAAAATATTTAAAAAAAAATATCACGGGCTCAAAGTATTTGGACAAACTAATAATCATAAATACTATGATTACTTTTAATACTTGGATGCAAATCCTTTGCGGTCAATGACTGACTGAAGTCTGGTACTCATGGACATCACCAAATGCTGAGGTTCCTCCCTTGCGATGCTTTGCCAGGCCTTTACTGCAGCCGCCTTCAGTAGCTGCTTATATACTCGAATGACAGCAAATCTTGTAGTCCCTGGAACCATTTTGATTACACTGGAAGCTGATAGTCTTTGTCTTTGCGCCTTGTCTTTGTTGTGGTGAAGGTGACTATTCTATACTACCGTCTTTAGATTTCCATGCTCCAACTCCTCTTGATTGTGGCTGTGTTCCATTGTTTCTAATGGAGGGGAATCTATGGCAGGCTCGTCCTCTGAGTCTTCTTCACCTGAAGAAAATTCAACATCTGGATCTTCAAGTGTATTGTCCTCTACATCTGGAGCGTCTTCTGTCTCTGAAACCTCATCCTCTATTTCAGTATCACAGAGCAAAAACTGTGAAAAGACTTCTTGGACTGTCGTTCTTCTGGAGCTCATTTTTAGCACCTATGTCTGACAAAGTCTGTTGCAGTACTGTCAAGCAATGTAGGGAAGCTCCTTTTTACCCTCCCAGGCCAATCAGAACCAGTCATAACTATATACATCAAAGACTTTTTTATTTTAGGTCTGTGAAACCATCTCTGAACATGAAAGTGTCCGAGTCAAAATGACTCACAGCACCATCTTTGTATACAGATATTGAACAGACCTTCCACAACACATCAGCGTGATCAGTGTGATCAGACCTTGTAAGTTCATGACCCTAAATGACGAAAAGAATTTAAGATAGAAAAAGAGAGGGCGAGAAAAGTGAAAATGGGTCGAATTGACCCATAACATAATAGGAATAGGTTAAAGGAAAAGTCCACCCAGAAACACATTAAATATGTTCAGACTGAAATATTTGTGATGTGTTCATGATTCTGGTGCTAATGTGTTGGTTGTTGTGTTTCCATTGTTCCTGTGAGAAGTTAGAGGTTTGTTCCGAATTGATATCAGATTGTTAGTGCTAGCGCTGTTACAATGGAGTTTAAAAGGAGAACACACTTCAGATGTAACGGATAAAGGTCAGTTTTTGCTGTTACCCCAAAAAGAAAAAAAAAAACAGCAAGGGCTTTCATAAACTTTCTCAGTCAGGAGAAATCCAGCATAGAAGTAGTGGAGACAAAAAATCGTTTCACAAAGAAACGGCTCTATGAGATGATGAGTGCAATGGCGGTGATGGCAGTATTAAAGCTTTGAAGCTTTGGAAACTGATCTGTTTAAGCAGAGTGTATAGATAATGAGACGAGAGAGCTGGCCAGACTAAAGGTCTAAAGTGCCGCTGTATCACACTCTTTAAGTAGAGATGTGGGCCATCTTTAAATAGAATGAGATTGCGGGTAATGTAGGGAAAAAAACAATAATGAAAATAGACTAAAAATGGTCAATTAGGAATTTAATAATAAAATAAAATAAATATTTCACACCATTGAAGATCACATATTGATTATGAATATTGATATGCAAGTTTTTTCCTTCAATACAAATTAATGAACAAAAAGATAAGCTACAGTCCCTAACTGTACACATAGTATACTTACAATGTAAGGTGTGTCTAAAAAAGTGAACAGAAAGTTTACACAATGTTTAAAAATCCCAGCAATGCTGCTGAATCATACAAGTGCCACACACACACACCAACTACCTTGTGTCATCCATGAATAAGGAATACTGCAATGGGGCATGTTGTTACAACCATATAAACATATTCACAAACCTGTTTGGTCAGAAGGTGTTGATTAATTTCCTATAACGCCATCTTTGAAAGTGGTTTCAGCTGCAAGGCAAATAAAAGGTTAATGTTAATTCTAATACAGTATTGTTTCTATAGTAATAGCTAATTCACAGACAGTTGTATGGCAGATATTCCACATAATCTAATGATAATAATAATTAAATTAAATAATAATAATTTTTAAAAATGTGCTGATAAATGTAATAAGAAAAACTTATGATCGTTTACTTGGTGAATTTTTCTGTAAGGAGACATTTATGTAATATTTATGGAAGGAGTCTTCAGTGTCAGCTCTTTGTAATAGTATAATAGCATAATTTCCGCAACAGTTTGTGCTTTCTTATTTCTGAGACAGAGAAAAGAGACTGGTACAAGAACAACTGCTATAATGTAAGTGATAACAGGAACTAATTTGTTTTGTGGACATTCCACAAAATTAAATGGAACTATAAAGAGATAAATTGAATGATGATGGGCCCTCCACTTAGCATCGACCGCACTGCACCTGACCATGTTTCGTTTCTTACATACTTACTGTATTTTTACCTTACCACCTTAGTGGAATTTGACTTTTCAATGTTTTGACATTATAGCTGGGTGATGATAGTAGTGATAAATGTTTTATTACAGGAGCTTCTTACTCAAAGAAACAAAACCTCTCACAGGGATGAACAGCCTAGTGGTCACTAACATTTCTGTCTTGATATAAAAAAGTGTGATTTTTTTATTCAAAGCACACACCTTGTAGGCCACTGTAAACATTAATTTAACAGTCTATGATAAGCTAAAATTAATGTTTACAGTGGCTTACAAGTGCTTCACCCTTATCAAAACCATGACTTGTTGAGCCATAGCCAAATTCGCTGGAACCATGTAAACACCCACATGACTGATCAGCAGGAAGTGACTGGCATTTATAGGTGTATTATATTACCAATTAAACACACACACACACACACACACACACACACACACACCATCAAGACAAGAACTTTGCCCTAGACAAATTTTTCCTAAAGATTTCAGCTGTAAACATCTGTTTTGCCTGAATAAAGACAATAACGCTGTTCAGAATATTGTTTTTTCATTTATAAATAAGATTTATTTACACAGAATTTGATGTGGTAAATAATATGGTAAATAAAAAGGGCTATGTTGTATTTCTCTATTGTATTAGTTTTAAAAGACCAAGCACTTACATGTCTACAGTGTAAAACTGCATATACAAATATGCAGTATATAAAAATAATTTTTAAAAGCTCATATCATTACAACATACATACTTGTATGTAGTAAGCTTTTATAAAAAGAAATGACAAGAACCAGTTTTATTGTTTACATAGCCACTGGTCAGTGAATCATTTCCTCCACACTGCAGTATGAAAGGTGCAGCAGGAAATAGGCAACAAAATAAACCACTGAGTAAAGACCATTGTGTTTTGTAAAGTAAAGAGTAGTGTAAAGAGTATGTCAGTGATGAAAGAGCTTCTGTTAATAAATAGATAATCTATTACAGATAGTTTTAAAGCTCACAGGGTGAAATGTGTGAATTAGAGGGATCATAGCAGTTCCAGTACAATACAGTATCTACTACTACAACAATATTTTTGCTTGTTCTGAATTCAATAAAATTAAAATCTTCTACTTGTGAAACCACTCATTTATCATAAACCTTGTTATTTTGGTGAAGTCTTGTATGAAATTTTACATTTCGGAGGTTTGAAGTGAATTATGATTTTCGTTCCCAGCAGTACTATCAGACCTTTAATAGAAGTGTATATATATATATATATATATATATATATATATATATATATATATATATATATATAAAACTAAAAATGAGGAGTTTCTTTCCTTCTTTACCCGTTTCTCCATTTTCAGCAGAGGTCTGTATACTGAATCAAAATATGAATCTAAGAGGGGGTGGGGTGTGACATTATATTTTACAAAAATGGAGGGAAAAATGGCCCTCTGAATTACCCTTTCTGAATGTCATACAAAATCAGACCTTTAACAGAAATATGTGTGTATATATATATGTATATATATATATATATATATATATAAATATATATATCTGTGTGTGTGTGTCCACAAAGACTCTCATTACGTCATTACGTATTGCTTTAATAGAATTAACCGTTAAACTGTTAATTTAACATAACCATTGTTATGTATCTTTCAGTTCATTAATATTAATTATTATTTTAACCATAAGGTGCACAAACATTTTGGTATTAAAATATGAGAAAATATTCTTTTGGCTTTTTTTTGACCTTCACTCAAGACCCAGGGTGCTAGAGTCTGTTTATGTTTAGAACAGGTTTCTTCAGAATAATTGACATGATCCGTGTCAAGTGGCATGTGCAATATGGAAATATGCCCTTTAATGTTTCAGCATTATTCTGGGTGCTCCAGGTGACAGTTTCTCTGACTGACTGAGATGAATCACGGCGTAAATAAATAAGGAAATAATTTTGGTCAAAATGATGCATGCATTTCAGAAATCATGTCACACTGACTGAATGTGTTTAAAACAAAAAACGTGTAAAGCATAAGACAGTCACAAAATAGAATTTTTTATAGCATATTTTAATGCAAAGAAAATGCTAATAGTTGATGTGTTTCATATCCAGCTCAGTCTGTGAACTTACCCAAAGTTACACAAACTTGATTCAACATTCTGTAAAAAATTCACGTAACACAGAAAAGGCAAACATTAGAAGTCACTCATAATTGGTGTGGTAGTTGTACAATTATGTGATTTGCAAAAATAGAGAATAGAGCAGACTTTGATTTGAAAAGCAAGCATACATTGTCTTTATAGATAAATGCTAAGGTTATTCAGTACCCTAAAGCAAGATGTCTGGACACTCGTCCAAATCTTGACCAAATTACACTGATGAATGAAAGTCTCCAAATGTTTAAATTAGCCGGAGAGAGTCTGGGACGATCTGTATGGGTCACTTTCAGTACATGCTTTTTGGTGAAGTTTCCTCTGTTGTAAGAGCGCTGGAGCACATATTGACCAGAGAACAAATTTTCTGGTTTAGTAAAAACTTGAGATCTGGAACAGAAAAGCAAAATAAGTTGATAAAAATAGACTATTATTAAACTGACTATTTGGACATACTGTACATTTCTCCATCCCTCATGGTTATTTTTTTCTGTGCAAACTTTCTGGTGTATACAAGACTAATTTCTGCTTACTTTGTGTGATCAATAGCTACGTTTACATGGACACTAATAATCCGATCGTAATTGGACTAGAAGCACAATCAGATTTAAAAAGTCACATGTAAACACGTCAATCAGAATGAACTGGCCAAAACCGATTAAAATTTCATTCGTATCGTAAGGGGTGGTTTAAACCTTTTCTAATCCGATGGAGAGGACATGTAAACACTTCATCGGATTGAAAATGAAACCAGATAGTTCTGCGCATGTGCAATGACGTACTAATCACGTAATGACGTATGACGCACGGCTGTCAGCGGTATTGGGGCTCTGACCGTAGCCTCACCAGGTGCTATGTACCCCTCCACCATTGAGCATAGTGTCATCAATGACTGTCGTGTCATCCTAAAATTCTCCTTCCACTCCTCGTCTGTGAAGTGGTGCAAGACGATGTTGTCCCACCAGTCCTTGCTTCGAATTGTCTAAGCCAACAACGTAGTTAATTAGCTAAAGAAGTTCAGTCACTGCCAACCCACTGGTCTGAATGGTCAGAGCTGCTCTAACAGCTCATATACAGGGCCTTTACAGTGGATGCACCACATAAACTAAGACTAAAATAAACAGATTTAAGAAACATATTGTTGTTTAAACGTCGTGTTGTGGTGTAAACGAGAATAATGCACTTTGGGCCGGTAATGGCACTCTGCTGCACGATGTACTTGTGTGATTTATCACACAAAAATACGCCAAAAGAACAGTCTTTTCCTCCCCAATAAAATGAGAGATGAGCCAATCGACAGGTGACTCTGGAATGATCTGTGCAGGTGCTGTGAACTCTCCGATATTAACAGACACTTCCTCGCCCCGCCCCCTTCCCCCCTTCCCCCATCTCATGCTCTCATTTCGCTTGATTTCCTCGCTTTCTTTCTGGCAAGGTAAATGGAGAACGTTATAAATTTGTTAATGTGAAATAAAATCTATCAGTATATGTTCAACTTAGCTAACATCAAACTATAGTATATTTTTAATATTTAGTATATTTATAGTATATGTTTATTAGATTTATTAGAGATGTCACCAAACAACTTCGGCAAAAAGAGAAAAAACGAACGAATATTTTGACCCGAAAAGTTTAAAGAGGTCTACAAGAAAGGCCACACTTTACGAATAATGTTAATGATGAGGATGATTAGAAAGTGATGAAAAAAAGTTGGGGGTTTTTGACTGGCACTCGTCAACAGAGAAACGAATTTTCAATTCAATTCATATTCAAATACTTTTGCTTCCAAGCTCAATTAAATGTCAGGATATTAATATGAAAATATGAAAATGAATATGTCATGAATCTACATAAAAAATATTGATGTAGGGGCAAAATTAATTCTAAGTAAATGCTATTAATGCTGTACTACATAAGAGTTTATTGCTCCATTTTGCCGTCTAGTGTAACAACAGAGACTCTGCTTTTGAAAATGGCAATTCAGAAGACTATTTTAATTTTATGAACTTGGATTCTAATTTCATAATCATTCTCACTGTAATGAGCAACACTGCAATGTTCATGTACTAAACCTACAAAAGCACCTGGACTGAATAAAACTCCACCATGGAACTGAATCCAAGTCATTTCTTTCTTTCTTTTCTTTTTTCCCCAAATAGACGAGTATTTATAATTGTATTTATAATGCAATATAATATATAAACGTATTTGTCATTGTGATTATCTGACTGTGCCTTTATGTTTACAAAAGCAATATTAAAGAGAGAAAATTTTATTACTAGTTTATAAATCTATTAATGATATAGTGCCTTCAAACATCTCGGAATCTCCAATTTCCACGTATTAATCGTGTTGAAGCAGACTTTTCCTGCACAAACAAACATATGTCCATCTATCTCTGATTGAAAAAAAAAAATAATTTTTTCACCTTAGCATTAAACTACATTTAACTATTTATCTTATTTTACTGGCATATTAATCTGACATTATTGTATTTTTGTTAAATATTTTATATTGGAATTATCTTCATCTTTCTATCACAGCTACTGTTTATTGCATTTTTTTATCATAGAATTATATATTATATTGTATATAATAGAATTATATTGTTGAATTCTTGATTCTCGATTGGACAGAAGGTATTGATTAATTCTCTATAACAGTAGATCTAACAATAGTTCCGGCTGCAATTTAAATCAGAGGTTTGTACTAATGCGCTGGTTTCTAATAGGTTACTGTTTCTATAATAATAATGCATTCACACATGCATTCATACTAAACATGTTGGTATTGAACAAAGAAAAATGTAGAATAAATAATATGCTGAAGCTTTGTCTAAGGTAATATTTATTTCAAATATATGAAAGGAAATACAGGAAAGTCTTCAGGACAGAAGACATTGTGCTTTCTGGTTTCTTGGTACCATGACAAGCTGCATTTTTCATCTTATTAACTTAAAGAGGGCTTCATGTTGGGCCGCATCACACCAACGTGGTGTACATTATTTAGCAGCATGCACTAAAATACT
The DNA here is from genome assembly GCF_027358585.1 of Pangasianodon hypophthalmus. NCBI lineage: Eukaryota > Metazoa > Chordata > Actinopteri > Siluriformes > Pangasiidae > Pangasianodon > Pangasianodon hypophthalmus. The sequence goes on from NC_069725.1 coordinate 19,502,704, forward strand.
ATAGCAGCTTGCCTCATCTTATTTTAATCATTAGTTATTATTTGTCTATTTTACTATTTTATTTTTGACTCCCATTTTTTTTTACTTGCAATGTAAAGCACTTTGCATTTTAAATATATGGAAGGTGATTATTATTATTATTATTATTATTATTATTATTATTAGCCATATTCTGAATATGATGTTTACATGCATACAGGTATCAGAATATTCCTGTATACATGGTTGTTGTAAGTATGTAAGTATTCCGTAATACCTAGCCAACAGCTACGCCAACTGTTAGCACCCACAATTCCTTGCAGATTGAGCACATGGATCTCCTTTCAGTGGATTTTCTGAATAAGGTGTTTACATGCAACAAATTTCTGATTAAAACAGGCATATTCCAGGAATGGGAATTGGAATTTGGGAAATCAGAATATTGTCTTAATCTGAATCGGGCAATCGGATTGCGGCGTTTACATGACTCAATAGTAATTAGAATATTGTCAAATTCCAATTAATATCGGAATATTGACGTGCATGTAAACATAGCCATTGTTTTTGTACCACGACAATTGCCTAGTATAGGATTTCTTCTGAATTTCAGGCTAAAAGATTTCAAAACATGTATTAATCTTACTGAAATGGCACCGTGGAGGAGGTGGATTCCATCCGTCTTCCTCACAGGTCAGGTATTCAGACCCTTCCATCTTGTATAGAGTCTTACACTGGACCCTGACCGATGATTTATATCCGTAATATGTCGATTTGCCTTCAATTATATATGCATGTTTAATTTGGGGTTCATCACAGGTCACCTCTGGAAATATAGAAGAGTGAACAGAAACATAGAACGCTGTTTATTTCAAACCACATCAACTATACATCTAATATCAGTGTGCTAATAGAAAATGGGTTCGTTGTTCACGGTATGTGTTTAGACAGTATGATACTGAGAGGAAGTTTGAAAAGTTATTTTTTTAAGGACATCTTTCACATTCCATTAATGTTGCAGAGACTAAAAATTACGTACACTGAGTTTCCAGTTTTTTTAGACACTGGATCAGTGTTCCTAATAAACTGGCAACTCAGTGTGTATCTGTGTATATAAATATTCATATTCTAGTAGTCAGTTTATTAGGTATGATTATCCAGTGACTTTCACACACATACACTTTATTATTCACAGGCATGGGATGCAGCAAACACTAGCTAGGTGAGAAGAACTGTCTACAGACAACACTAAGTGAGTAAAAATATCAGCTTGTAACCAGTATATTGTTTGTGAAAATCAGCCACTATCCCTTACTGATAACAAGGAATTCCAACACAATACAAAAACATACTTGAAGTGCTTTTCTGAAGTAAATAAAACCTGCTGTTCTCCACTGCAACCCTTACTCGATCCAAAGTAACTAATACAGCTAGCTAATGCACTTCATATTAGGAAAAAAAAAAAATTTCAGATACAGTCTATTCCCTGAGACACTGCTTGGAAGAATGTTAAAAATAAGAAAAAAAAATGTTGATAAATTAAAAACAAATCATATCAATCATTAATCTGTCATTCATTTAGCATTTCTATTCTTTTAATTCTTTGAATTAAATAATGTATCACATTAATGGAAATTAAGAACCGACACTGGCAAAGATCTTCAAAACAATGAAAAAAAAATCAACAAAAAAAAAACATTGTTCAACAATGTTCGAAAACATTGTAACATCACAATATTCAAAAACATCGTAATGTGTAGCTTCACCAATACAATGTTCCTCACAGGTCAAGTAATCCCTCTCTTCTGTAGCCGTCCATGTAGACATTTGCCAAGACTACTTGTGGTCCCTCAGATTTAGGCCTTTAATCTCCATAGATGTGGCCAAAGGTTTACATACACCTAGGCTAAAGACACTCAAACTCAATTTTTCACAACTCCACACATTTCATGTTACCATACCTTTCTTCTGGCAAGTCAATTAGGGTATCTACTTTGTTCACATCAGAGGACATTTTAAAAAGGTCGCTATGAGATTTATTTCAGCTTTTATTATTCCTTCAGTCAAAAGTTTACATACACCAAGTAGCCTGTCTTTTTTAAACAATCTGGAAGATTCCAGGCATTGACGTAATGACATTTAAAAGCTTGTGTCACACCTCTAGAGGGAACCCTCCCCTGAATTTTGCATCACTTCTTCCTTGGTTGTTTCAAAATCCTGTTCACACTTGGGACTTAATATGAAGCTTTACCATTTGCCTGTTCATTCGTATGAGTTCTGAGCCATGTATCTTCTGTCTGACTTTGGTGTATGAGCTTGCCTTGCACCATCCTGTTGAGTCTCCTTTGTTACATTCTAATTGGCCAACTGTCATAATTAGGAGTCAATTCTGAGTGCAAATGTGGTTGTAAAAGGGTCTACCTTTAGAACCAGTGTCTTTCTGCCCGTTATACCATTGGGAAAATCCAAACAACTCAGCCAACACCTCAGAAAAAAATCTGTGGACCCCAACAAAACGGTTCATCCTTAGGAGCAATTTCAAACAACTGAAGGTACCATGAGCACCTGTACAAACAATTGTATGCAAATATAAAAATCTTGGGACCATACAGACACTGCTTTTTTTTTCAGGAAGGAGGCCCAAATAACTCCCAGAATAACACAAATAACTAAACAACTGCCAGGGATAAACAAACTTAGGTCAAAAAGGTTCAACTGAGCCCCAAGACTCAGGTACTCAGGCAACAGGTGCCAAAATATGTATGTCCATCATGAAAAGAGTCCTATTTTGCCATGGCCTGTATGGCTGTCACACAATGAAGAAGCCCCTACTCCAAGGCCAGCATAAAAAAGCCAGAAGTTTGCAGGTGATCACCAGGATGAAGAACTAGCCTTTTGGAGAAGTGTTCTCTGGTCAGATAAACAAAATCTAAACTGTATGGCCATAATGATCAGTGCTAAGTATGGAGGAAAAAAAGGTAGGTTTTTTTAATCAAAAGAGCACCATCCCAACTGTGAAGCATGGGGGTGACAGCATCATGTTGTGGGTTTTTTCTGGAAAAGGGACTGGTGCACTTCAGAAAATAGATGGCATCATGAGGAAGGGGAATTATCTAGAAGTACTGAAGCAACACCTCAAGACATCTGTCAGAATATTAAAACTTGGTCTCAACTGGATCATCTAAAAGGATTGTGATCCTAAGCATACCTCCAAAGTTGTACCAAAATGGCTTATAAACAAAGTGAGAGTATTGGAGTGGCCGAACTGAAATTTGTGGACCGACCTGAAAAAGCATGACAGAGCAAGGAAGCCCACAAACCTGACAGAGTTACACCAGTTCTGTCAGGAGGAATGTGTAAAAATTATAACAAAATATTGTGAGAAGCTTGTGGAGGGATTCCCCAAGATGATTCAAGTTAAGCAATTAAAAGGCAATGACAACAAATACTGACAAAGTGTATGTGAACTTTTCACCCATTAAAATCTGATATAGTAAATATATACTGAAATAAATCTATCTGTGTCTTTGTGCACAAACAAGGACTGCAAGTGTGCCATTTGGGACAAGGCCTGCCTTTTCTTCTGGGCCTGCCTTTTGGTGTTTGCTATATCCTACATTCAGGAGTCAAGAGAGCAAAGCCAGGTCTCACAATAGGAGGGATAGCATTACTGTCTCTCCCCTGTCAGAGAGACACAAAGCAATGGCAGGTATCTGCAAGCAGATAGCACTTCCTCTGAGTGTGCTGCACTGCCCTGTAACACAGTGTGAGCAGTAGTTTGAAAAAAAATGCAGAGGTTGGCTTTGCGTGTCTCGGAAGTAGCCGGTTGGTAGTTGTTGTCTGATAGTGGAGAGTTAGCTAGTGGGTGGGATTTGGCAAGACTAAATTGCAGAGAACATGGGGAACTATAAAAAATTATAGTATGTGCAAATTTTAAATAATTCAATTTCAAGACCCAATCAAAAGAAAGCAGTTTACTCTTCAAACACCAAATGCTTAGTCATGTTTTTGACAGTGGAGACAGTTTAGCATCCCTGGCCTAATTTATCAGGTGTCATCAGTTTTAAATGCTTTAAAGGAAACAGCATGATAAAGATCTGCAAATTATGAAAGCCAATACCCATGAAGATATCGGCATTTCACAGCCAACATACCAAACATACCAAACGTAATTTGTAAAGTAATTACTCAATTTGTTTTTTACCAGACAACTTATTTACTCTTACTTGAGTTATTTTCCTGATCATTACTTTTACATTTACTTAAGTGAATCATTGCTACAGTAGCAGTACTTTTACTAAAGTCAGTGTGCAAAAAACTCCTTTCTCTAAACTTTAAAGCAACGAAAGCTTCGACCATGTAACCACTAAAAGGAACTGCAATATTTTTCAGTCGGATTTCAACATGACAGTGACTCAAACCAGTCATTAACCATATTGCAAAGTCAAGCAGGTGCAAGTTGATGATAGCTGAACAAAAACAAAGTTGCATCAGTGTGCTCATCTAAAATAATTTTTCATATTCTAGTAGTAAGGAGAAAATTAGGTGTTAGGAAAGATAGCTTTTGAAACACAGGGAAACCCAAATCAATGACTGCTTTATAATTACTGCAGGTCAGCATTGGCCATGTGGGCCTCAATATGCACAAAGTAAGAATAATTGGTGACTTCTAAATATCTTCATTCATTCATCTAAAGTAACTGCTTTTAATTAAATAGTTTCTAATTTGTTAACTGGGCAGTCTTAATCTTGAGTAAAACCTGTATAAACTGATGATGTCTTTTGTTCCTCTAACATAGCTTTTATCAAAGATAGATATTAACCTCTTCAAGTGTGAGACACTTAGAGAAGAATAATGTGATTCTTTTTTAATTTGGTACGTTCGTACAAGTGTATTTGAACAATATCAATTAACTTCACTAGAGCAATTGGTTGGCTTATCAGGCTGGGAGTCTTGGACAGAAGGAAACCAATCAAGCACACTAACTAGAATATTAGGACCATGCCCAGACAGTCATCAGATAAACTTTATTCCTGGGGACACTGCTCTGAAGAATGTTTAAAAAAAAGAAGAACCAAAAAAAAAAAACCCATATCATTCATTCCTCTGTTATTTCTATCTGTGAGGCTCTGCTATTTGCATTTCTGCTCTTCGAATTAAAAAAGGCAACACTTTAATGGAAATTGGGAACCAATCTAGGCTAATGAGAATATCTTCAAAAAACTGAAAAAACAAAACATTGTTCAGGAATGTTCAAAACCATTGATTATTTTTACCGATACACAGTGAGAGAGTTGGAATCCATCCATGTTTTTTGTACATGAAAAAACTTTTCATGAGCCTTTCCTCATATCCACATTAGTTCAGAGACAAAGTAACATTCCTATATTTTCTGTCTGCTAAACTCACTAAACTCCAGTTTGCTTTGATCAAAACAAAAAACTCCTTTCTCTAAACCATAAAACAATGAAAGCTTCGACTATGTAACCAATAAATGGGAACTGCAATATTTTTCAGTTGGATTTCAACATGACAGTGACTCAAAACACAAGTCATTAACCATATTGCAAAGTCAAGCGGGTGCAAGTTGGTGATAGCTGAACAAAAACAAAGTTAGGAGACAATACAAAGATCCTTGTATTAAACATGAATAGAATCAAGACTCAAAAGATGTTTGGGATTTTCTCAACGACTTACCCAGACACTGAGGAGAAGGCTGAAATGTTCCTTCGTCACTACATGATATTGTTGAAGCACCTTGAAGTCTAAACCCTTTCTTACACAAGTATGTGACTGTTTGTCCATATTCATATTTCTCCTTCAGGGGGTTAAAGTGTCCATTGTTTATAACAGGAGGTTTTAAACAGGTCACAACTGAGGAAGAAAGAATTGCAATTGACCAAGCAGATATTTGCAGTGACGTTTTGAGAAGTGTTTCTCGGTAGGTCATTTTTCTCAAAATGAAAAACGCACATATTTTATATTAATTATAAATATTTTTCTCTTTGAGTCAATCAAAAGAGCAAATAAAGTTAAGGCTAAAGAAGCAGAATCTGTGAATAAACATAACATTGTAAGAATCACAACTGTAGTGAATACAAGGTTTAATCAATCATTGAATAGGGCTGATTAATCTTACTGTTGCACTTTGGAGGAGGTGGATTCCATCCCTTTTCCTCACAGGTCAGGAGGTCAGACCCCTCCATTCTGTAGCCTTTATCACACTGGTACCGGATGGACATGTTATAGTTATAGGATGATGCCTTTCTTCCAACTACGACTGCATTGCTAATGTTGGGTACATCACAGGTCACCTCTGGGGAAAAAAGAGGAGTGAACGGAAGCTTATAGCATTATATCATGATCTTGCATCAGCGTGCTTATGGGAAATGGATTCATAGCTTACATCAATCTTGTATTTTTTTTATTTAAACTTAGTTATAACTAGGGTAAAACCAGGGATCCATTGATACCGACCACTTATCAGCTGTCATCTAACCAACGCTCATTCACACCACCAGAATTCAGTATGTGAACCTAAAAAAATTCTGAAGTCATACATGTGACTCACATTCAGTGTTTAAATACCAGGAAATTTTCGCTCAGTGGAACAGCTGAGAAGCGATAGGAGAAGTTGCATAATATCATTCCAGTCTCTTAGACTCACTACTAAAGTCTTAAGTTATATGCAAATGAAAAATGGTGACTTAGAAATTCATTCATTCGTTCATTCATTAATTTACAGTATCCAATTTATTGCTTTAACCCTAATCTTGAGTAAAGCCTGCGTAAAACTGATGACGCCTTTTGTTCCTCTAAGATAGCTTTGATCAAAGTTACATATTCACCTCTTAACTACAATATTAGAACCACATCCAGACAGTTATCAGATATGTTGTGTTCCCGGGGACACTGCTGAAGAATGTTGAAAATAAAATTGAAAACATCATAACAGTCATTATTCTGTTCTTTGTTTCTGTGAGATTCTGCTATTCAATCTTCTGCTCTTCTAACTGTAAAAGGCAGAACTTTAATAGAAACTTGGAACCTACCTCAGCTAATGAGCATATCTTCAAAACAAAACAAAACAACGTTCCACAATGTTCAAAACCATTGATTATTTTTACCGATACACTTCGGGAGAGGTGGAATCCATCCATATTTCCAACACATCAGTTCATCAGACCCCACTATTCTGTAGCCTTTATTACACCTGATTTGGACTGATACACCGTATCTGTAACGTGGTAAGCTTTCATCGATAACTGCGTTTGGGATGGCTGGTGGATCACAGGAGATCTCTGGATGAAAAAAAGAGCAGAAACCTTTGATGAGACTTTGTCCTCATATGCACGTTAGTTCATAGCCAGAGTAACAGTCCTATATTTTCTGTCTGCTACACTCACTAAAATCCATTTACAGCCACGTGGCTGAGCTCCATTATCCTTGCAGTCCTCCATGTAGAATTTTGACCTAGCTTACTTGTGGTTCCTCAGATTCAGGCCTTTACTCTTTGGCCCTGTATCAAATGATGCCCTAAATCCTGCAAAACTTCTTCAAGTCTGCACATTTGTGCACTAACGAGGACCACAAAGGTGCCATTTAGGACATTTATCTCTTCTGGGCCTACTTTTAGGTTTTTGCTATATACCCTGCATATGAGAATTTTGCAACTGCAGAGTTTGGTGTTTTCTCCAGTGCCAACACACCTCATCCATCTGCTCAGAAAATTATCAAGTCTTTCATGTGTCATTTCGAACACTAAGCACAAGAAGTGAGAAAACTATTTAGGATAAAAACACTTCATCTTAAAACCAAAAAAAACAAAGAAAGTTTTGACCACTAAAGAGACCAGGCAAATTTCAACATCACACACAACACAAACAAACAACACAATCATATCTTTTTTTTTTTTTTTTTTTTTTTCGAATACTTACCTTGACACTGAGGAGAAGTCTGAAATGTTCCATCATCAGTACAAGCTATTGTTGAAGCTCCACGAAGTCTAAAACCTTCATTACAAGAGTATGTGACTGTTTGTCCGTATTCATACAACTCCTTCAGAGGGTCAAATAGTCCATTGTCTATAGCAGGAGGTTCTAAGCACGTTATAACTGAGGAAGAAAAGAATTGCAATTATATATTTGCATTAATATTTTGAGATGCATGTCCTTTTTCCTATGTAATCATATTCTGAAGGTACTAGATCTCAAAAAAAAAAAAAAAAACTTTTGATTGCATGAATGGAGTAAATACAGTACTGTGCAAAAGTCATAGGCACATGCAAAGAAATGCTGTAGGGAAAGATGCCTTCAAAAATAATGAAATTAAATGTTTCTACATTAAAAAATACTGTAAAGAGCAGTAAACAGTAATAAATGAAACAAAGTCAATATTTGGTGTGAAGACCCTTTGCTTTAAAAAAAAATGCTCTAGTCTCAGGTACAGTGTGTGCAGTTTTATAAGGAAATGAGCTGTAAGTGTTACTGAGCATCTTGCAGAAGCAGCCACAGTTCTTCTGGAGACTTTGACTGTCGCACTTGCTTCTTATTTTTGCAGCAAAACCCAGCAGCCTTCATTATGTTTTTTTATCTGAAAAGTGTCTCTTATGTAAAATGCTGCTTTCTTTACTGACATTTTTCTGTAATATTTAATTTTGTGCTGGAAAACTAATGTTTGGAAATGTAAAATGCGTTTGTACTAACTGGATAATGTCATAAAATAAAAATCTATAACAAAGTTTGTACTAAAAAAAATAGGGTGCGTAAGACTTTCACACGGTAATGTAGAAAATTGTGTATATTATTGAGAAACATTAATTATTGGTACCAGTGCACTGAGGAGGAGGTGGATTCCACCCATCTTCCTTACAGGTCAGGAAATCGGACCCTTCCATTCTGTAGCCTTTATTACACTGGTAGCGGATAAAATTGTTATATTTATAAGGTGGCCCTCTTCCTTCAATTCGAACTGCGTTTGGGATTTTTGGACTCTCACAGGACACAACTGCAAAAAAAAAAAAAAAAAAAAAAAAAAAATGTCATCTTTTTTATTCCTTGTACCTGTTTATTCTAGAAAATTACACATATAGCAAAAAAAAAAAAAGATGATCCTCATAAAAGTGTAAAAACAGGATTTTTGTCCTCATTTTTAATAACATATTTTTTAAAATATTGAATCTAGCGGAACTCACATAGACACCGAGGAGGAGGAGGCTGAAAAGTTCCATCACCGGAGCATGTTATTTCTGAAGGTCCAATAAGATCAAGACCTCTCTTACAAGAGTATATGACTGCTTCTCTATAATCATATGAGTCTTCCACAGGATCAAAGATACCATTTGTTATACTGGGAGGCTTTAGACACTTCGCCACTGGAAAAAAAAAAGGATTGTTCAATTTTTCTAGAACAGTTCCCAGTAGAAACATAATTTCAGCTGGGACTGGGGCTCTAGTCAAGATAGAGGGAATCACGGATAGCTCCAAATACCAGTCTATTTTGGCACAAAACCTGTAGTTAAAAAACCTCTGTTAGACTCCTGAAGAAAACATTCATCTTCCAGCACGATAACAACCCAAAGCACAAATCTACATCAAGAAAGGAATGGTTTCAGAAGAAGAAGATAAGCACTTTGGAATGGCCGAGTCAGAGCCCAGATCTAAAATCCTATCAAAAACCTGTGAAATGACCCTCACAATGTGATAGATCTGGAGCAATTTTGAGGAATAAACTAAAATCCCAAATGGAGATGTAGAAGTCGCTTGGCCAAAAACACTGATTGGTGTATTACAAGCAAAAGGTGCTTTAATAATGTATTAGTAAAGGGGTGTTCACACTTGTGCAACCAGATTATAAGGTTTTTCTTTTTTTTCCCCTCAAAACATTTCATATTTTTCATATGAACTTTGTTTGAATGCAATATCACAGTAAACGTGGAAAAAGATTTTTTTTTTTTACATCAAAACAACCCTGCATTTTTAATAGGGGTGTGTAGACTTTTTACATAACAAAACTGCCCCAGTTAAAAACAATTTTTAAGGATGAAATGTACAATTTTTTTTACAGTAACAAAATAACATTACCTTTGCATACAGGAGCTCTCCCATCCCAACCTGTTTCTCTGCAATTTCTGCTTGGTTGTCCAACAAGCCAAAAACTACAAATAGACATTTGTTTTAAAATATGCTTTCCAATGTTCACAAGCACCATTATATGCACTTTGGGACAAAAAAACATTGGCCAAGCAAAAAAATAAAAAAGTGCATGAAATTTAGTTCCCGATTTCCTTTTCCAATTAGTCTTGTCCAATTCCCATAATACTGATTTTGATTCAGAAATACATGTATACATAGGAATTAACTTAACTAGGAATTAACTTAATCTAGTATGTTCAAACATTGGACTAGTTGTGTAATTTGTATATAGTTACATTACATAGTGTGTTCAAGCAGATACATGTGTGCATAAACAAATATGGCCAAATATTTAAAAGAGAAAAGGCTAAACTTTACCCTTCATTACATTGTGCTGTGATTGTTGCACCAAACAGAATTCCTTCTGGAAATAAATACTTTCCATGGTGGATCTCGCCAGGATTTCCACAGGATTTTTCTGGATAAAAATACACACATGCAGTAAACACATTTTTCTCTCATTTCGACTTGCTTGGAAAATAGAAACACAAAAAATGTTTTCGAGAATCGTGATATGATGTTTTTGTCATATCGGCCATCAGTAATTCAAACGACGCACAAATTAAAGCTCAATCTAAAAAGATGTTTGTAGACAAATTACTTTTGCATAGAAATTCGAGTTTGCTCCATTGGGTTCCGGTGCAGGTGATTGACCTGGATGCTGATATTCTCACAGGCACATAACCAGAGGAACATCTGAACTTTACAGTGGATCCATCAGGAAAAGTTTGTTGGTCTGAATCATCAGTCAAAATCCGGTTTCCTCCAACAGCAGGTCTCTCACATTGTGCTGAAATCAGACATATTAGTGATTAAGGAAGGTGTTACTGATTTGATTCCAGATATCCTCTATATATCCTGCACTTTGCTTGATCTCAAGTTCATAACCTTAAAATCACTCATTAAGACTAAAATTGCCAGTTTAATGCCTTTAAAACGAGATCTCTCCATTTAAAAACGTAGGAAAAGAATCTTTCTTACATTTTTTTCTTCATAAATAGCAGAATTATATATTTATATAAGGTGGTGAGGCTGCAGCTGTAATACCTAATGGCGTATAAAAGAGACCTCACCTCGGACGTTTACAGCAGTCATGAGAAGCGTAAAGAGAATGATCAGATAGCGCAACATCTTCAACTGTAAATATTAGACACCAGCTAGGCTCTGTCCTAGATTATCACTACTTTTGACCATGCAGTAAAGAGGAGCAGGACCATTCATCCAGCAAGCTTACCTGCAAATTAAAATACATGGGCTAAATTAGTTACATTTACATTTAAAGAATTCTACAGAATTCTACTTCTGTATATAAATATATTCTCCTTAGAACTGAGGTTAATGAAAAGTGTCTTAAAATTCATCTTAAAATTTGCAAAACCAGTCAACCATTCAACCAATTTAACTTTCTTTCATTCTGTATATGCTTAATTTCTTTTCAATTAAATTTAATTAAGGATATGAACATTAACCTAAATGCAACAATTTTAACATTTTACTGGGGACATTCTTCATTTGGCTCCCTGTAAATAATTAAAACATACATGGTCATAAGTAAAATGTCTCCTACAACAATGTGGATAAAAAAATACATTAAGGTCATCTTGGTGTCCACAACAAAGGACATTTTAAATGGGCTATTATTGTTAAAAAACACAAAAATATAATAATAATATTATAGCAAATATAACAATAGCTAAACAATATTTAACTTACAGTTTTCTGTTTCCATAAACTGTGCTTCATGCAAATGTTTCATTTTATGCAGACAGAAAGAGGAAATAGTTCTCTCACCTTGATGAATGGGGTAACATAGGAACGCCCAGGATGTCCTCTTTAACATTCAGCAGAAATTAATACATTAACTAACCTAACAAACACAAATACAGTTTCTTTCACTTCCCAAGGAACATAAATGGCAATGACTCTCTACTAATCACTATTTGTGCTCTCTCTCTCTCTCTCTCTCTCTCACACTCTCTCTCTCTCTCTCTCTCTCTCACTAGAAACAATTAACATCTTGTCAGTCAATTGTCCAAATACCTTTGAGCCCCTGAGTCATGTAATTCCATGGCTGCAATTCCTAAATGATGAATGTCATATTTTTGTGGAACCTCTTAAAATAAAGCTGAAAGTCTACACTTCGATTACATCTTGATTCATGATTGTTGACAGGAAAAACATGAATCTGGCTCTAACTATGGAACCATTGGTCCAATTGACTTGAAATTTTGCATGCAGTGTCTTTGTCAAAGGTCGAATCAAAATTTATGAGGACAGTCACATATCTCGAAAAACATGGCTGCCATCAACCAATTCATTTTCAGCAGCTATTAGATAAGGGTAACAAAGGCCGATTGGACTTAGTAGACTTGCATGACTCTTGGCCCCAGCGGTGTTTTGAAACTAATCAGCCACTGGGGGCGCTATCAAGTTTTTCATGCACATAAATGGTTTTATATACATTTGATGGAGCACCTCATTTTGAACAACTTTGCCACAAGAACCATTGGAGTCAGTCAAATTGTTTGTTAAATAATTACATAAAAAATATACTTTTGTGAACTAGTCCTAGGTTTTTCGCCCAACCAAAATAAAAATGTTTGAAGAAGGTGTGGCCACACCAGGCAAAAACGTTTGAAGAAGGTGTGGCCACTTTTACTGAATGGCTATAACTCTTGAACAGAATGAGATATTTTCACCAAACTTGGCAAACTTATGTTTGGGCTCAATCTGACATCACATGCACAAAATGGCAGTGCTTGGCCACATGGTGGTGGTATAACAGGACAAAACATGAAATTGGTGCTAAATATGGAGCCACTGGTCCAATCGACTTGAAATCTTGCAGAAAGTGTCTTTGTCCAAGGTTCCATCAATGTTTATGAGGATAGTTGGGAATCTTGAAAAACATGGCTGCAATCGGCCGATCAATGTTCAGCAGCTATTACACCACACGACGTTCCATCTGTTTGTACTAGGTGAGGGAGCGTCTCAGAGGTCCATCTTCCAACTGCACGACTTCGGCTCTGCATGAATGCTCTTCTCATAAACACTCAATCACTCTAAGTCATATCAAACCAATCATTGTCAGGAAAATATCAAGTATCGACATATTAAGTACAGTATCAAGTAAAATATCAAGATACTACAATGTAACATGTGGACTCCAGGCAACTTGCAAGTTTGAAAACTGTTGCTTTCAAAGGTACCAGCAGTACGGTCATCTGCTGTTTTGGGTAGACTATCTAAAAAATTTAAAGAACTTTCTTGCTTACACCATCACATTCAAGGTTGCTGCTATAAAATATAATGCTATAGCAGTTTTCAAGTCTCACCAGGAGCATTCAGTGATGGTTGTCATTAACAACACCCAAAATTACTTCAAACTTTTCAGAGTCATGCTGAAATATAAAACAATAAACAATAATTAAGCTGCACTATTAGTTTCCATAATGTTCTAATATTATAATATGATGTTGGAGTTTCTCCTATTAAATACAATCTTATACATCTGTTCACATACCTTTAATTTGGACTTCCCACAATTCCAGATCTGTGTAATTTCATATGAATCAACAAAAAGGGCCTTTTCCCGATGGAGCTTGTTATACTTCCTCACCAGTAACAATAAACAGGCATTGGCAACCTTGCAATAAAAAGGGAATAAATCAGAATCAGAAAGAGCTTTTACTGCCAAGTGTGCTCACACACACAAGGAATTCGTCCTGGTATGAAAGCTTTGATTGATTTTACCTGCCCGCTTCCTCACTCTGAATGAGTATAGGTCCTGTAGGGTGGGCAGAGGAGCACCAATAATCCTCTCAGCAGTGCGGACTATCCATTGAAGTCTTCTTATATCTGATTTGGTAGCTGCACTTTGCAATTTGGTAACTGCAGTTTGTAGTAATTGAAGTGCACAGAACAGACTTGATGACAGCTGAGTAGAACTGGGTCAGTAGCTCCTGTGGCAGGTTGAAGTTCCTCAGTTGGCGAAGGAAGTACAATCTCTGCTGGGCCTTTTTTTTGAAGATGGAGTCTATGTGGGTCTCCCACTTCAGGTCCTGTGAGATTATAGAGCCCAGCAACCTGAAGGACTCCATGGTTGTAATGGTGCTGTCCAGGATGGTGAATAAAATAAAATAAAATATTCTATAGGGAACAATCCTAGACAGTAGTACATGTACACGCTTCCCAGCCCAAATATCACTTATGTCTGTATAGAATAATGACAGATGTCCTTTTTTTATTTATGGCTAAGATGTGGGGCTGATTGGCATAGTGTGAAATGACTACTTTTAAATAAATGATTAGTTTTAAGAGAGAAGTGTCAGGTTAGCGCATAAAGGGCGCTGAACTACAGTACCCATCAGCCACTGCACATCACATGGCCACACCACATGTTCCACTGTTCATTCACACCTGGTTCTTGTTTCACCCAAATGAGCACCACTATTTCAGTTCAAGTTTTTCTGTGTCTGTTTATCAAGCTGTTTCTGTTGCTGCTGATGCTGTGGCTGTTGTTACTTTGCCTGCCATAGTCTTGCTCATAGTCTGTATGTTTTGTTTTTTTGTGTTTACTCACCACTGTAGTTGCATATTTTACACCGTGCACAATAAAATGCTGCACTTGCATCTGCCTTTGCCTCCTTTACATGACAGAAAGCTTGACCGTATAAAATGGATGCAGCAGATTTTTCAGCATCCAGGAGGCCCTTTTGGAGAAGAATAGACTGAGGTGGGAGCAAGAGGGGAAAGGATCCCTGAATAAAGCCACTTGGGATTGGCTCGACATGAGGTACTCCCTCAGGAATTATATCAAGAAGGGGCTTCCAATCAGGCTGGAACCAACTCCCACCCTTCCTGCCCCACTTCGCTCAGCCTCCTGGCGCTGTTAATGACGTGACCATGCTGCCTAGCTTCGTTGAGGACATCAGTCTGCCTCCCTGCTCCACTGAGGACATCGGTCTGCCTCCCTGCTCCAACGAGGATGTTGCTCTGCCTCCCCGCTCCATTGAGGACGTCGCTCTGCCTCCCCACTCCGCTGAGGGAGTTCCCCGACCTCTTTGCCTTGCAGAGGACTTTATTACAGATCTCGGCCTCTCCATGGGTGTCACTCCATCTCTCTGCTCCGCCATGGATGTCGCTACACCACCTGGGTCATCTTCTGACTTCGCTCCACCTTCCTAATACGCTGAGGTTGTCACTCCGCCTCCTTGCTCAGCTGAGGACATCACTCTGTGTCCTTGCTCCACTAAGGATGCTGCTCCTCCCCCTTGCTTCGTGGTGTACGTCGCTCCCCCCGTCTGGCTCCGCGGAGGACATCGCTCCCCCCTGTCTGGCTCCGCGGAGGACATCGCTCCCCCCTGTCTGGCTCCGCGGAGGACATCGCTCCCCCCTGTCTGGCTCCGCGGAGGACATCGCTCCCCCCTGTCTGGCTCCGCGGAGGACATCGCTCCCCCCTGTCTGGCTCAGAGGAGGATGTCACTCCCCTCTCTGGCATCGTGGAGGGCATCGCTCCCCCCTCTCGTTCTGCCTTGGACTTTGCTTCCCCTGCTAGCTTTGCGGTGGCCATTGCTCCATTTTTGTGCTCAGCCTTGGACATCATGCCACCCCACCGCCTTGTGGAGGACGTTGTGCTTCCTTCCAGCTACGCTAAGGGTGTCTCTCCCGAGAAACTTTGTCGGCCTAAGGGCCCCCGTCCCTTCTCAGAGGACTGTCCAGGCCCCACTTGTGCACTTCAGGAGCTGCGCACTAAGAGGGGGGCTCTGTCAGGTTACAGGTACTACAGTACCCATGAGCCACTGCACATCACATGACCACATCACATGTGCCACTGTTCATTCACACCTGTTTCTTGTTTCACCCAAATGAGCACCACTATTTAAGTTCAAGTTTTTCTGTGTCTCTTTGTCAAGCTTCTGTTGCTGTTGCTTCTGTTGTTACTTTGCCTGCCATAGTCTTGCTCATAGACTGTATGTTTTGTTGTTTTGTGTTTACTCACCACTGTAGTTGCTTATTTTACACCGTGCACTTTGCCTCCTTTACATGACAAGAAGCAACAAACAGAACAGATAAAAATACTCATTTTAAAACAAATGCCACTCCACACACAGTTGCCTGCTGTCATTAGTTTTATGATTAATACAATTAATTTATGATGTATGATTACTTTTAACTAATTTATAATATATTAAAATGGTTTTAACAAATTTTAATAACTTCCCTGCAGGCAAATCCAACTAAAATAACTAATAGGGAGACCTTAGATGTTTTACCTATTTTTATAACACTATTCACATATAGAGGAGTGAGTTGTTCAAAATCTGGGGTGGGGATTTTGGTTTAAAACACCTCATTCAAATCCTTTATAAATTAGACTAGTTTATGTAAATTGTCATGTAAAATGTGAGTTGTCATGTGTGTTTTATGTGTTATATATGTATAGAATTTATAAACATTATACTCAGGTATGTCTAAGGTGTTTTGGCTTTTAACTGAGACACATTTTGACACAGACGTACGACTTGTACAATTTCTGTGTTCTTTTAAACATATATGTAAAACACTATTAGCATCTCACCTTGAACGACATAACTGGAGGCTCTTCTTCAAATTACAAACCTTTGTGACTTTGTTGCAGATTGGAGATACTCATTTTTGGAGATAAAGTCGACAATTTCTTTATAGCTGTCAGGGTCCATTCTCTATCATTAGTATTCATTTTTTTCACTCTTTAAAATTCACACACTTGGAAATGAACATGCTGAAATGTGACCCCTGCTAAAAAGTAGGCCTACACTACAGAGCGATGCATGCACAGGATGTTGCATATAACTATCTCAAAGTTTTGTCAACCAGTGGCATGATTTTGAGGCAGGACTACCAGTAATAAACTGAGATTTTAGTGATGTGCATTAAAGACTATATAGTAAATGTTATATATTTAATTATATAAGTAATTATATAAATAAATATATAAATAAAAATAATATATATTTGTAAGTATACAATATATTTATTTATTTATCACCAACTATAGACATTATAGACAATACCAGAGTGAATCTGGTGAACAATAAAGATGTGTTTAGACAAATCAGATATTAATTATAAAAGTATATTGTTATTATTTCTATTATTATTAATACACATCATATATACGTTATATATATAAACTATTATTTCAAATAAAAATAATATTAATAAGATCAACATTATTTTGTAATATAATATTAATAATAGTTAATATTAAAAAAAAGAAATTACATAAATAACAATCACAATGGTAAAAGACACAAAAAGTAATTAAAATTATCAGTCCCAATAAACACACACGAGCATGTGGGTGGACTATACATCGTTTAATTAACAATCACAATCATAAAACACAAACAGAAAAGATAGAAGCTGCAATCTTGATGACAGAGCAGACAAAGGGACACGGAGAGCTCGTCTATAAGCGCGTGAACAGCCTCTCTCCGCGCTCCTGATCACGTGCATACTCTAGGCCTCTAGGCCTCTAGGCCTCTAGCAATCAACTGGCTTTGCGGTAAAAACCTTGCCTCTAGACTCGATAGCTGCTTGTTTGAATCCAGCTCGTGCCTGTACTTGGTATGTTGAGTAGAAGGAGGAGTTAAAGTTATAGGCTTTTGTGATGTAAAAAGAAAAAAAAATTAATTATACCAAGATGGTGTGTGACGTCACTGGTTCAGTTCTGTGCAGGTTACTTAGTTATATGAAGGTGAAAAGGTCTACAAAGGAGGCTACTTGCATGAGATCCTGTGGCTCATGTGGATGAGTCTCGCCTCTGGGTTGTGAGGTTGCTGGTTCGAACCCCAGCCAGGACTCTAGGATGTGAATCAGTGGCAGTGTGAGGGATGCTGGAGGTATGGGATGGCCCGAGAGTGCCTCCGTGTGGAGGAGGGGGGGTAATATCCGGGCAGCTGCCCCCCCTGGGTCCAGACTGGAGAAGGTAGGAGTTATGGTGCTTGGCAAGGGAGTGTCGACTTAGTTTTCACAGGGGCCCCCCATTATGCAAAACTAAGTCGACACTCCCTTGCCATGCACCATAACCACTTCCCTCTCCAGTCATGCCTCCTGCTCCACCAGGAGGCACCTTCAGCTTCACTCACACTGCCACAGATTGATATCCTGGAGTCCTAGCTGGGGTTCGAACCAGCAACCTCACAACCCAGAGGCGAGACTCATCCACATGAGCCACAGGAACTCACGAAAGCAACTTCGTTTATAGGCCTTTTCACCTTCATATATATATATATATATATATATATATATATATATATATATATATATATATATATATATATATATATATATATATATATATATATATATATATATATATATATATATATATATATATATATATATATATATATATATATATATATATATATATATATAATCACACCATATATACACGATACATATATACATGATATGTATCATCTCCATTAGTGAACGGTTGATAATTTATAAAGACAAAATAGACTTAATGCGAAAACTACAATGGATTTCCTGGTTACACAATTGCACTATTTGACCATGTAGTACACAGTTATAGAAGGGAATTATTTATAAACGTACTATCCAGTGTCACCCAGATGAGGATGGGTTCCTTTCTGAGTCTGGTTCCTCTCAAAGTTTCTTCCTCATATCATCTCAGGGAGTTTTTCCTCACCACCATCACCTCTGGCTTGCTCATTAGGGTTAAATTTATACATGTACTATTTCTATCCTGTTTATGGATTTCTGTAAAGCTGCTATGTGACATTATCCATTGTTAAATGCACTATACAAATAAAATTGAAATGAATTGAATATATGTGTATGTGTGTGTATATATATATATATATATATAGATAGATAGATAGATAGATAGATAGATAGAGTGTGTGTTTTATATTTTCTAGAAAAGTCTTATGTGAGTATTATGTGTATTATCTAAATAAGGCCTAGAAACAAAGATCCTACAGAAGAAAGATGCTTAAAAAAAAAAAGATGACAAAAAATTTGAAAATTAAGTTTTGAGTTTTGTTTCACATTTGTTTTCTTAATTCAATTGAATAATATTTTTTAAATTAAGCATTACTTGTAAGTTGGTAGCTACAGCATTACAGTAATTGTAAAATGGCAGCTACAAGATTAGCTTTATGAACTGTTTAGTTTGACTGGAGCAAAGAGAAACATTTTAATTTTCTGAAATATTATTACTTTATGTTATTATCAGGTATCAAACAACTTCTGGATCATTTTCAACAGAATTATGGACTTAGTTCACTTATAAATATTAAATGTTATAACCATTTCTGCACCAAGTTACTGAACGTTATCAGAATTGAAATGTAGCGACACCATGAACAATCACCACTACATTTTTCTCCTTCTCTCCTTATTTTTTTTGGAAATCCCTGCTCTGGAAGGTTAAATTCCCATATCTCACAGGTTAGGTTTGTGTAGGTTGTGTTTAATAAGCAGAGAGAATGTCCAGGTAAAGCCGGGGTTATTTAATGGCATTGATGTGTAATAGAGAATGTCAGAGATCTCAGCAGTAAAGATGGAGAGAACTGTGCTCTGCTTGCTCGTCGTTTCTGCTGATGCCGGTGCCGAGCAGTCTGAAGGAAACGGAAACTCATGGAACACGCCAGGATCCGTGTGCTGAGCTGAAGCAGCTCCGAGAGCTTGTGTATCCGAGATCAAGGAGAAGTTGGTGAACATGGAGAAAGAGAATGCAGGTAAGACGAAGAACAGTTTGGATTGCTGGGGATGGTGCCACCTGGGGGCTGTGGAGATGGCTTGGGGATCACATATGGGGAGCTGTACTGTAATGGCTTGGGACTGCGATTGCTGTAGTGGCTTTGGGGCTGCAGTTGCCACGAGCAGCTTCGTACTCAGGACTCCATCAGTGGACAGTGGATAGATTTTAACCAGCCGGACCTCTTGCAAATACTGTGATGAATTTATTGGTTGCACAATTGCACTATTTGTCCATATAGTACACAATAGAAGGGATTTATTTATAATTGCACTATCCGTTGCACCCAGATGAGGATGGGTTCCCTTTTGAGCCTGGTTCCTCTCAAGGTTTCTTCCTCATATCATCTCGGGGAGTTTTTCCTTGCCACCGTCGCCACTGGCTTGCTCATTAGGGATAAATTCACAGTGATAAATTTAAATATTTACAATATATTTTTGTGAATCCATTTATTTCTGTAAAGCTGCTTTGTGACAATGTCCATTGTTAAAAGCGCTATACAAATAAAATTGAATTGAATTGAATTGAATCACACTTCCCTTCCCACTTCCCAAAATCAGCATCATTGTAGCTGTTTCTACTGTTTCTACTGTTTCTGCACTGGTCAGGTTTGGTTTGTAGAAATCGAGAAATTGTAGAAATTTAGCAAAAATAAAAAAGACTTTAAAGTCCCAGAGAACAGAGTGTGAGATTTTAAGAGATTTTAAAATAATTGTATGCTACCAAACTTTGGGTGGTATATTAAACCTTCAGCAAAGTTTAAAAAAAAAAAAAAAAAACACCACTGAAAAACACCAGCTGAGCTTGTTCACACATGGCCATTTTATTTGGAAATTTAAAAAAAAAATTAAAATGAACAATTATTCCAACTTGAACTCGGTAGGTCTTTGCTTTCACAAGGTAATTAATTTTCCCTTGCTAGTTTTTTTTTTTTACTAGCTAGTTAACTTTCACTGTCTTAGTTTGCTCTCGAGCTTAGTTTTCTCTCGCTAAATTTCCGTTCACTCAGTAGTTAACATTAACTCGCTAGGTTAGGTTTCGCATGCTAGTTTGGTTTCTCCTGCGACTCTGAACATGGCGTGAACATACAGTTTTGATAAAAGTAATGTGGGACAGACAAACGCCGCTCGAGTCCACCATGTTATATTACGGAGAGATGGAGAATATGCTCTGGATGTACTATAAATATATTACCTCATAAATTGAGGTAATGAAACATGTCCATATTGAGTATTTTACTTTAACATGCAATTTGAAGACCCAACTGGTGAGTAACAAGAAACTGTGAGTCTGAAGAAGGAGAAGAGAATATACACTATTTAACCCAAACATTTTCTACTCTTTTTTTTCCCCACAAGCTCAAGCAGTCAAGCTGCTGGCCGTGAAGAGCGAACAGCAGAGTGTGAAGAAACAAAACATTTGTAAACACACTCACACAAACAACAGATCAACATTTAGCCCTTATGCTAATTACTGAGAATTTACAGAAGAGCTTTAAATAAGAACTAACACAACGATTAGCACTTACAGTTACAGTTGGGTGCTAAACCACCCTTACCATTTTTAACACCTACAATCAACACCAAAGTTACTATTTCAGTGTTGTAGTGCTAAACTAATATAACTGTAACATACACTGTTAAAGTCTGGTGGGATGAATAGGTATGAATGTAAAGAGGTTCATTTGTGTCAAACTAGAATAAACCACTTGACAGTCATCTTCAAACAGAGGCCTGTAACACAACTTACAGTTCTACTATCACTACGTACACTTCTACTATCATATTTTATCATCGTTTCCTGTCTCTTTAAACAGTCTGCAAGATTCCACAAATTGATGTAATTGTGCTTAGTGGTGTGCACTGTTGCCTCGCACCTCCAGGGTTGGGGGTTTGAAACCCGCCTCCGCCTTGTTCGCATGTAATTGTATTTTCTGGACCCACCTTACTGGTTGCACACACCTGGACTCAGTCACCTCCACACACGCTATAAGCACTCGTTAAACAGTAGAACTTTGCAAAGTATTCATTCAGCTCTGTGTTTTCTCCTGACATACCAAGGTTTTATTCCATGTTTGCTATTTCTGATTTCGCCCTAGTTTGCTTCCTAGATTTTTGATTAATACCTTGTTCTCGGCTACTCTGTCTGCACATCGCCTGACCCTTTGCCTGTTTTGTGATTTTGATCTTTGCCTTGTGATTTGGATTTGTTTGCTATTATCAATTCATTTTATTAAAGGCATTCTCTGCAATTGTTGCGGTCTCTGCCACCTGACAAAATACTTCGCTGTCAGCATGGAGACGGCACGAATGTTCGACTGGCAACAGGTGATCGCACCTCAAGATCGCAACAACAACAAATTGCCACGCTCAGTGCCAAGCTCGTATAGCTATCAACCACGCCGACTCTCTTTGATCCAAGCCCAGTGGAAAGCATGCAAATCAGCCAAGCTCACAGTTCTTGAAAAAGAAAGACTGAGGGCTGGACTGTGTTTTTACTGTGGCAACAACCAGCGCCGATTCTCTCAGTGTCTAGTACATCCAGCTTAATGACAGCCACCACCCACAAAGGAGCATGTCCATGCCAACACCCGCATTCAGTGAGTCCCTCAAAATGTTATCTCCTCAAGCTTTCTCGATTCCTGTTCAGATAAAACACTCAGGAGGTGTTTCTATTCTTATAGCACTAATGATTCCGATGCTGTGGGTAACTTCATGGATAGACACATTGCAGAACAACTCCATCTGAGTTTACAACCTGTACAGCACCCCCTTTACATCCAAGCCCTAGATGGGGCTCCCATAGCAGGAGGGTCCATCACGGACAGTACTGAACCCCTCCAACTACAAGTCAGCACCCTACATTGAGAAACATTCTCCCTATTAATCACTGTCATGTCCAAGTATCCCATTGTCCTTGTTTTTCCTTGGATGAAGAAACAAAACCCTCATACTGTATATCCTGGAAGAAGGAAGATATTATCAGCTAGTCTTCCAACTGCCTCGAGTCCTGTCTCCAAGTGCCTGCACTGCTGACCATCCACGTACACTGAATGTCCAGAGACATTACACACATTGTCCATTCCCTCGGAATATAGAGAGTTTCAGGAAGTCTTTAGTAAAGCAAAAGCCAGTGGCTTACCTCTTCACTGACCTTACGAATGTGCTAAAGCCTGGCACCATCGCCCCTAGAAACTGTATATATCCCTTCTCCACCACAGAAAACCAAGCCACACAAGATTTCTGAAGCCTTGGCCCAAGGATACACCGGACTCTCCACCTCACCTGCATCTGTCAGCTTTTTTTCATTGAAAAGAGTTAGGAGGCCTCCAACCATGCATCAATTACAGAGGGCTAAATTAAGTCTCAGGCAAGTATTGTTACCCTCTGCCATTAGTCCCTTCTGCCCTAGAACAACTAAGAGAGGCTAGGATTTTCACCAAACTGAACCTGCGCAGTGTCAGAGAAGGTGACAAATGGGAAAACTGGATGAATGGAAATCATCAAATGCTGAGTTTCCTCCCTTGAGATGCTTTGCCAGGCCTTTACTGCAGCTGCCTTCAGATGCTGATGCAATTTTCCTAATTTTGCCTCCATACCTTTTTTGTAGCCAAATGTGTGAGAATATTCAATTCAATTTTATTTGTATAGCGCTTTTAACAATGGACATTGTCACAAAGCAGCTTTACAGAAATAAATGGATTCACAAAAATATATTGTAAATATTTGAAATTATCACTGTGAATTTATCCCTAATGAGCAAGCCAGTGGCGACGGTGGCAAGGAAAAACTCCCTGAGATGATATGAGGAAGAAACATTGAGAGGAACCAGGCTCAAAAGGGAACCCATCCTCATCTGGGTGCAAAGGATAGTGCGATTATAAATAAATCCCTTCTATTATTGTGTACTATATGGACAAATAGTGCAATTGTGCAACCAATAAATTCATCACAGTTTTTGCAAGAAGTCCGGCTGGTTAAAATCTATCCACTGTCCACTGATGGAGTCCAGAGTACGAAGCTGCTCGTGGCAACTGTAGACCCAAATCCACTACAGCAATCGCAGTCCCAAGCCATTACAGTATAGCTCCCCATATGTGATCCCCATGCCATCTCCACAGCCCCCAGGTGGCGCCATCCCCAGCAATCCAAACAGTTCTTCAGGCAATCCATATGGGGCCACCCCCAGCAGCGAGCAATCTCAACCGATGAGAACTCCAACCAGAAGTAGGGCATCAGGATGGGTCAGGCAGCGAGGAGGAGCAGAAGGGGTCAGGATCACTGGCATCACTGGCATCTCAGAAGTAGCATGTGTAGCTCGACAGAGAGTGAGGGAGAGAGAGAGATGGAGAGAAAGGAAGAGATTGTTGGGTGAGCTTTTGTCCTCTAATGGTTAAGCATGATGTACTTTGCATGCAGAGTGCAAGCAGGGACTCTGGCAAGACTAGCTATGACAGCATAATTAAAGGGAGAGCCAGAAGCTAACACAGACATGAGGGCACCCTGGGACATAAGGCAGCCATCCACTCCACCGTCGACAAACCTGAGTGAACGTGTGAGAGTGGGGGGGCGACAGCATCCAAACATCCCAGTTCACCACAACACTCTATGCCTGTGAAACCCTCCAGACCTGCCCCTGTACCTAAGAAAACTAAAGGCTTGACTAAACAAATATGTTTTCAGCCTAGACTTAAACACTGAGACTGTGTCTGAGCCACGAACACTAATTAGAAGGCTGTTCTATAACTGTGGGGCTTTGTAAGAGAAGCTCTACCCCCAGCTGTAGCCCACATTATTCGAGGTACCAACAAATAGCCTGCACCTTTTGATCTGAGTAGGCGTGACGGATCATAAAAGACCAAAAGTTCGCTCAGGTACTGTGGCGCGAGACCATTTAGTGCTTTATAGGTCAATAGTAGTATTTTATAATCAATACAAAATTTGATTGGGACCCAATGCAGTGTGGATAAGATAGGGGTGATGTGGTCATATCTTCTGGTTCTAGTAAGGACTCTCGCTGCTGCATTCTGGACTAACTGGAGCTTGTTTATGCATCTACTGGAACATCCAGACAGTAAGGCATTACAATAATCCAACCTAGAGGTAACAAAAGCATGAACTAATTTTTCTGCATCGTGTAGTGACAATATATTTATTATTTTAGCAATATTTCTGAGATGAAAGAAAGCAATCCTAGCTATATTATCTACATGAGCTTCAAAAGAAAAACTAGAGTCGATAATCACACCAAGGTCTTTTACTGCTGCACATGATGAAACAGAAAGGTCATCCAGAGTTATTATGTAATCAGAAAGCTTACTTCTAGCTGCATGTGGTCCTAGTACAAGTACTTCTGTCTTGTCAGAATTAAAAATACCATTTTGAAATAAATATAGAGAGAATAAACCAAATGGGGAAAGTTTCAGTTTAAAAAAAATCTTGAATAATTCAGTTAAGGATAAAATACAATGGGGAAATGTGAATTATAGGAGAATAAATAATCAAAGGCGTGGTGGTGTGATGTAGCCTGGCATGCAGTGGAGATAACTGGTATCACTCCCCAATGTTGATTATTTTCCAATAATAGCACGTCCTGAAGTGCAAGGTTGAACTCCAAGGCTTTGAATAAAAGAAAACATTTCTTCTCTTTTTGCTTGAAAACAAATCATGAGGTATAAATGATAAACCAGGACTGGTGGCTATGTAAACAAGGGGAAAAAAAAAGTTTCCTGTTATTTCCTTTTAAAGCTTACTACATACCTAGAAGTTGATGTATGATGTGAACTTTAAAGAATATTGAACTCCTTTGAGATGATTCCTGCCTCCGCCCTGTGTGCATGGAAATTGCATGTTCTCCGCGTCTCTCTCAGGGGTTTCCTCCAGGTACTCCGGTTTCTTCCCCCAGTCCAAAGACATGCATTGTAGGCTGATTGACATCTCTAAATTGTCCATAGTGAGTGAACGGGTGTATGATTGTGCCCTGTGATGGGTTGGCACCACGTCCAGGGTGTCCCCCGCCTTGTACCCCAAGTCCCCTGGGAGAGGCTCCAGGCTCCCCACGACCCTGTGTAGGATAAGTGGTACAGAAAATTGATGGAAAAATCAGGAGAAAATATAAAGATCCTTTTATTAAACATATTAAATAGTTTTGCGATTTACACTTTTGAGATGAATTGGAAATGAACTGTGCAGCAGGTCTTCTCACCTGACATTAGTGCCCTTCAAAGATATGTCTAAAGACTACAAAGATATGTCTAAAATAAAAATATAAAATATTATGTTTGTGCCAGGCTGAGCAATACTCCTCACCCAACATCAGTGCTCAATATCACTGATGCTCTTGTGAGTGAACATGCACAAATCCCCACAATATGGGTGTGATGGTCACGTGCAGAACAGATTATGATATAAATGTAAGAAATCAATACACAATATCTGTACAATCAATATTCATTACAACTTGAGCTAAAAACAAAATCCCATTTGGCAAAGCTAAACCAACTGGTAAAATAGGCAACAAGAAAAAAAGAACACATGGGAGGAAATATCCTATGAAAACAGTAGAAGTCAGTTAACAAAATGAATATATACAGATGATAGATCTCATCCTGTAGGCCACTCATTAGATGACATTCTCACAGGAAACCAGTGAAGACCTTTCACAATGTCCATGTGATTAGACTGTGGAGCAGGCATTAAAGACACTATGTCTTCAAATGGGTGCCAGTGAAGTGGCCAAAGGAATCTCTTTGCACCCACTTGGTGCACTTCATCTGTTTATACCCACTACATTTGGCAGTGTGTTTCATCGTAAAGCACAGCACACCATTTTCCTACCATCTCTGAACTGCCACTGGATGTCTGATAGAGCAGAGTGTGAACATTTCTTTGTCTGTAGCTGATGGAAATCAAAGCGCTTCGTATTATAACATTCCCAATCCAGAATTTTCTTGGTTGAACATAAGCAGCTGACATCATAGTGCTTTATCTGTCCAGGTCTGAGTATGACTTTCTGCGTGGTGCCTCATGGTCACTGGAATTGCAGGGATGATCTCTGGCATTTCTTTTTTCAGCATCCTCAACAGCCTTGTCATCGACATAAAATAGCTGGAGGGTTCGGACTCACTAAGTGCTTTAAACAACGCAACAGCATCAGGGATGTCTTTCCCTTGACTGAAAAACCACTGTTCTTTTCAGTGTTCCACCCACACCATCTGGGGTTCCTTTGCCATGACTGGCTTAAAAAAAAAATCCATGTGCCTTATATAGTTCTTGAACAGCTCTGTGGTACACAGGTTTAAAAAAAAAAAAAAAAAAAAAAAAAAAAAAAAATCCTCTTTGCTCATGACGGCTACAGGGATCGTCACTGAAAAAGTGCACGGTGGAGACTTTTGGATGCTTAGCATTGACATAATTGAGGACTGGCTTCAAATGCTACCAAATGGCAGGTAGACCCTTGTGCCTGGATGGGGATACAGAGCCAAAGAGGCAGGGGTTGCGGTTCCTCCTACATAAAGCACACCTGTTTGCAAGGTGGCCTGTCGGTGTGATTATCCAAAATGTACTAACTGTGTTGCAGCTGTAATTCTCTCAACTATTAACATGAATTAAACATTCACCAGAAGACACGTTCTGCCTCAGTGCTCTGTAACAGAATTAGAAATAGGGAATGTCACTTTCAACAACACGACAGACACATTTTTACAATAATTAAAGAAATTCTTTAAATGAATATTCTTTGTAGCTGTAATCTCAGTTGAGTTGTTGAGGTGGACAAAGTCAGACAATGCTGACAATATTTGAAAAATATGGCAAATAGTTGAGGGGAAATACTTTTCTCTTGGCCATGCTGTTAGAAAGTTTCTTGATGATGAAACTTCCAGTTTGTTATGTGATTTATTGGCTTTATTCTTCCTTTAGCTGCGTAAATCGTTTTCAGTAACAGGGCTTCACATACATTGTGAGACATGGCTGAAGTGTATAATTATTATTAATAATGCAAATGAATGTTTTTACCCTCAAATGACACACAACAATTTGACCATACAAAAAATGAAACTTAATACAATATTTGGCATTCAAAATGATGGTCAATAAGGTGGGACGAGAAAAAAAACAGCCTGTTTGAGGGGAATTTTTTTGTATTAGCTATTTTTTTTTTTATTTATTGTGGGACAAAATACCATATTGGTGGAATGTTACAGAGATTTTACTTATATCTTCTCATTCAGGAACTCAATTCCCGTTTTCTGCCTCTCTAAGATTATTGCAGTCGAGCAATCTGGCTGTCCGTCCAGCCATCTGTCCAAGATTCTCATTAGCACGATATCTGAAGAACGAGTGATAGAATACATACAACTAACAAGAAAGACTAGTCTTGTTGGTAGTGGAGTCATCCCCTTCCACATTGTTGGTGTCTGGTTCTGCATGTTGATAAAATAATTATATCAGGCAGCCAAAATCTACTGTCTCTGCTGGTCATGTCAGAAGATAGTGTTTTAAGGCAGATAATCTGTGTCTCTTATGATCTTTTAAGTTTTTTTTTTTTTTTTAATGCAAACAGTAGGAAGGGAAAAAGACTG
Organism: Pangasianodon hypophthalmus; assembly: GCF_027358585.1. Lineage (NCBI taxonomy): Eukaryota > Metazoa > Chordata > Actinopteri > Siluriformes > Pangasiidae > Pangasianodon > Pangasianodon hypophthalmus. Next base: position 19,531,230 of record NC_069725.1, read on the forward strand.
TAAAGACCAAACGTATTGAAGAAAATGGGTTTTAGTAATATCAGCACAAGCACATTTTTTTCAAACTACTATTCTTTTTTTATTGTGCACCGTGACAGCAAAACAGAGTAATTAAAAAAAAAAAAAAAAACTCATTATTAATTATAGGCCAATCCTGAAGTGAACCATTTATTTAAAAAAATAAAAAAAAACATCAGATACAAACTTTTCTAGTAATTCATCAGCTTGACGTTCAAGTGATGTAAAAATTATTTTTGGCTTTCTTATTTTGAATGTAAATACAAAAAGAATTTACAGAGAAAAAGAAACACATCTTTTCTTGTGTTACAAGTGTTACCAAAGTGTTATACTATCACATGGACATATATTTCAGACTCTACACATAATTTAAGCCTAATAATAAATGAATAAAAAGCTTTCTTTATTAAACACAGAAAACGTAATTATTGATATAGAAAAGCTTTCGGGAAGAAGTTGTTTATTTAACATGTATAGACTCTTTGTAACAGTCAGGAAGTTTTGGGACTTGCAGTTTCTCGTTAACATTTTCTCGTTTTATTAAAGTCACGAGAAGTTAAGGGAACGATTGTTTATAACTGCTATAACGTGTTAACAGTGATAACAGGAACTAACTTGTTTCACAAATGTTCCACAACATTAAATGTACCTGTAAATGGATAATGTCATTCTTCAATAAGTAAAAAAATTGTAATCTATGGCAAATTCTGTGGTATAAAAGAAATAAAACATGCTGTTATAGGAAAATAATCTTTGGGGGAAAACTACCATGTAGTTAATTACTGCGAACCAGTCCTACTTTTGATTCATCGCCATGACGGCAGGCAAAAATGTTTGAAGAGAGTGTGGCCACTTTTATTGAAATGACAATAACTCTTGAAGGAAATGAGATATTTTCACCAAACTTGGCAGACTTATGTATAGGCTCAGTCTGAGGTCACATGCACAAAATGGTGGCACTTGGCCATGTGGTGGTGCTATAACAGCAAAAAACATGAAATTGGCAGTAATTATGGAACCACTGGTTCAATCGACTTGAAATCTTGCACAAAGTGTCTATGAGGACAGTTGTGAATCTTGAAAAACATGACCACCATCAGCCAATCAATGTTCAGAAGCTATTAGACAAGGTTAACAAAGGCCCATATTTGTTAAAATTATCTTGCTTGTTTTCTGATTTAGGTGCTTAGTCTTTTTACGCATGACTTAAAAGGTCTTAAAGTGCTTGAACCCTGACAATTGCTGCTTGCAGCTATATTATTAATTATTCTAATGTTAAAATGTGTTTAAATACCTGTTTTACATTCCGTTGACCTTCACTGAAGACCCAGGGTGCTAGAGTATGTTTATGTTTAGAACACTTTTCTTTAGAATAATCGACATGATCCATGTCTATGGTCTATGCAATATGGAAATACGCTCTTTAAAAACATGATATGTTTTATCATCTGCTTTGAGTTGTGAGTGCTCCAGGTCAGGGTTTCTCTGACTGACTGACTTAGATCAATCATGACATTATTAAATAAGGAAATAATTTTTGTTCATAATAATTTATACAATCTTTATAGTGCATTCTAGTGCAAAGTAAAAGCTAATAGTTGATATTTTTCATTTAAAGCTCAGTCTGTGAACTTACCCAAAGTTGGTAAGTGCACACAAACTTGAATCAACATACATTTAGTGCAAACATAACAGAATAAGGCAAACAACAGAAATCACTCATAACTGAGCTGTCATAGTTTTGCACAAATAGAGAATATTTGTAGAATATCAGCAGACTTTGCTTTTTGAAAAGCAAGCATAAGATTTGTTTACAGATAAATGCTATGGTTATTCAATACCCTGAAGCAAGTTGCCTCGTCCAGATCTTAAGGTAAATTAGCTGGAGAGACTATGGGTCACTATTAGTACATGTTTTTTGGTGACGTTTCCTCTGTTGTAGGAGCACAGGAGGACATATTGACCAGAGAACAGTGTTCAGGTTTGGAATAGGCTTCAAGTCTGGAAGAGAAAGGCAAAGTAAGTTGATTAAAAACTACACCATTGTGAACATGCTGATAAACGTTATTGCAGGTGGAGCTGTGCATTTAAACCATGAAGCAGATGAACCTTTAGACAAACCTTTAGAATGATTAGACTGACTTGATCTTATTTAGATATACTGTATATTTCTCCCTTCCTGATGGATATTGTTTTTTTTTTTTTTGAAGAATTATTGTTCATTTTACTTAGAGAATTCAGCAGAATGTGGTATAAATATAGTTGACAGCAGTAATCCAGAATTTTTACACAGCAGTGTTGGTGGCCGGTCAAATAGAAAAACGCCTTCTCCTAGGTTAACTATTCAGACTCCTTAATCTGACATAACAGGTGCCGTGTCGCCAACAACAAGCGAGTAGTACATTTTAATCGTAGACGTCTCGCCCAACAAAGAAGTTAATTAGCTAAAGTTAAGCCACTCCCAATCCACTGCTCTGATTATTTAGCCAACTCTTTCATTTAATTTTATACAGTGAAGTACATGCATATTCAGATTTTTTTTTTAAACGATAGTAAGGAGGCTGTAACTTCTCTTTTTCAGTTCCATCAGCCCAGAAACCACGTGTATAACTGAATGTAACTGATATATATATATTATATACATATACTGAATGGTGTGCTGTGCACGAATGTGGGACGAAGTGCTCTCTGCAGCTGTTTAATATCAGAAAACTAAGCTAAGTTTAAACATAACTGAGATAACTGAAACATAAGATAAAAGTTCCCCACTGGTTACTTTGAGCTTTGCTGAATATCAGTTATGTTTAAACTTAGCTTAGTTTCCTCATATTAAACAGCCGCAGACAGCACTTCTTCCCACGTTCGTGCACAACACACCATCCAGCAGTCATTTACAAGAAAAATATGTCCTATTGGTAACAGAAGTATTTAGTGTTTTTCACGTGTCACTGAGCATAGTGTCTGCATGTTCTGGAAAAAAAACGTTCAAAAAGCTGTTAATTGGAGCTGGTAAGTGCAAAAAAAAAAGGTTAGTGCTCACTCACGATTAAAAAAACATACAAAAACAGTAATCATGCCACATAATTATTAGTTTAAAATAACTTGTAAAGTTGTATCACTTACGCTGCATTTCTTCTGTGTTTCTCAATCATTTCAATCATTTTCTTGATGAAATAGACAAAAACTAGACAGAGACAAACACCTGGACAAAAAAATGGGAAAAAAACAAATTACTAAGACTGTAGGTGAAAATAATAGCTTGAAAACTGCAAAAAAACAGCAACACCACCTTTTTGCATTACATTACTATTCAATTAAATTTCATTTCCATAGCACTTTTAACAATAGACACTGTCACAAAGCAGCTTTACAGAAATCCGGGTGCAGATTTAGCTCTCTACTGAACAAGCCAGAAGCGACACTGGCAAGAAAAAGCTCTGTGACACAACATGAATAAGCTTGAGAGGAGTCAAAAGGGAACCTGTTCTCTTCTGGGTGACACTGGATAGTGGGATCATTCCAGTATACAGGGGTGTGTGTGCGTGTGTGTGTGCGTGTGTGTTGGGTGGGGGACTGGCTAGGGGCAAGATTTGCCTTTAAAAACATAATTTGAAATGACAAGTTACAGTTTTGAGATTTTAAAATAAAAATAAAAAATGTCAAATCAATATTGTTAGGAAAATTATTTACACCCCCCACATATTTACACACACACATACATTTTATATATATATATATATATATACATATACATTTATATACATACATATATATATACATACACACACACCACTCACCATCCACTTTAATAGGAACACCTGTACACCTGTACATTTATGCAGTTATCCAATCAGCCAATCATGTGGCAGCAGCATGAAATGCATAAAATCATGCAGATACTGGTCAAGAGCTTCAGTTAATGTTCACATCAAACAAAATTTCAGGAACAAAAAGAAGTCGATGTAAAATTGCTTAGGTGCACACACCGAGCGACTACACTGAAGCGACTTCTTTTTGTTCCTGAAATAAAAAAATGAGACTGAAGGGGAAAAGATTCGCCACCGTGGAAGAAATCTAGAGGAAAAAAAAACAAAAAAAAACAAACAAAAACGCAGGAGGCTCTAGACATGACAAAAGATGACTACAGGAAATGTTTCTAGGAATGGGAGAAATGCAGGGACAAGTGTATCACATCACAAGGAGAGTACTTTGAAGGAGATTAAAAGAGAAATGCTATAAGTTTTTAACGCTAGGTTTGTTTTTTTTTTTTAAATTCCAGGAATTTGAGTCCTCCCTTTTATATATACATACATTATATATATATATATATATATATATATATATATATATATATATATATATATATATATATATATATATACACACACAAAGAGAGAGAGAGAGAGAGAGAGAGGGAGAGACCATACTTACCCAGTACTGCTAAAAAGACAATTAAAATCCAATCTGCAAATGAATATTAAATATAAATTAGATTTTATTTTCTTTAAATTAAACCTGTTGCATTTAGTCTGTAGACAATAATGTGGATGAGGAAAAGAAAAAAAAAAAAAGCGTATTTAGCCAGGCTAAGTGTTGCCAACACTCTAGCGCCACTCTAGCAAGTCGATTTTGGGCCTTATTTGGAAGTGCATTTATGGTCATAACTTTTGAACTGTGTTCAATGCACCCTATGATGTCAATTTCTGCCTAATTAGATTTTCCACTACCTTGGATTTTGTCAAAAACATTTTTTTTGCTACTCCTCCTACAACTTTTCACCAATCATCACCAAATTTGGCAAGCATCACATTCAGAGTAAGCCTCACAAAAGTTATCAAAAGAATTTTTAATAGTCCAAAGGGTTTGCCCGTAATAGGCCAATGAATCTGATGGCGAAGCCGCCAAACAGGAAATGAGGCTGTGTCTCAGCAACTACTTTGCGCACTGACACAAAACTTGGTCGGCATCTTCAGGACCATGACCTGAGGCTATGCAACAAAGTTTGTGATAGTGCTACCTACTGATCAAAAGTTACAATAACATGCCAAAAATGCTTACATTTAACTGCCATTTTTGCTACTCCAAGTTTTGTCCAATCTTCACCAAATTTGACTCACATAATCTTGACACCTGTCTAAACAATGCTGCAGCAATTTCACCCTGCTGCCCATTTGTTCATCTAGACTTTTCCTCCTACAATCTACAAATCACTCTTGAATCCCTTTGCCTAAAGTTATGGCTCTGCTTTCCTGTGATTGCTTAGGCAACAATGTCTGTGAATGTGTGGCTCACCGAGACTGGGTGCTTGGCCCCCGAAAATGCTGCTTGCAGCTTTAATTATTATTATTATTGGTTGAGGAGGCATATCAATCATTCAAAACATTGATTAATCTTACTCAAACTGCACTCTTGAAGAGGTGGACTCCATCCGTGTTCCTCACAGGTCAGGTACTCAGACCCTTCCATCTTGTATAAAGTGTCACAATGGACCCTGATGACCACTGATGATTTATATTTGTCATATCTGTGATATGTCAATATGCCTTCAACTACAACTTCATGTTCAATTTGGGGTACATCACAGGTCACCTCTGGAAAAAAGAGAAGAGTGAACAGAAAAATAGAATGCTGTTTATTCCAAACCATATGAATTGTACACCTAATATCAGTGTGTTATGGAAAATGGGTTCATTATTTGCTTGGACCAAACATTTGGATTTTTCATTTAGACAGTATGACACTTGAGAGGAAGTTTAAAAAGTTATTTTTAAGGACATCTTTCACATTCTATTAATGATGCAGAGACTTTAAATTACATACACTGAATTATTTAATCACTGGATCGGTGTTCCTAATGAACTGGCAACTCAGTGTACATCTGTGTACATAAATATTAATATTTCGGTATCCAGTTTATTGGACACTTACTGGAAACTTTCATTATGCATACTATCAGGTATCGGTCTGATACTGTGCTCATTTACTCATGAAAATGTCCCGATACCAAGTGATGGTATGTGATATATAGCTAGTGTACTTTGGCTCACTATTGAACAGATGACACGAAATGAAATATGTTCACCATTAATGATGGCAATCAGATATATCAAGAGGAGGAACTACAGCATCTTCCTACAATACAAGTAACCTGATAAAACATCAACATAATGAGTTCATCACTAGCAGCACACTGCAGCAACCAACGCTGTAGTAAATGCTAGCTAGCTGTGAAGAAATGCCTACAGACAACGCTAGGTGAGTGAAAATAACGGCTCATAACCAGTATGTTGCTAGCTAATGCACTTCATTTAAAATCAATTCACTAACACTAAAGAATGAGATTAATTTGTACTGTTCAGGGCCACTGTGTAAACCAGGGAAACAAACAAGCTGCGTGTGACTGATTAATACTAAGTAGGTTACTCAATTCTTTATCAATATTGATATGTACCTGAAAAAACAGTACTTACACTCATTCGTACTTGGTTTAAAAAATTGGTAATTTACAATGTCCGTATTAGTAATATGAGTAATACGTCTAGGCAATTGGACTTGTGTTATATGTATAAGGACAGTGTATGACGATGAAGTCTGGTGGTATGAATAAACGTGAATGTCGTGATGTGGAAGCCGGAAATAAAATAGCGGATAGCTATAATAATGCACTGGCACGTTCTTCTGACCAACCGATTTTAATTCTAGGAGATGTGAACGCCTGTGATTTATCAAGATATTTGCCTACACTTTATCAGTATGTGGACTGTCTGACTCGATCTGGGCGCATCTTGGACAATGTTTCGGTAATATAACAGATGGCTATAAGGCTGTATGCCTTATAGATCATAATACTATACAGTTGTTACCCAAATATCGAGCCAAGCTTACACGCGAAAAACACGGTGATTAAAGAGATACAACTGTGGACGGATCAGAGTAAAGAGGAACTTAGAGACTGTTTTGATGGAACTGATTGGCAACTGTTCTTTGATGCATGCGATAATGTACATGAAATTACTGACACTATTACGTCTTATATACGTTTTTGTGTTAAAACAAAAACAATTCAGATATATCCAAATAACCGGTTGTGGCTTACGAGAGATTTTAAAACGTGTCTTAAAGAGAAAAAAGTTGCCTTTTTAAAGGGTGATTATGAGCTAGTTAGAGTAAAAAAAAAAGGAACTTAGGGGACAAATTAAGAAAGCTAAGTTGGAAATATAAGAATAAGATTGAAAGTAAGTTATATATGGGTAATGTAAAGCAGGCTTGGGAAGGACTTGAGAAAGACACAGATGAGAAAACCAAGGTATTCCTCACAAAGTGTGTCTTTTGTAGAGGATTTGAATGTCTTCTTTGGTAGGTTTGATCATGGAGACTGTAATATTGAGTGTGACAGAGTATGTCTTAATATTCCTACATATGAGCCTATTGTTTTTCAGGAGTATGAAATTGCAGCTAGTCTTTCTCATATCAAGCCAAATAAAGCACCAGGCCCAGATGGACTGAAAGGTCGAGTGTTAAAGGACTGTGCTTTTCAATTGACTGGTGTTTTCACTCAGTTGTTTCAACTCTTGTTGAATAATAGGTTAGTCCCTAGTTCATGGAAAGTATCAAATATTATCCCTGTACCTAAAACATCTAATGCCACTCAATTAAATGATTTTAGACCAATAGCTCTCACGTCCATCCTGGGTAAATGTATGGAAAGAGTGTTAATAAGACATATTCAGGCTCATGTCGTTAAAGACTTGGACCCCCTCCAATTTGCATATAAAAAGGCTAGGGGTACGGACGATGCTGCTTTAACTCTATGTAATCTAGTGGCTGAACATATTCAGCAGACTACAAATTATGTTAGAAATCTATTTATAGATTTTAGCTCAGCTTTTAATTCAATTAAGATAGATGTTCTTTTACAGAGACTACTTGATTTAGGAGTGAATGGTGGTCTTATCTGGCGGATTAGAGATTTTCTTGTGAATCGTCCACAAAGAGTGCTCGCTAATGGTAAAGTGTCAAAGACAATTATTTTAAATGCAGGAGTACCACAGGGAACAATATTATCACCCTTATAATTCTCATTGTACACAAACGAATTTAAAATTCAAGATCCACATTTTAGTTTCCTGAAATCTGCAGATGAGATGGCACTTGTCGGCCTTTTGTTTAAAGGTGGAACTGGAAGAAATGAAATGTATCATAGTTATATAAATTCCCTCCAAAACTGGTGTCAATTGAGTGCACTTGAGATAAATGTGAATAAAACTAAGGAGTTAGTGATTAGTAGAAATAAAAGTGAAGTTCCTGAACAATTACAACCTTTAATACTCAATGGACACTGAGTGGAAATGGTTACTAGTTTTAAATATTTGGGAATATTTATAGATAAATCACCTGACTTTTGATGAAAATGTTGACTATATTTTTAAAAAGTCAATGCAGAGGTTGTATCTTATAAGAAGGCTGAAGCATTTTGGTGTGAGCAAGCATATTTTAGAGATGGTTTATAAGAGCCTTGTGGAGGGTATTATGTCTTTTAATATGGTTATGTGGTATGGAAATGTGAGTGCTAAAGCAAAGCAAACATTGTTCAGGGTGGTTAATATAGCTAGTGCGATTGTAGGAAAGACTCAAAAACAATTAAATGACATTTATATAGCTAAAGTTAAACAAAAAGCTTTAGTTATTATAGAGGATTCACTACACCCTTTGCACTGTCAGTTTCAGTTGTTGCCATCAGGGCGACGTTTTAGACAACCTCGGGCAAGTAAAAATGTGTATCAGATGTCATTTTTGCCAACTGCAGTCAGAATTTTAAATGCTGAGACATGAATATTAATATGTACGCAGATATATGTACATGTGGGAATGTATATATGTGTATGCTAAAGTGAAATGTTGAGTCAATTGTATTGTATGGTATTTTATTTTATTCTACTCTTACCTTTTAGAGTTGTTGTGTAAGTGTCTTTTATTGTATTGGTCTTGTTATAATGTGTTGTGAAGCCAAAGACGAATTTCCATTTGTGGAAAATAAAGGAAAGTAAGATGTAAAGCGGGCCATTTACGTCAAACTGGAACAGTCATCTTGACCCAGAGGTGGAGGTCTGTAACCACCACTCATTATCTACTATCATCTTTACCCCAAAGGTTTCACACCAGTTCACACCTCCAGAAGTCAAAGTGTGAACTAATCAAAGACGTGATTCATACACAATATTTAAACACCATGATTTTCCAAGAACTGATGAAAAGTGAAATGTCTGCCTGATTATACCACAAGCCCAACTGATTTGACTCACTACTGCCAGACATCTAAGATATAGAGCCCTTCTTTACAAAGTGAGCATCTTACTTCCAGAGCATCTCACTGCACAGAATTCTCAATAACAAGTGTGAGGAAAATAAGCAGAAAGAATCAAAGTACTAGTAAAGATCCTGTTATTAAAAACACACACACTTAATCCATGTGATTAGCTAATTATCCTGCTGTTGAGAGTAGGGAAAACTTCTAACTTAGCAAGTCTGCGAGCTCAAATTACAAACCACCAGGAATGGAAAAGAAACTAGCTACGTGTACTGTCTTTACAGTATTTGAGGACATGGTTCACTGTAATGGTACTTTTCTGAGTATAATTAAATCACAGTACTTTTCCCTGTTTTGATTGCCTGTTGTATTATAAGTACCTAAGTGCTGCTACAGCTTATAAGTAACGGTGAGGATAATGTGTAAGGGGAATCTCTGCTAGAGAACTAACCATGTAGCTAGAAACATGCATGGATTAACATGCTCTAACTAGCCTGCTAAAACCTAGCAAGCTACTGAAACACCAACAGGTCTTGACAAAGCGAGCTAACCAGTTAACGTTACCTTTCCTTATATACTGGCTATAATTAAGGTGTTTTAGTATAGCTCACTTGGTTAGTTAATGTAACTATTCAAAAATACATTCCTGAGATAGAGAACATTTTCAGACTAGCTGTGTCAATTGTAGACTTGTAAAAAAGTAATTTGTAAGTAATTACTCAAGCAGTTTATCACACTTTTTTTACTTTTACTAAAGTAAGTTTCTTGATCACTATTTTCACTTTTACTGAACTGCATCAATACTACTGTAGCAGTACTTTTACTGAAGTCACTGTGCTTTGTTCTCTTTCCAACACTGTGAACCACTACCTCTCACCAGGCTGCAAAAAAAAAAAACCTCCCCTAAACCATAAAACAATGTGAGTTTTAACCATGTGCCACTTCAAGGAAACAATATTTTTCAGCTTTTAACAAGAACATGACTCAAAACACATGTCATTAACCATACTGAAGAGTCAAGTTGATCTAAACTGACTGAAAATCAGGAGAAAATACAAAGATCCTTGTATTAAACATGAATAGAAGACTGAAAAAATTTTACCCAGACACTGAGGAGAAGGCTGAAATGTTCCATCATCAGTACATGATATTGTTGAAGCACCTTGAAGTCTAAACCCTTTCTCACATGAGTATGTGACTGTTTGTCCATATTCATATTTCTCCTTCAGGGGGTTAAAGTGTCCATTGTTTATAACAGGAGGTTTTAAACAGGTCACAACTGAGGAAGAAAGAATTGCAATTGACCAAGCAGATATTTGCAGTGACGTTTTGAGAAGTGTTTCTCGTAGGTCATTTTTCTCAAAATGAAAAACGCACATATTTTATATTAATTATAAATATTTTTCTCTTTGAGTCAATCAAAACAGCAAATAAAGTTAAGGCTAAAGAAGCAGAATGTGAATAATGTACAGATTCGAATCACAATTAACACTCAGAACACACACTGAGAACACTAATGTTTATAGGTTTTATAAATTTTACAAAAGGGTAGAAACTCTAGTGAATACAAGGTTTAATCAATCATTGAATAGGGCTGATTAATCTTACTGTTGCACTTTGGAGGAGGTGGATTCCATCCATTTTCCTCACAGGTCAGGAGGTCAGACCCCTCCATTCTGTAGCCTTTATCACACTGGTACTGGATGGACATCTTATAGTTATAGGATGATGCCTTTCTTCCAACTATGACTGCATTGCTAATGTTGGGTACATCACAGGTCAACACTAGGAAAAAACGAAGCATGAACAGAAGCATAAAGCATTATATCAGGATTCCAAACTATCAGTTGTGCATCTTGTACAAGTACAGTATGCTTAAGAAAAATGGATTCCTTGCTTATTTAAAGCAGATCTTGGATTAATTCATTTATTTAGTATAACCTAACAAAACATGATTAGTGGGTCAAAACGTATTCAGTGTATTATAATGTTTTTACTGCAGTTGAATTCTTAAATTGAATTAGTCAGAAGGTGCTGATTAATTTTCTGTAATAGCAGCGCTCACAATAGCAAGTAATTCAGAGGGTCACGTGATGTAATCTAAGCCGAATAATAAGCCAGAAAAAAGGATTATCTAACAAATTTAAATGTATTATCTGTGATATGTGGGAGGCTGCTGTGAGGAGACGTTTATTTAGCATTTTCAGAAGGAGGTAAAGCTGTAACTAAGTTTTCCTACAGGGGAAGGTCTTCAGAATACAGGACTCTCTGTTTTGCAGTTTCTTTGCAACATGATGCTTTTTTTGTTTTAATAACTGTTAACCCCACACACACCACCCCATCATTGTTTCCTTTCCTGTAACACCACACCCCGTCGTGTTTTAGTCCTCACTTAGAACAAAAATAGCAAAAAATATTTCTATGACATCATTCATGTACTATTAATATTGTAGTGACGCTCTAAATTACAGACACTGAGTTGCCAATATATTAGTTACTCCATCAGAATACCTAATAAACTGGCAACTGGGTGCACGCCTTCCAGTTCATTTTATTGTACACATCACATCAAAGTCTGAATGTATAAACTGGAGTTCAATCCAAGGTGTAAAACTGGAACAACAATTTTTGAACAGAGGTGGGGGTGTGTAACACTGCCACATCATCAATCATACCTCCACAATTCACTATACTATGAACATAACCAATTTCCGAAGACGTAGATCACACGGAGTGTGTAAATGCCAGGAAAATTTCCAGACACTCAGTGGAACAGATGAGAAGGGACAGGACAAGTAGCAGAATATCATGTCCTAAAGACTCACTACTAAATACTGAAGTTACAGAATGAGCTGACTCCTGGGGAATGCCACTTATCCAAGGCTTTTTTTCTGTCCTGTTGGTCACAGGTTCTCAATGAAACTTCAAGGAAAGAGAGCAAACAAGTAAGGCTGACATAGGAAATAGCTTTTAAAACCCGGATGAAGCCCATCCATGACTGCTTCATTGTTTTTTGCTTACTGTAGGGAGTAGTTCTTGAGCCTATTCTGAGAACACTGGGTGTGAGGCGGGTGTTACGTGCCAGAGAGGCACATATTGTTTTTCCTGTTTCTCTTCTGCTTTTTATCACGTCTTCTATCTAATTTGCTTACATGTGCCGACTTCACCAATGACTGCATCGCTGGCGCGCTGTTGTCGCTACACCTGCGACACATTTAAAGGATCTCTTCGAATCTGAGCAAGCACAAAAGCACAGTATGATTCTTTTATAATTTTGTAGGTTCGTGCAAGTATTTATTTATTTTATTTTGCCTCATATTCCTCCCCCATTTGGTCACTTGCCAATTCCCACTCAACAGCCAGATCTCCCCCATCATACAACAGCTACCAACCGGAGAAGGTGAAGGCTAACACCATTCCTCCCAGACATGTGAAGCCAGCCACCCACATCTTTTCAAACTTTTGCTCATGCTGCATCACATGGCAGCATAACACACTTAGAGGAAAGCGCGATCTGCCCTTTTCCACATACATGAGGATTCATTCTTGTGATCTCCCGATGATAGGGGGAAGACTTTTCTCTTGCGCCACTGGGGAGCCCAATATCAATTAACCTCACATGGGCCATTGGGTGGCATAGCAGGCTGGGGGTTTTAGACAGAGGAAAACCAATCAAGTACACTAATTAGAATAGTAGGACCATGCCCAGACAGTTCTCATCTAAATTTGGTTTCCTGGGACACTGCTCTGAAGAACGATGGAGATAAAAACCATATCAGTCATTAATCAGTTATTTGTTTCTATAATATTCTGCTATTAGCATTTCTATTCTTTTAATTAAAAAAGGCTTCACATTGACCGAAGTTAAGAAACCTTTCTGGGTTATTAGCGTATCTCTTAAATATTGGGGGGGGGGGGAATCATCATTCAACAATATTCAAAACTGTTGATTATTCTTACCGATACACTGTGGGGGAGATGGATTCCAGCCATGTTCCGTACAGGTCAGGTTATCAGAGCCCACTATTCTGTAGCCTTTATTACACCTGATTTGGACTGAGACACCGTATCTGTAAGTTGGTGAGCTTCCACTGATATTCGCATTTGTGATGAAAGGTAAATCACAGGTGATCTCTGGATAAAATAAAGAGCAAAAACCAAGAGAGAATTTAACAAGATCTCATATGCACAAAAGTTCACACACAGGTTGACTTTCTGACCATGTGGCTGAGCTCTTTCATCCTTGTAGCTCACCATTTAGACTTTTTTGACTTATTTGTGGTTCCTTAGAAGTAGACCTTTAAACTCTATGTTTTCAACACTGAACTGAAAACATTTCTGTTTGATCTCACCCCAAATGAAGGCCTAAGTCCTGCAGACCTCCTTAAAGTCTGCATTTTTGTGACTTATAGTATATGTGCAATCGAGGGCTTAAGGGTGCAAAAGTCAGAATTTGGAACAATCCCCAAGACTTCAGTATATTCTATTTATGTTTCATGATGTGCTTTCACGATGGCTTGCCATCCTGTGAGTCTGCCGGAGAATAATGAAATCACGGTCATTACTCACTCAAACACTGTCGCTGAGTATACAACAAATGGTTGCGATACAATGACCAATAGAAAGTTCAAACTTTGTTTTCCATTCCATGAATGAAATTCATAAACATTACATTACAGTCCCAACGCCAAAACACTGGTGATGTCAGAGCAGCTCCATATTAAATGATATGCAAGTTATAAAAAATTAATTTATTCATATTCAGTATCTGCTTTATCCTGGTCAGGGTCGCGGTGGAACTGGAACTTATCCCAGGAACATTCACATTTGGGGCACCTTAGAGTAGACAAACCACCTACTAGCATGTTTCTAGGAGGCAGGAGGATACTGGAGAACCTGGAGGAAGCCCCCACAGACATACGGAGCTCTGAAGTCAGTGAATACTTTTTCCTTTCTCAATGAGCTGCCTTCAGCAAAATAATTTACATACACGCAGGTGACTGGCTGCAAAAAAGCCACAACAAAGACTCTTCTACAAAATGAGTTATGGTTAATGGTTCATGGCAGTATAGCAAGTTTTTTCATCCGTTGATCACTTCAACTGCAGTATTTTTCAGTGCTCGGCTTGATCTATAGAAATAATTTGCTCAGTCCACAAGTGGATGCCCCCTGCAGTACGTGCTTAAAGGATCTCACAGGTACGTGCAAACAAGGACTGCGAGGCCACAAGTGTACCATCTGGGACAGGGCTGACATTTTATTGTATCTCCTGGGCCTACCTTTAGGTGTTTGCGATATCCTACAGTCTATGGGTGTTTCTTAGTCCTCTGTTAGTTTGACACCTTGCGTATAAGAAACATGCAACAGACTATGTAGAGTTCCCTAGTGCCAACACTTCATCCAACTGATCAGATAATCATCAAGTCTTTCATATGTCATTTCAAAGCAGCAAGCACAAGAAGTGAGAAAACTATTCAGGAGGAAAAACACCTTATCTTAAACCATAAAACAATGAAAGGTTTAACCACTAAGGAGAAATTTTTTGATCATCATACAAAACAACACAATAATATCATTGAGATTTTCTCAAATACTTACCTTGACACTGAGGAGAAGTCTGAAATGTTCCATCATCAGTACAAGCTATTGTTGAAGCTCCACTAAGTCTAAAACCTTCATGACAAGAGTATGTGACTGTTTGTCCGTATTCATACAACTCCTTCAGAGGGTCAAATAGTCCATTGTCTATAGCAGGAGGTTCTAAGCACGTTATAACTGAGGAAGAAAAGAATGGAAATTACACATCTACAGTAATAGAGAAAATCTGATTGGTTTTTTTCTTTTGAAATAATATTCTGAAGGTACTAGATCTCAAACTAAAAAACAAAACCAACAGACATAACATCTGATTGCATGAATCTCCAGGAGCCAGTCACAACTAATGCTGTTATATATATATATATATATATATAAAAAACTATGTATATTATTGAGAAACATTAATTATTGGTACCAGTGCACTGAGGAGGAGGTGGATCCCACCCATCTTCCTTACAGGTCAGGAAATCAGAACCTTCCATTCTGTAGCCTTTATTACACTTGTAGCGGACGAGGTTGTTATATTTATAAGGTGGTGATTTTCCTTCAATTCTAACTGCGTTTGAAATTTGCGGACTCTCACAGGACAAAACTGCATAAAAAGAAATCTCACATCTTTTTTTTTATCCATTGTACGTTTGTGCTAAATAATACAATTTAGAACTAATAAAATCATGATGATCAACATAAAGATGTAAAAACAGGATTTTTATTCTTATATTTAATTAACTATGTTTGAAACACTGAATTGAGGGGAACTTACCCAGACACCGAGGAGGAGGAGGCTGAAAAGTTCCATCACCTGAGCATGTTATTTCTGAAGGTCCAATAAGATCAAGACCTCTCTTACAAGAGTATATGACTGCTTCTCTATAATCGTATGATTCCGCCTCTGGTTCAAAGTATCCATCTGTTATACTGGGAGCCTTTAGACACTTCACCACTGGGGGAAAAAAAAAAATCACAATAAAAATTCAAGTATTCAATTATTATTATTATTATTATTATTATTATTATTATTATAGAAAGAAGAAGAAATTCCACAAACAGTACATAAACAGTTTAATAATAATTCTTTTAGTATGCCTTTCCTGAAAGAAGTTTGCACAAGTGAAGATGAGAAAGTATGAGAGTAATGAATGAATGAATGAAGGTATGAATGGATTTGAATTATTTAGCGCCAATACTTTGCATACTTATCTGAATTACTGACTAAAATATCTAAAGTACTCTTAAACAGTGGATATAAAAAGTCTACACACCCCTGTTAAAATGGCAGGTTTTTGTGATGAAAAAATGAAACCAAGATAAATCATGTCAACTTTTTCAACCCTCAGTGTAAAATTACAACTTATACACATTAAGTGAAAAACAAGCAGAAACGTTGCATAAGTGTGTACATCGTTTTATAATTGGGGATGTGGCTGTGTCCAGAATGAACCAATCACTTTCAAACTCGTATGATAATTACTTTTGAACATAATAATACTGTCATCAATGAAATTACTCTGATTAACCCTTAATAAAGACCAGCTGTTTCTGTAGGATTTTCTTCACATCTTTTTCGTTTCATTTGACCGCTGAAGCCAGGGTCTGCAAAGAGCTTAAAGCATATACGTATCAATCAGGTATTAAAAAAATTCCAAAACATTAAAGTGGAGAAAATGGGACACCACAGTGACGCTACCAAGAACAGGACGTCCCCCCAAAATTTACAAAAAGACGAGACAAAAACTTACCAGGGAGGCTGGCAAGAAACCTGTGGCAACATTAAAGGAGCTGCAGGAAAATCTGACAAGTACTGATTACTCTCTGCATGTGACAATCTCTCTTGTTCTTCACGTGTCTGAGCTATGAGGTAGGGTGACTAGATGGTAGCCCTTTCTCACAAAAAACATCCAAGCCCAACTATATCACCCCAAACCATGTGGCAAAATGTGTTATGGTGTGATGAGACCAATTCCAAAAGGTATTATAATTCCATAATTCTAAATGGTAGGTTTGGTGCAAAATAAAAGCATATCACTAAAAAAAACACCATACCCATGGTGAAGCATGGTGGTGGCAACATCACGCTTTAGGGCTGCTTTTCTTCAGCCACAATTGGGGCTTTTATCAAGGTGGAGGCAATCGTGAATAGCAAACCTTTCAGGTGTCTGCTAGGAAGCTGAAGATGAAAAGGAATTTCACCTTTCAGCACGATGGTGACCCAACGCATACATCCAACAAAGGAATGGATTAACCAAAAGAAGATCAATGTTTTTGAATGACCTAGCCAGAGCCCAGACCTGACTCCACTAAAAATCTGTGGGGTGACCTGAAGTGGCCTGTGCACAGGAAATGCTCTTACAATTTGAGGAATCTACAATGTTTTTGCAAGAAAGAGTGGGAAAATATTGCCAAGTCAAGATGTGCCACATTGATAGACTCTTAGTCAAACCGACTGAGTGGCGTAATAAAGTCAAAAGCTGCTTCAGCAAAGTAAGATTTTACTGGTGTGCACACTTAAGTTATTGCACGTTTTTTATTATTCTTTTTTTTTTCCCTAAAAAGGTTTCTGATTGTTTTTCACTTTATTTGTATACTTTGCAATTTCACACTGAAAATGGGAAAAGATCTGACATGATTTATCTTAGTTTCATTCTTTTACTTCGCAAAAACCTGCCATTTTAACAAGGGTGTGTAGACTTTTATATCCACTGTATGATACTAAATGCTAAACGTCAAGGGCGGTCTTCAAAACCTTCCTCTAAAGTCACTAATTACGTAAGCACCAAATCACAATTAATTTTCTTTACCTATATAGTGTCTGCGAAAATCCAATCTCTGTAACAGACTCTACAAAAATAAAGACTAGAGCTCGGGCTGAAAGGACATTCATGCCATCACATTTTAAAATGAGAAACTTCATAGGATTTGAACAGAACATTGAATGATTTGGTACAGGACATATCTTAAATTTAGTGTTCACCACTATATAACACTCTTGGACACTGGAGAAACCAGTAATGTTCCTGCATAACAGAAACTACATGCAAGTAATTGAAAAGGTCAGTTTGCAACATTGGGTCATCTTCCAAAACCTTGGTCAAGCTGGTCAATGAATGCTGATTAAATTTCTAAATGCTGAATAAACTAGTATTAAAAATGGAAAAAAAAAAATTACCTTCACATACAGGAGCTCTTCCATCCCAACCGTTTTCTCTGCAATTTCTCACTGATCTGCCAACAAGCTGATAACTGCAAATAGACATCTGTTTTGAAAACACTTTCAAAATTCCAAATGTACAGACACTATTATATACAATTTCGCCAAAAAAAAAAAAAAAAAAAGGGCCAAGCAACAAAAAGTAAGAAATTCAGTAATTTTCATTCTAACTTTAATTATTAAATTATTGAATAATTATTCAATTTTAACTTTAATTTTCATTTTTCATTTCATTTTTTAGCGATGAAAAAAAACCATAAAAAATATAAATAAAGACTGAAGCAACATGTCACATAAGTTAATATGGAGTAGTATTTTTCTTTAGATTTTCTTTCTAATAATCAAATGAAAGGACGTGTCTGTTCAGCTTTAATGGCCTCCCAGTGATGACAGTCAGGCTGTCAAGAAGCTGCATTAGATGTATTAACGTAAAGTCTTAACTTTCTTAACTTCGTATGATCTGCAACACTTTTGAGTGTACACTAGCAGGTAAAAGTTTGGCCACACCTGCTCATAGAAAGAATGACTTCTCTCTCTTTTTTTTTTTTTTGCTATTTTCATCCATTCTAGAATAATAATAGTAAACATTTTTACACCATGATATTAAAATATGGAATTATGCGGTGACCAAAAAGTGTTAAAAACTATTTTCTATTTTAAATTCTTAGCAGTATTTCTGATGCACACTATTGGCATTTTCTCAACCAGCTTCATGAGAAGCTCCACCCAGGAGGCTTTTTTCAAAAATCTTTTATTAAAATTTGTCAATCTCCACACTGCTTCTCCTAGGTTCTAAATGAAAGCTACTTGTTTAGGGACACAATTTCATTTAAAATTGTCCAAAATTTTGACTAGTAGTCAAGTGTAATTTCTATACACTGCCTATGTGCTTATTCACAGACCTTTTGCAGTTTATTCACAGTCTGTTTATTCACTGTTATTGTGCACATACTACATGTGTGCAGAACCAAAAATGGACAAACAGTTATTAAAAAAAAATTTTTAAAAAAAGCTAAACAATTTTTACCCGTCATCACACACTGCGATGATGGTTGCACCAAACTCTATTCCTTGTGGATACCGATACTTTCCATGGTTAATGCTGCCAGGATTTCCACAGGATCTTTCTAAAATAAATAAATAAATAAAAAATAGTCTGTTGTTCCACTTATACCACAGTGATTTGCCAGTGATTTAATAATGAACATGTCACGCATTTTAACGGTTTATATGTTGTGGAACATCTGAGAGACACGTTAGCGCCTGTTCTTACCTACGTTATAGCCTTGATAAACAATCACTCACCAGCCTTTCTCCCTCTCTCTCTCTCTCTCACTCACACACACACACACACACACACACACACACACACACACAAAGCACAGCCTGTCATTTTACTGTAAAAATGAAGAAAATGGAAAGTGTAACCGAGACTGGAAGCACTTACAACCCAGTCACCACATCAACAATTAAACATTTTCCTTTGTTAAACAACACATTTTTAAATCTGCTTATTTTTAATCTTACATTATGTGAAGTGACCCTGTGTATGAGCTGTTACTATAGAAACAATAACACACTAGAACTTGCACATTAATATAAACCTATTGTTTATGTTACAGCTGAAAACACCTGTGCTGTTATATGAAAATAATGCAAGCTTTCTGACCAATCAGATTCGAGCATTCAACTGCACCGTGTAATATAAGGTTGCACGTGTGCCTGCAATAAAAAAGTACTTTTGCTATTAAAGTGCAAGGTGTCCAAAAAAAATGAATGATATCAATCCAAATTATATGGCAATATATTATCAATACTGCGATAAATTACACTATATGGCCAAAAGTTTGTGGACACCTGACCATTACACCCATATGTGCTTGTTGAACATCCCATTCCAGATTTAGTCCACGCTTTGCTGTTATAATAACCTCCACTCTTCTGGGAAGGTTTTCCACTAGATTTTGGAGCGTGGCTGTGGGGATTTGTGTTCATTCAGCTATAGGAGCATTAGTGAGGTCAGGCACTGATGTTGGATGAGCAGGTCTGGGGAACTTATTCGGTGCTCCAGTTTAACCCAAAGGTGATCAGCTGGTTTGAGGTCAGGGTTTTGTGTATGTCAAAATACACTTTTTTGAGATATCATCACATCTTTTCAAAAAAAACATTTTTTTGTTTATTTTTAAATAACAAGCTGACTGGAAACAGCTGATGTGGTGTTAAAATTAATCTTCAAAATGATAAAATAAAGTTTTTACAGATCTTCTTCTGGTTTCAGTAAAAATGATATTTTTAAATATTTAAAAAAATATTATATATCGTGTATGGTAGAAATGTTTTTGAGAATCGTGATATGATCATTTTTGTCATATCGTACAGCAGTAATCCAACCTATGGACAAGTTAAAGCTCAATCAAAAAAAAGATGTTTGTAGACAAATTACTTTTGCATTGAAGTTCGAGTTCGCTCCATTGGGTTCCGGTGCAGGTGATTGACCTGGATGCTGATGCGCTCACAGACACATAACCAGAGGAACATCTGAACTTTACAGTGGATCCATCAGGAAACTCTGATTGGCCTGAATCATCAGTCAAAATCCGGTTTCCTCCAACAGCAGGTCTCTCACATTGTGCTGAGCCGATAACAACAAACCAGACATATTAGTGATTAGTGAATATGTTACTGACTCAAATCCAAATATCCTCGATATATCCTGCACCCTGCCTGTTTCCAAAAATCATAATCCAAAATAAAAAGGTGGGTGGGGGGGTGTATATGGAATATATACCACCTTTTAAGATAAAAATCATATAAGATAGAATCTATATATGGTGGTATATATAGAAGGTGGTGAGGCTGCAGCTGTAATACCTAATGGTGTATAACAGAGATCTCACCTCGGACGTTTACAGCAGTCATGAGAAGCGTAGAGAGGATGATCAGGTAGCGCAACATCTTCAACTGTAAATATTAGACACCAGCTTGGCTCTAGGTGTTGCTCTGTCCTAGATCACTACTGTCCAAGAAAGTTACCTTGAAATAAAATGTGTGCTAAATAAGTTACATTTACTTTTGAAGCACATGGAGAGTAAATAATTATAAGATAATATCAATAAGCAATGAAGAAGAAGAAGAAGGTGGAGGAGGAGGATTAGGAAGTAGTAGAATTCTGTGTATAGCTATTACTTGGCTTATATCTTCCTGAGAAGATTATAAATAAATAAATAAATATTCCTTTATACTATTATAATTACAGATTATACTACATTCTATAGAGTTAATAGAATATATATATAGGGTGTGTGTGTGTGTGTGTGTGTGTGTGTGTGTGTGTAATGTCCAAAATCAAACTTGACAAGACAAAACATAAAGCTTGTAATGATTACAGTTATTCAATGACAATTTCAGCTACACAATGGCAATGACAAACTGTATTTGTTTTACTTTGTTTATTTTTAGTTACATTTAATCAAGAATATGAATATTAAACTCCAACCATTTTAGCATTTTACTAAAAATAGATATTTGTTGTCGTCACTGTCGTCCTGTAACCAAGTAAATCATGCCTGATCATCTTGCATCTACCAAAATCCTATAAAATCTTTTGTGCTTCTACTCGGTCTCCTACAGCAATGTGGAAAAGAAAGCACACTGAGATCATCTTGGTGTCCACCATAAAGAACTTTTATAAATGAGCCATTATTTTAACTCACAAATAATTAAACTGCTCTCACACCTCACCACACAATTCCTTTTTATGACGTTTTACGAAAATATCATATTACAGTAAAAAAATAACAATAACTAGAAAATATTTAACTTACTCTTTTTTGTTTCCATAAAATGTGCGTTTTGCAATAGCAGCCATTTTGTGTAGAGAGAAAGAGGAAATATTAAACCTCTTGGAATATTCTCTACACAGCATAAATTAAAAGGTTGTTGACTCCGAGTTGAGTTTACTGCCATTCTTTATGATTTCTTTTGGTAGACATTTCATTATTTTTGAAGGCATCTTTTCTAGTTTACAGCATTTCTTTAAAATCATAAGACTTTTCCATATACAGTACTGTAAAGGCTATAGTAAAAGCAGTGGATATTTGAAAGCTTCATGTAATAGCAATAATCAGAACATAACGTTCATTTCCATTTCCTCAGAAATTAATGTTAAGCCCATCGTTGCTGAAGTGTCTTGTCACTGGAAATGAGAAATCGTACATTCTGATGGTAAGAAGCTGCTCAACAACTTGGTTTCCCCAGTGTACAACTTTATCTCTTTCAGGAAATACAAAAAAAAAAAAAACTCCTGTGGTGATGCACAGGAACTGATGAGTAATAAATATGATCCTTTAGGGCCTGCAATTTTATGATCTGTGTTACTAAATCTGCATGTGGAACATCTAGAACGGTCGCATGCAAGAGTGCCACAGATTCTATTAGCCTTCTACGTTTTTGTCCCGTCTGTAGGAAATGAGTGGAGGTTGCTTAAAAAGCGAAGCTTCCTCAGGATTGTCCTGGAGGATTGTGAAGTTTTTCAGTATAATATCCATCACAGTTTTATGAGTGAGATGATAAGTGAACACCAAAGAAATTCTCTCTGTAGAGGTCAATGCATATGTTCTCTCAGTAGTGCACTACTAACACGGGCCATGGCATGCTCTATGACGTTCTTCGGGAATCCACATTTGTAAAAATAATTGCACGTTTCCTTACTTTTCTGGAGAAAGTCTTCATTTTGAATGGAATTTTCACAATGTTTGGGATGTGAAGAATTAGAAATGAGAGTCTATCATGGATGGTGTTTTTAAGTGTAATCTGTTGACTTCAAAGATACATCTAACAATATTATGTTCATGCCAGGGTAAGCAATACCCCACAGTTGGGTGAAATGTGGAGGATGAGGAGGAAATAAAAAGGTGAAACTCGTCAACTGTACAGTTAGTGATGCCAATGATGTCATCAATGTACCTAAGAAATAGTGTGGGTACATCAGTCAGTCAGTCATATTTATTTATAAAGCACATTTAAAAAACAACAGCTGTTGGCCAAAGTGCTGTACATGCAACATTATGACCATATGCAACAGTAAATAAATAAGTTTTAAGAAGAGACTTGAAATCAGCACATGTTGGTGCAGTTCTTATATAGGGTGGCAAATTATTCCAGAGCTATGGCGCAGCCACTGAGAAGGCACGATCTGCTTTTGATTTCAAGCGTGTCCTTGGAACAATCAACTGAAGACTACTAGTTGATCGAAGTTCCCTGGAGAGAGAGTGGAACAGAAGGAGATCAGAGATATATGAAGGAGCCAGTCCATGCAAACCCTTATAAACAAACAACAATGTTTTAAAATGGATACGATATTTAACTGGGAGCCAGTGGAGAGAGATCAACACTGGTGAAATATGTTCCCTCTTCCTTGTTCCGGTTAAGAATCTAGCAGCAACGTTTTGAACAAGTTGAAGACTTGACAGTAGAGACTGTGAAACACCCAAGTACAATACATTACAATAATCATAAAAGCATGTATTACAGACTCCAAGTCTCTTAATGTTAAGAATGACTTCATACCACAGCATTGATCTGTTTGTCAAAAGTCAAAGCAGAGTCAAAAGTAATGCCTAAGTTTCTAACATGTGAATGAAGATTACCAGAAGATTACATGTCCCGTAAATTGTTCAAAGAACTTTTGCTTGACAAATCCAACGAAGAGATTTGCATAGGGGGCCCCATTTTAGCACCTCTTACTTGGGAGTAAACCCTGGAATTGAAGTTGAAGCAGTGAGGTGTTAGCACAAGTTTTGATAATCTTAAGAGAATTTCAGTAAGTGGACCCTTGTCCAGTCACACATCTAGAAAATGTTCTAGGGCTTCTCAATCCATCTACATTAGGAACGATTGTATACAGGCTTTTGATGTCCATAGAAAAAGGAAAGGATTGTTTTCTAGTGATTGTTCTTTGAAGTCTTCAGCGATTTGTAGGAAAAGTGAACAGTCTTTGACAAAGGTCAGTAAAAACAGAGCAATTAGATGTCTGTACATCTCTTTTATGTTCCTACATTTCTGTAGGACAAGAACAAGCTGAAACAATGGGACATCCAGGATTGTTTTCCTTGGGTATTTTGATGAGAAGGCAGAAACAACTGCAGCGGGGATTGTTAGCCACCATTAAGGAGATGCCCTGCTGAAATGACATTAGTGATAACAGACCGGATAGAGGACTGTATCTGTAGAGCCATGTC
Organism: Pangasianodon hypophthalmus; assembly: GCF_027358585.1. NCBI lineage: Eukaryota > Metazoa > Chordata > Actinopteri > Siluriformes > Pangasiidae > Pangasianodon > Pangasianodon hypophthalmus. The sequence continues at coordinate 19,555,600 of NC_069725.1, forward strand.
ATTGTCAATCCACCTAGAGAAGCTGGTGTCTCTGCTTCCTTGATGTTTCCTTGATCTTTTCTCCAGTCAGCAACTGCCCTACCTTTGTCTGCTGGCTTGATCACAATGGCATTCCTGTTGCTGAAATATTTCAGGGCTGTTTATTCTTCTTTGTGTAGACTGAGGTTTTTTGGTGGACTGTTTTTTTTTTATTTATGGCACTGAATACTCTTTTGCAGTAATTAAGGACATATTCTAATGCTTCATATTCACGTGTTGGAGGTGTCCACAAAGATCTGTTGGAATTATATTTGGAGAAGTCATCAAGGTTTTTATGGACTGTAGGAATTCTGAATGATGTGTGTTCATCCTTATTAAAATGAGCAGGTAGCCTTAAAAGGTGCATTAGGCAAGATTTTTTTTTTTTCAAGATGGTTAGGTGAGTTCAACAATTGAATGTTTTTTTTTTTCCCCCCCATTCCTTCCACATTCTCGCCCATATTCGTTAAGCTCCGCCCCCAAGATCTTACAGTGACCCATAGAGTGTCTATAAAATGACTGACAGGACGTGCATCACAGGACGTGCCAAACACAAACAAGCCTTCCAGACCAGAATTCAGTTTTCCAAAGGCAACTTTATAAACTTTCAGTAAGGCCATGGCTTAATCCACTGTTTTTTAATCATATTCTACATATATTTTAGGCTATTTGTACAAGTAAGTATTAAAAAAATCAACTACAGCACCTTTAAATGTCAGAAAAAAATCTTTGGTGTCGATCATTGTAGTAAATTCTATGAGAGTAGGTCTTGGGGATATAAATTTAAGGCTTTTGGATAGCACAGACACCTCAGTGGAAATTAGTTAGGTATGGTAACGATTATCGTCTGGATAGAAATGAATAAGTGGAACAGTTCCTCCATCCTTGTTGTTTTCACGGTTTCTGTTATGATTCTTCTGCTACACTTGAAGAGAGTGGATTACACCTACCTGTAGTAGTGAGTGTTGTCTTTATTGGGTTTGAAGTTGAGTTGGGAAGAAAAAATAAATAAAATAAAATAATTTAAGAAAAAGGCCCAAGCCCAAAATGGCAAATATTAAGCTTTTAAATGGTCTTAACAACAAATCATTGGTCAGAAAATGAGCAAGAATTAAACAAATGCACTCCTGAGAGCTCCTGTGCCTCTATTTGCTGGTTTCCTTTTGCTGCAGTGAACTGCTTGTTTGGGGAAAAGCCAGAAACAGGGAAATTCACTTATATAGTCCTCTTGTACTCCAAGGTAAAATCATCATAATGATTAAAATGTTTGATGTAAAATTCAAACTAGCACATGTCTGGGTATACAAAATTTTCCAAAAATATCTTCTGGGTTGTGTGTGTGTGTGTGTGTGTGTTTTCTTAAAAGATTAGTCATTATCTGCCACACCTAATGCACATCAAGGGCCACAAGGCTTAAACATTTAAAGAAATCATTTAAAGGGAAAAGCTATCCCATACCAACTTCCTTTATCTATTTGTTTAATTCTTCCTAACTTCCTAACTTCCTGACCAGTGATTTGTTGTTAAGACCATTAAAAGCTTAATATTTTGCCATTTTGTGCTCCCCCCTTATAGTTACTTACTTACTTAGCCCAGGAGTTTGTGCGCACGCGCGTGTGTGTTTCTACTAACAACATTGGGAAAACGCTCGCTAGTTATTAGGCACTGAAGACGTCATGTAGAAGATTTTTATTTAATCTTACGTCAAACAACAATCTCACTATTCGTGTTAGCGCTAGTTAAAGAAGTGTAAATATCTTACCGTTACTAGCTGCTTGCTCCGTTAATTTCACTCTCCCTTTTCCCTTTCTGGATAAAATGCCAGTGGTTGCTTGGTTCCGCCCCTCAGGAAACCCAAGCTAAACTCCCACAAGCACTAATTTCGCAGTGTTGAAAAAAAAAGACAGTCCTTGTACAATTTTCCCATACTCTTCTCTACTACTGCATCTCACATCCTTCAAGCCTAGACCATAACCAAGCAGTCTGACATAATTAAGGAGGTCTAACAAACCGAGCTTTCGCGACTTCGCGTCTATCAATGCGGAAGTGTTTCTATTGACGTAAAAGTTCCTCTGTGAGTCAAGAACAGGAATCTGAGGCTGTCATGGGCACAGACTCACACAAACTTTTAACACAAATTATTAACTTTTAACACAAATTATTAACATTTTGCAGATACTGTAAGGCGTATGTAAACTTATGACCCCAATTGTGTGGGGTCTCATATATACATATAAACAAAATGCCACATCAAATACAAACGTCTTTTCAAAGGATTTCAAATTATTATTTGCTACAAACTTGTACATTAAAAACATTACACCACAACTAAAGTTTAACCCGCAGTCTGTACAGGCAATATCTTAAGACACCTTTGTACAGCGAACATCAGCGCTCCAATCAGAGCTCATCTCTCTGATATGTAGGCCAATCAGTGTACTTGTTGGGCGGGACAAAACCTTTAGCGTGAACATTACACGTGATCAGTATAGCACCACAAACTGTGTTTTTTCTCACGTTGCCCACCTCGCAATCGTATTGACAATAACAGCCTAAATAATTTCTTAATAAACTGTTTAGTTCTGTTCAGACATATATGCGTTTGTGTGCATGTAACTTCTACTTCCGGGTTTTGCTAGACTGCTGGTGATTGGCTGGCTAAGAGAAAACGGGACCGGTGATTGGTCAATTTGTTAGAATAAATTTTGCAATCACAAAGAAGGAAGTAGGTATTGCTCAAAACAGTAAAGTACATACAGAGAGTCGGCCCACTAGCTATAAGAAGAAAGAGACCAAATACAGTAGTATTTACAATTAAATAAAGACCAATATTTGTAAAAGAATACATTATTTACAGTAGACTGTAATAAAGTTATAACATACATGCTTGTGTTGTAATTAACAAAGAGTACCATGCTTCTATCATTTATAGCAGGGGTTCTCAGCTCCAGTTCCTGAGACCCACTGCTTTGCAAAATTTGATATTTTCCTATTGCCAGCACACCTAATCCAACTCACCAGCTAATTATAAAGCTCTTGATGAGTTGTGTTAGGCTGGCTGGGGTATGGAAGTGTGGAGAATGGCAAACTCTTCAGGACAGGTGGTCTTCAGTACTGAAAGTGAGAACCTCTGCTTGACTTTAACAACTGATGCTATATGACATGCAGCACAAGGAAAAGCTACAGTGTAAATACAACTTATATATATATATATATATATATATATATATATATATATATATATATATATATACACACACATGCACTGGTCTATGCTCTAACTCAGGTGTCTCATTTTAGGTAACAGGCTAAAAACAAAAGAACAGTTTAACAGGCCGATAACACAACAGCTGTTCTTAAATGTGTTTCGAAGTCAAAAATTGATTGAACATACACTGACCAGCCCCTTCAATAGAAATACCTCTACCCCTGTGCATTCATTCAGCAACACAATGCATTATAATCATGCAAATGCAGGTCAAGAGCTTGGGTTAACATTCACATCAAACACCAGAATGGGGAAAAGTGTGATCTCAGTGACTTGATATGGCATGGTTGTTGGTGCTAGGTAGGGTGTATTACAGAAAGTGCTGATCTCCTGGGATTTTCATGCACACCAGTCTCTATAGTTTACAAAGAATGGTGCAAAAAACAAACAAAACATCCAGTTTTGTGGGCAGGAATGCCTTGTTAATCTGAGAGGACAGGGGAGGATTGAGAGTTTGGTTCAACCTGACAGGAAGTCTACAGTAACTAAAATAAGCACTCTTTACAACCATGTTAAGCAGTAAAGCATCTCAGAACGCACAACACTTCAAATCTTGAGGTGGATGGGCAGCAACAACGGAAGACCACATCAGGTTCCACTCCTGTCAGCAAAGAACAGCTTAACTGCTTACCAGGATTGTAAAGGTTACAGTGGGCACAGGTGGACATCTGACATTTTTCCAGGTTCAATCTGTTGTGCATTCCGAGATGCCTTTTTGCTCACCATGGTTGTAAAGAGTGGTTATTTGAGTTCTTATCTTCCTGTCAGCTGTTCTAATTTTTGATGTGAATATTAACTGAAGCTCTTGACCTACTGTATATCTGTATGATTTTATGCATTGTGCTGTTGCCACATGATTGGCTGATTGGATAAATACATGAATGAACAGGTGTATACGTGTTCCTAATAAAAGTGCCCAGTGAGTGTATATCACCTACAAACCAGATGAACTGACTGCATTTAATTATTCAACCCCTTGAAGTTAATTTAACTGTGATTCTATGTCTTCAATCTACATGAAATATCCCCTAATATTGAAGTGGGGGGAAAAAAATCAATATAGTCTGCAAAATTATTTACAAATAAAAAAAAAATACAAGTAGTTATTTCATTAGTATTCGCTCCTGTTGCCACGAAACCCCATAAGTAGTTCTTTTGGAATGAGATAGGATTACAAGCATCAAATGTTTAGCTTGCTAATTAAGAATTACATTATTAGTACATTTTGTCAGTAGCTAGGTTTATGGCTCTGACCTTATTGCTCTGTTTTGCCCCCTAGTGGAGACTAGCTTGTATTTTTGAATCTTTCAGTTCAATTACAGTCCACAAGACCATTTTCATATAGAACCCGGATTCAAAATTCAGTTAATGGGCAAGATTAGAACCTTCATCATGCCAGTCCTGGCCTGTGGGCCTTATGTTTGATACCCTTGCTCTAACTCATTTTTACTAAACAGTGCCACCCTCTTTATACCCAGTACATAGAACATTTCCTCGTCCCTGTACATAACAAAGTACATGTAAACATCATTATGATCATTGCATGAAACAAAAGTGGAATAATGCATTTCTTCTTTACAAAACTTACAAAATCAATGGAAATCATATCACATTTACACCAATGAAATGATTTTTCTGTTTTTTCTGTGATTTTTCAGTTGCTAAATTGGATGATGTGGGTCCTTCATTGCACAGTCTTGCTGTATGACAGCATTTATATTTTACAAAAACAACATTTAAACAATGACAAAGCTTTAATGAGCTTTGGCATTGTTTAATCTAATCTGGCCGACTCTTTTATCCAAAGCAACTTGCAGCTGAACAGAGCAGATGAAAGTTAAGGTCCTTGGCATTCCTGGAATTTGAACTCATAATCATCCAATCAGTAGTCCAAAGTCCTGACTGCTAAGCCACCACTGAGTCCCTATTTTGAATATACAGTACAGATTATTGATGAATAACAGACGTTTGCAGTGGTGGCACAAAATGATAGGAAAGGGGAGGATGATGGGAGATTTAAATGTCATATGTCTACAAAAAAAAAAAAAAACACAATCGGTGGGAAGGTTGTCTTTAAGTGCTCGAAAACAAACGGTATGTCGCCATACAGCAACATTGTGCAGTAAAGAGGTAAACCAGACTTCAACATAAGTGTAAAAAAAGAAAAGGGCGTATGAAAAAGGAAGAAGGCTTAAGTACATTTGTGAAACACCTTCCATCATCAAATTTGGTTGTGATGTTTGCAAGCCACTCTGCTGGTCTTCGTGCATGAGCGCAACAATCCAAAAATGGTAATCATAGCAATGAAGAGAAGCCAGCGAACAATGTTGTACCACAGCGGCACTCCTGACCATGTCCTGAAAATGCAAGCATTCAAGGAAAAGTTTCTAAAATTATTCCACATTTACCACACATATTCAGTTAGTTTTAGCTTTCATGCCTGCTGCACAACAAAAGGACTGAATGTATAATCATGTTCAAACCTGAGACAGAAGTTTTCATTCCAGTTCTGCGTTTGATTGCTACAAAGTGACTGATTTCCACCCGAACAGCTCTGCGTGACCAACTCTGAGCTTGAAACTTCCACGGAAGTGCTGGTGCTTATCTCTGGTGATGCTGTCGTTGTCCTGCAGTCATAAGTTTCAAGCTCTGAAATGGGGGATATGATGGCAGATTTCCAGAATAGTACTTCATAAAAATGCACTAGAATTTGAGTTTTGGCATGAATCAGTTATAGTAGGAATCATTCAAAGAAAAAGGATTAACATGAAGTTACGACCATTATGCTGTTTACACCCAGTAGCTCATAAGTTCTAAGTTATTGGTTATAGGTTATGTGCATAACTGACCATCAGACGTGAGTGAATAAATGCAGTTCTCCTGTCCAGCCTGTAGAAGGTGAAGGGAAATGGGTTTACTCTGTTCTCTGCTCACAGCGTTCTGAGCCAAACAGATGTACTGAGCGTCTTCAGTGAGAAAGGCACAGCGGAAGAGAAGATCAGCAGAGCTTTGTAAAAGAACTTCTTGAGGTTGAGCCTCTCTGGACCAGCTGTACTTCACATTGGTGCCTCTCTCAGTCCGGCAGCGCAGGAGAACCGACTGTCCCTGGCATGTCACCATAGGCAAGCCATCTAACCAAACCTGGGGTCTGCTCACAGCTTCTGAAATTCAGATCAGTATCAAACAGTTATTAATAAGTTATATTTAAAAGCTAGGGGTGCATCGATACAATTTTTGGAGATCAGGTAAATGTTTTTTGGTGCTCATCAATACCAATACTGATACGGAAATGAATAACCTACTTACTAATAATCAAGCAGGACGTTACAGAACATTTTGATGTTAAATGAAGTGCATTAGACAGCTACATTAGTAACTTCAGATAGAGTTGGGCTGCAGTGGAGAAGGTTTTGTGTCACTTAGGAAAAGCGTTTCTGTACAGCTGCAAGTAAAGTATGTCTCTGTTTTGCATTGTGTAAGAATCCCTTGCTGTCAATGACCGATAGTGGCTGAGTGTCAAGAACAACATACTGGGTAAGATCCAGGCCCGGACTTATACACAGGCTAACCTGGGCAGGGCCCTGGACGAAAGGAGGCCCTCAAATTAATCAAAAGCTCTGATTAAATATTTAGGTTTTCAGTCCAGTGATTGGAAAATTCAGGGTAGATTTTACTGAGGTTAATTTTTCAAGGACTTTTTTGAAACAAAATATATCCTGATGACACACCTTTTAAAAGGTAAGGACCTACATTTGTATTGTATTTTAGGGAATTAATTTGGACATTTTTTCAAGTTCATGGCTTTTGCTTGATGGGGCATGTTGCTGTCTAACAACAATCCATAACAGAGAGAAAGAGTGCGTGTGTGTGTGTGTGTTGTGTTGCTTCATAGAGGTTTGATTCGGCAAAGCTGAGTGGCATTGTGTCTTTTTTACTGCAGTAGATAGTTTCTAGTCAATAGCGCACCAACGGCATGACAAACTATTGTAAGACTACATGGTTTGAGTGTGGCATCAAAAGGAGAGCCAACTCTGAATATCTGTGTCATGGGGACCACCTAGAGTTTGCTCTAGAAAATTGGCCAACCTCATATACCAACCGCCTTTACCAACTGCTTGATTTCAGTAGCGCCTTGCTGCATAGGAGCTATTAAATTATCAAACCACTCCACCCAAGTGCTGCCCACACAGACAGACTGTTTAGCTGAATTTTTCAGTTGGAAAGGAATCATTAGAACAGTATCATTAAAACAGCAGCTCCAAAACTAGCAAGCGGCATCTACAGCACCCACTAGTTGGGCATATTTAACCTCATATTTGTAATGAACATGTAATAAATATTAAAATAATAAAAATAAAAATAGAATTAGTAATAATTGATACTGATAGAGAAATAGAAAAAATGGTAACCAGATACTGTACCATTAATGGATTAATGGAGTCGCTGAGTAAAATCATAAAAATTTCTGCTAATACCTGTTCTGTGTTATAGCAGTCTTGATTTTTTTATTTATTATTATTTTTTTTTTGGTTGAAGCAGTTGTAGATTCACATCATGGTGTATGTACAGGGCCCCAGCTATTGTTCAAGCCCAGGGACCCCCAACATCCCTAATCTGCCCCAGCTAAGAGCTGCTATTTTCACTCAGTCAGGATTGTCTGTAGACATTTTTTTCTCACCTAACTCGAGTTTGCTGCCAGTGAGAAACATAAAACTCAGCACGAGCAGTTCAAGTAGTTTCATCAGGTTACTTCAATTACACAAAGATGCTGTAATATTTTTGCAGCGCACAGTCAGAAGTCTGCTTTGCTTTGATTCATTGTTAATTGTGAAATACGTAGTAGTGAGAGCACATGAAGTACAAATGTACCCTATTACATTTTCAGACCTTCAGATTCTGTGAGATGGATTATGGCACAAGTGTACCTTTCACATGTAAATCTAATAGACAGAAAATGGACCACTACACCACTTTCAGGAATGCGAAACACACCTGCTGTATCGAATACAGTTGAACGAAAGTATGTCTAAAACCCACTCACAGCGCTACTAGTCTGTATGCTACATGACTGTATGTGGTCACCTATTACAGGGTTTCTCAAAAAATTCACTAAATAGCAGCCTGTAGCATAAGTCAAGTATGATAGCCTCTCGAATTGATTTTGTTTGTCATGTAACTTTTTTTAAATGCCAAAATTGGGAAAAAAAACCAACCAAACAAACAAAATGTATTTAGAATCCTTATTAGATGTGTGATTGATAACTGCATTCTGGTTAGTTCGATATATTTTGGTATGGCCAAAGTGCCTGACAAGATTTGTGCATAAGAACATGTTCAGTGTTATATAGGCAACAAACAAACTATGAAACTATAATAATATATATTTTGTCATTTATTTATTGTTATAAAAAAGTTTCACATTATACTGGCAATGCCATACCATGTTGCTAACACCCTGAGGTGTGTACAAATGTTAAAAACAGAATATTCAACAGAAGTCTAGTGGAGCTGAGATTGAAATTTAGATGCAGTAAAATTGCATTTACATCTATGAGTGTTTGACTTGAAGTATTAATTCAGCCCTCATGGTTTGGAACAGATCTGCTTCCCATATTATATATATATATATATATATATATATATATATATATATATATATATATATATATATATATATATATAGGACAATCATAGTCACAACAGTTGTGCTATATATTATACACAGGTAAAACCTTACCTTCTGTTACCACGACTTTTATCCTAAACATGATATCAGCATATATTTTGTCAATCCCAGCCCAGTAGATTCCAGTGTCCTCTAGCTGGAGTCCTGTCATGACAATGTGAAAGGTTCTGAACCTTGTTTCATATATCCTTGCTTTTTTCTTGAGCCTTGCTGTTGTGAATCCATCTGTATCCATCAATACCTCACAAGTGCTTCTGGACTCCCCAAGGCACCAGTATTTCTTACTGAATAAAAACTGTTTTGCATTGTAACTGCAGAAAACATTAATCTCTCTCCCAATTGTGGTATGGATGGTGGATTTATCACACTGCAACTGGGCATGAACTGAAAAAAAATAATGTATAAATGGTCAGTGAAAAAGAACAAAAGGTTTTACGTATATATTGAAACGAAGTATTGATAGTTGCTGTTTGAAATGGTTGAAAATACCACTAACAAACCGGAGCTAGCTGCTATTTCCTGTATAAAATGCCATATATTGGGAAAGATGAGTAGCAAATATAAACGGATAGCAAAGCATAAAAAAAGTGTTTCAAAATAGTTGTTGTTGTAAGAAGGGTAGAGATGCTATGTGTGCTGCTACTTTCAAGTTAATTTTAACTGCAACTGTTTAAATCATAATAATAATAATAATATATAGCGCACGTCACATGTGCTGCTTTATATTAAAGCATCCCCAATGCAAAATGCCTTCTGGCATCCCTGTTAATACAATATAAATTAACCAAACAATAAAGCACTTACCCTGAAATATAAGCACTAGGTATAGGACCCTCATTGTGAATGTGTTGTATGTACGCAGTCCTAAGAAACAGGATGTAATGCAGGCCCACCTGAGGTTTCAACTGGCCTTTAAGCATGCTGAGCAAAACAGCACTTCTTTTTCTGTGGTTACGCATATAGACAGTCTATTGCAGATACCCAAGTTTTTTTGTTTTTGTTTTGTTTTTTTTTTTAAGAGAAAAAGAAGCCTCTATGCACCACCACAATGGATTTGAAATGATGCAATGTGATTTGAAGTGTAGACTTTCAGCTTTAATTCAAGGGGTTTAACAAAAATATTGCATTAACCGTTTAAGAATTACTGCCATTTTTTACAGTCCCTCCATTTTCACAATGGACAGTCAACTGATAAGCAGTGTCATGGCCAGGTATGGTCTGTTTCCTCCTTATTTCATGATAAATTAAGGAGATAAAAGGTCTGGAATTGATTCCAAGTGTTAAATTTGCATTTGGTAGCTGTTCATTGGATCTCTCAATAGGCGGTCCAAAGAGGTGTCGACGAAAGTGAAGAGGCCCACATTAGGCTGAGATAACAAAACAAAACAGACCTATCAGAGAGATAGCGGAAACTTTAGGAGTGGCCAAATCAACAATTTGGTACATTCTTAAAAAGAAGGAAAGCACTGATGAGCTCAGCAATACCAAAAGGCCTGGAAAACAATGAATGCCATTTGAATTAGCAAGAATGTCAGAGGGAATTTCCTGTCTGATGAAACCAAAATAAAACATTTTTGGCCCTGGCACAAAGCGCTATCTTTGGCATAAACCAAATTCTTCTCAGCACCCTGAGAACATCATCCCCACAATGAAGCATGGTGGTGGAGGCATCATGTTGTGAGAATAATTTTCATCATTCTGAACTTGGAAACTGGTCATGGTTGTGCTCAAGTTTGATGGAGACAAATGCAGGCGGATTTTCTAGAAGTTCCTGTTACAATCTGCAAGAGATTTGAGCCTGGGGTAGAAGTTCACCTTCTAACACAACCCTAGGCATACTGATAAGGTTGCACCAGAGTGGTTCAACACCAAGAACCTGAATGTGTTAGAATGGTCCAGAATTCAATCTGATTCTGATGTGCAAAGCCAAGCCAAGTTGTTTCATATTTAGCAGAAATTTTAGTTTTCTACAGTAATTTTTGAGTGCTCAGTTCTGTCTAGTGAATTATATACACCTTTGCATTTAATTTCACATAAAGTACAGATTTATGTACAGTATATATCTCAAAAAAGTAAACAGTGAAGAAAACAAGTACACTGGTGTTTGGAGAGATATGTCTTAATAGTGTTTTTGTTTCACCAACAAGCATTTCCAGCAAAATGATGCGTTCAACCTTGGAACTAAAATGTCCATCTATGGGATACTTCCAAAAATACCCCCTAGATGGAGCCAAAAAAAAGGAGTTTGGTAGCCTTAAAAAACTTTAGGCCTAGTCAGTCAAACATTCTGCTAAGTAAACCTGAAATTGGTTTTGTTGTGTACCCAAATATATAACCAACCATTTGAAATGGAACTGGCATGTTTGTATTTTAAATGTATGGTAGCTGGGAAAACAATGACATCTATTGCAGCCATCTGTCAGACATGTTTCTACTTCAGTTACACCCTGAATGTCACCCGGAGCACCCTTTGTGTCGTCCAACAGGCCGTGCAACTTCAGCTGCCTGCTGAGTTCCATAGCAGTGTAAGATTCCTTCTCTCTATTACACGCTCTGTCTTAGACACAAAAACAAAATCACACCCACTGCATGCTTCCTGTGCAGGGGCGGCTCTAGGACCCAGTAACACAGAGTGTCAGTTGGACAGAATGAGAAATGGAGAGAGAGAGAAAAAGAGAGAGAGAGAGAGAGAGAGAGAGAGAGAGCAGAAAAAAGACTAGTGAGAGAGGCAAAGTGAGAGAAGAGAACAAGTTAGCAAGAGAGAGGTAGAGATGAGAACAGTGGTGGTATTTTTATTCTGACCACAGAAACCTCTTGACAAGCTTCCGTGACGACAGCCCATCTAGTGCTTCTGCACTTGGGTTCCTCAAAACTCAAAACTTGGGCAACTTCTCAGCTGAAGGGAGCGATGACAGACAGGCTGAGTGAAAGAGAAAGAAAGAGAGAGTGAGTGAGAGAAGTTGAGAGACAGAGGGGGAGAGAGAGAGAGAAACAGAGTGTACAAGCCACTGGGGCCTTCAAAGCCATGTGACATGACAGAGGGCACTGCCGGGGGACGCGCCGCACTATGGAACTCCAAGCTCAGCTCCTGAGGAGCTTCCTGGCCCAGTTTGCCAGCAAAGAGGCCACATCAGCTCATGAAGACGGTGCCTATGCTGTTGAGTTCTTGGTGAGTTCATTTCAATGCCTGTTAGTATGGTTTATTGTAAAGTGGTTTCTGGTATGATAGTGTCACGCAACTGGGGCTTCCTTAAAAAGGCAGGTTATATACAGTAGAGTCAGTGGTTTGTCTTAAAATTGTGAACTTCTCAGATAGTGACTGTGTTTGTGTAGCAGTCAAGACAACAACATTTTAAAAAAATATACCACCAGTCTTAACCACCAGTTAGATCTGGTTAATGGAGTTGCACTGACTTCCTACAACTAGACATTTGAAATTCATAAACATGTGTGTGTTTGTGTGTAGGCAAGCAGACAGTTGTGACAGTGTTATGTCAGGCTCATATAACCGGCCAAAAGGGAAAAATATTCAGAATTCAGTTAAACTAGCCAGCTGGTGACTAACTGTGTGGCTAAACACTCTTAATAAAGACTTCCTCTTCTGAGAGTGGGAAGTGTGTCAAAAAGAGAACTTAGAAGCTCGCCTTCTCTGTCCACCATTATACTCAAATCTACTGTATGTTAACCAGTATACCGTCTGTTCTGGGTTATTCTCTGCATATCAAAATATCCGAAAATCGATTTAAAAAAAAAAATCTCATTTTTTTTATACCACAGCAATGTAAATTCTCACATCTGATTGGTCAGAAGGTGATGATTCATTTTCTTTAACAGGAGCTCTGACAGTAATTACACACTTTTACCATGATTTGTTTGAATACGTTATCATTTCTGGTAACAACTATATACACAGTAATACGGACACTTGTAATACGGACACGTCACCTAATCTAGTCTAATAATAAATGCATTTAAAAATGTAATATTATTAAACAAATAATAATATATAATCATCGTTATGGTTGTTGTTAAGCCTTTCTGTAAGAAAATGTTTTTTAAATATTTATGGAAGGAGTCTCCAGTGTCAGTGCTATGTAACAGTTTTTTGGTTTTTTTTCTTATTAAATTAAAAAGATAGGCTGATGTGTGAATGACTATAATTGTTATTAAAAGTATATTTATATTAGACTGCAGGAGACCATTTTTAGGGTAAATACATAAACATATTTTCTTTCTTGCCTATTTCACACTGATACGCACACATCCTTCTTAACTGCTCACCCACTGACCAATTTACAATTTACACCAATAAAACTGTGCAGTTTATTACAAAAGACCCAACATACAGACAATGGACAAATGAAAGGAAAAACTGGTGGCTCTCTTATGAAGTGTGTTTATTTTTTATTTTTCTGGCTTGGTTTGGTTCTGCTTGTTCCCTCAGAAGTTCATTTGATTGATCACCTTTACCTCTATTCAGATGGGTGTGGTCTCTTCCAGGAAGTCCCCTCCCCCATCCACGGGGCTTGAGGGCTCACTGAATGGTTTAATGGGGATGAATAAATTATAATAAATTATATGCTATAACCAAATGAACCAAACACTTATGGATGACATCCCTCTCCACCACCTTCATCAAAACACCATCTTTTGGAAGAAGGTGTTCATCTTTCCAGTACAGTTCTAGAAATTTACAGTATCAATCCCAAGGCATAAAAAAGCTGTTCTGGTGGCTTGTGGTGTCTACTAAGACTCTTTTTCCTTTAATTTGTCACTTGCATGTATATATTCTTAAGAATATTTCCAGGTATTATTTTCTATAAGATGAAGCACAAGCTAACATGGACTTGGACACGCTTTCTCCATTCTCCTTTCTAAGTCATTGTTACTCTTAGCTCCCTGTTTTTGAATCATCAGTTGTTGCTTATGAAGAAAGGCAGTAAAATGGATTTGAAGACATGCATTTGTACTCTAGATAGCACAAAGTATCACAAATGAAAAAGACAGTCAGTTCTTGCAATGTACTGGACAGAAACAAATCACTTGACACATTCCTGCCATTTCACTTCCTAAGAGACAAGTCTGGACCCTTGAAAAGATGGTTCATGAACTGCAGACATGAGTACGCTAGCAGACAACAAAGAGTGTCTTTGGTCTCTTGTCCCTCAGCTTGTTGCAGCAAATTGTTTTAAAGACAGCTGTTGTTAGACCATTCTTCAAAAAAAAATACATCTTGACTCCACTCATCTCTCAGTTACCATCCAATCACCAAGAATGTCCAATCTCCTCAGATTTTGGAGAAAAGTGTTGCCCAGTAGGTGATGTCTTCCAAGAAGAAAGAACCAGAATATATTTCTGTCTCTTTTCAGGAAGCATCCTAGGACAGAATTAGTGGTGGCTATTGTGGTCAATGACCTACTGCTTGCCTCTGATATGTTTTTATTTTGGTGTTGTTGGACTTGAATTCAGAAATTGCACTATTAACCACGACATTTTAATGGACATATAAGTTTTGGCTGATTATCTCTTATCAGTTTGTTAGTATAAATGGAGATTCTTCAGAGCCTAAAAAAGTACAATAAGGTGCCTTTATGCCCAGCCCCTCATTCCTTCATTATTTCACTTACACAAGCAAGTAGATAAAAGTTCTAGAGTTGCTTTCAATTTGGCATTTGCATTTGGAATCTGTTGCTGTTAACTCTCAATATGAAGTCCAAAGAGCTGTCTCTGACAGTGAAGCATTGCAACATTAGACTGAAAAATAAAAAAAAAAACTGATCAGATAGATAGCAAAAACATTAGGTGTGGTCAAAACAACTATTTCATATCTTCTTAAAAAAGAAAGAACACACTGGTGAGCTCAAGAGCACCAAAAGGCCCAGAAGACCACATAAACCAACTGTGGTGGATGACAGAAGAATTCTTTCCCTGGTAAAGAAAAACCCCTTCACAACAGTTGGCCAGATAAAGAACACCCTCCAAAGGCAGTCATATCTGTAAGAAAGTCAACAATCAAGAGAAGACTTCACCAAAGTAACTACAGAGGGATTATCACAAGATGTAAACCATTAGTAAGCCTCAAAAAAACAGATGAGCCAAAGATCAACTTGTGCCAGAATGATGGGAAGAGAAGAGTACGGAGAAGGGAAGGATGTGCTCATGATCCGAAGCATACCACCTCATTTTATGGTGTGAGCATTTATGCTGCTAATGGAACTGATTCAGACAAATGCTTCAAAACCCACTGGACAGAGCTTCACAGTGAAGATGGACCCAAAGCATAGTTTGAAAGCTACCCAAGACTTTTTTAAGGCAAAGAAATGGAACATTCTGCAATGGCCAAGTCAATTACCAGAACTGAATCCTATTGAGCATATATTTCACGTGCTGAAGGCAAAAAGGAAGGCAAAACACCCCAAGAACAAGCAGGAACTGGAGACAGCTGCAAGGCCTGGCAGAGCATCAACAGGGAAGAAACCTAGCATTTGGTGATAACTGTGGGTTCCAGACTTCAGGCAAACACTGACTGCAAAGGACTTGCAACCAAGTATTAAAAATGAAAATGTAATTTATGATTATTAGTTTGTCCAATTACTTTTGGTCCCTTTAAAAAAGGAAAGGCTGGGGAAGCACATAAAAAAAGGGCAGTAATTCCTACACCTTTCTTTCAATTTTGAATTAAATACCCTTAAACTAAAGCTTAAATTTTGCACTTTAAGCTCATCTTATTATTTAATTATTTAATTTTAACTCCAATTTACTGTGATAGACAGATAAAAGATCTTTGTCAATGTCCAAATATTTATGGACCTGACTGTATTTACACAAATTCCAGAACTTCTTAGTATTTGGTATGTCCCTGTCCCTCTGTACACTTGAGCTGGCATGGATAAGTTTGTGTAACACTTTGTAACATTTTGGACCTTTCTTTGTTTTACAGTTTTCAAAATTCCAAAGGTTTCTGTTTATTTCCAGTTTTAAATAAAAAAAAATATATATCCCAGATTTTCAATGTGGTCTCAGTCCCCACTTTAATCCGTAAATATAATGTTGGCTATCACTTCTACGCTGACTATCATGAATTACATCAGTTATCTTAGGTACAGTTGGGCAGCTTCATAAAATCTAAATCAACTGGTAAGAGAAACCTCTAGGACAAAGATTTAGGGTGTTTAAGACTTTTGCAAAGTACTGTTTATGCTAACAGAGATTGTGCGCATACATGACATTGCCATGCTTCTGTCACTAAAATCCAAATCACTTCCTGTTAAATAGAAACTGCTTTGTTGGCAGTGGTGGCTCAGTGGTTACAATTCTGTGCTAATGCTTATCTAGCTTGGATTGCTCTCTGGGTTATTGGCTATAGTCACTTTGGGTAAAAACATCTGTGAAATAAATGAACATTAAACGTAAATGCAGACCTCCTGACTCCAACAGAAGGCCAATCAAACATGAGTAGATTCATGTAGTGTGAGCTAAGAGGATGTCCTCTGGCCTGGATCTCTGTCTGATTGCTGTCTGGATCGAATTTTACAAGCGGGTTAAAAGCAGTAATAATTTTTAATTCATTTAAGGTGCCACTTCCAGCATTTTGCTTTATTGCTACAGTTATATGATGTATTACTGCATCGTGAACACATTCTAGGACCACTAGTACAGCATTGTGTGTGTTATCTGGCAAACAGAATTATGGGATTGCCTTTGGCCAAGAAGGATACTTGTTATGCTCCCTTCAAGTCTGGCCAAAACTAGGCATCTCAGTGGGCAGCTTCCTTTCGATTGGGATAGTACGTTTCTCTGGAGTGTGCAAATGCAGCCCAAAAATGCTGTCTACCTGCCCAAACACTGTCTTCTGATTGGAATGCACTGACATGGTGCAAAAAAAGGAATTTGCTTCCCTTAACCACGAGGTAACAATTCTGTCAAACTGGATCTGTCTCATGAAGACCTGACTAAACCTGTTTTAATAGAAGCACTGAGTTATTCTGCAATGACGACATGCAGATCTATAATCTATGCCGTCTTTAACATATTTCCGTAGAAAAAAATAATTAAACCTTTTAAAATGCAGATCTGAGCCTAGAACCACTTTTTTGAACCAGAAGAACTTTAAAATGCAGTAGTTTTTTGAATGTTTAGTGGTGGGTGCTTGAGTCGGTAAGTGAGCTTTGTACTGCTGGTAAAGACACACTTGAGGAGTACTTCTGTTGCACTGCCTGAGATGTGAGCTGTGGTTGGAAAGTTATCTAATTACGATGGTCTTTCTCTTGTGGGACAAACAAACTAAGGGGAAACAGTTACTCTTAGGCATGCAAAACACACAGTCTCACTTACATGACTTTCAAACCTCAACCATGAAACACTGGTGGTACAGATTGTAAAACAGATAATAAAAAAGGGGCAGAATAGGAAAATAACATAATATTTAGTTTTTTCAGAAAATCTGCTCTTACCACTTCACTTCACTTTAGTGAGTTCTTGTTGCATTCTTATTCTTCAGTACATTTACATCATGCATTTGAGAGACCCTTTTTTTTCTTCTCCAACGCAATGTACAGTAGCAGCAGCATATAATTCAAGCATAGGGTTTTGGAGCGGGATGGGGGGTAGTTAAGGGTGTAGCTAAGCTAAGCTAAATAAAGCATTAGTAAACATAACTAAGTTAAGTAAAACATAACTAAAGTAAGCAAAACATGCATATTGTTAAGCAAAACATACCTAAATAAAACATGCATATTCAGCAAAACATAACTAAGCTAACATAACTATGCTAAGTAAGCATAAATACGTTATGCAAAATATAACTAAGGTAAGTAAAACATGCATATTAACTAAGCTACATAAAACATAGGTAAGCTAAGTAAAATATATTTGCATAAAAATATATTTGCATATGCATATTTCATATATGCATATGTTTTGATCAATGTAACTAAGCAAGGGAAAAAACATTCCTAATGTAAATAAAACATAACTAAGCTAAGCAAAACATCACTAAGCTAATTAAAATATAATTAAGCTAAGAAAACATAACTAAGCTAAGTAAAACATGCATGTTGTTTTTGATCAATGTAACTAAGCTGAATAAAATATAACTAATCTTGCTAAACAACTAAGCTACATAAAACATAGCTAAGCTGAGAAAAACATAACTAAGCTAAGAAAAATTTATTTAGCTAATGAAACCATGGATGATGTTTTTGATCAATGTAACTAAGCTACATAAACCATAACTAAATTGAGTAAAAGTTTACTAAGATAAGTAAAATATAATTAATCTTTGTAAAAACATAAGTAAGGAAAGTAAAACATGCATGTTGTTTTTGAGCAATGTAACTCAGTAAAACTTTACAATGTAAAACTTTACCATGCTACTTAAAACATAACTGTGTAAAAACATAAGCAAGTTAAATAAAACACGCATTTTAGTTTTGATCAATGTAACAAAGCTAAGTAAAACATAACTGTGGAACACACAACTATGCAAAGTAAAGCATTACTAAGTAAAACATTACTAAGCTAATTAAAACATTAAGCAAAGTAAAACTTTAATAAGCTAAATAAAAGATTACTAAGCTATGTGAACCAACTAAGGTAAACATAACTATCCTAAGTGCAACATTACTAAGCTGCATAAAACTTTACTAAGCTAAGTAAAACATTACAAAGCTACATGAAACATAACTAAGGAAAACATGCCAAATCTTACTTATGTTTTGTAAAACATACAAAGTTACTTATAACTAAGTGAAATAAAACATTATTAAGATATGTAAAACATAACAAATCTTAAGTAAAACATAACTAAGGTAAGTAAACCATGCATGTTGATTTTGATCAATGTAACTGAGCTAATTAAAACATAAGTAAGCGAAATAAATTATTACTAAGCTGAGGAAAACATTACTAAGCTACATAAAACTTAACTAACTTACTCATAGCGAAGCTAAATAAACCATAACTAAGCTATGTAAAACATAACAAAGCTAAGTTAAACATAAAGGTAAGTAAACAATAACTAAACTAAGTAAAACAAAACTAAGTAAAACTTTACTAAGCTACATAAAACATAACTAAGTAAAACATAACTAAGCAAAGTGAATTACAACTGAGATAAGTAAAACAAAACTAAACTAAGTAAATCATAACTAGGCTATATAAAACAGAAACAAGTCAAGTAAAACATAATTAAGCTAAATAAAACTTTTAATAAACTTTAATAAACTCATTAATAAAATTTAAATTAATAAAAATAATAACAACTACATAAACATTACTAATCTAAGTAAAACATAACTAGGCTAAATAAAACATAACTAGGGCCAAGTAAAACATAATTAAGCTAAGTAAAACGTAACTAAGTTAAGTAAAACATGACTAAATATTGTTTTTGTTTTTCCTCAATCAGAAACTGAAGAGGCAGTCCACCAAGTACCGCACAGAGAAGACCTACTCCACCAAGGTTGCGGAAAGGCAGGACAACGCGAAGAAGAACAGATATAAGGACATTGTTCCATGTGAGTGAAAAATTCTCTTTTGCGACTATTACTGACTTAGACGCTCAGTCTGAGTCACTCTCACTGCCCGTGAGTATATCACCACTATCTACTCTCCTGGCCATGCTGAAGAGAGTTCAGTGATTGTGTTTCTCCACAGTTGACCACAGCAGAGTGAAGCTCTCACTGAACACCTCCAAAAATGACACGGACTACATCAATGCCAATTTCATCCGGGTATGTGAGCTGTGTTGCTCTTACCATTCGAGTGCTTTTTTTTTCTTTTAAGACTAAACAGTAAGACTTACCACCAAAAAAATAACTAATGTCAAGTTAAAGACAATGTGAAACAGCAAACGGAGCACATTTTGCTTCCTGAATGTGGCATATTTCTGAGGTAAACATTTTTTGTGTGAGATGTCATTAAAAATCATACGGACAAAAACCACATCTGATAGAAAACTACATTTTAAAAAAGTGATTGATACTAGACCAACATATGGACTGATTTGAGTTTAAGTGAACTGATACTGATGAGTATCACTCACAGTATGACCAGGGAGGTGATCGAATGATGTAGAAATTTCAGTTTTGATTTTATGCTGTACATTATAAAGACAAATGAACAGATGGAATGTAATGCAGTATAAAACTTAGTGTGAAAACCATGATCTCTATCAGGTATGAATCATTTATCTGCTTTGCATCTTTTTCTAAATTACTGTAGGGAGTTTGGGGGCCAATGGAATATATTGCCACTCAAGGCCCACTGCCACACACAGTTCTGGACTTCTGGAGGATGCTTTGGGAATACAATGTGCAGGTGAGCGCTTCACTGTTATTTATTAAAATTTAAATGGACCCATTTACTGGTACAGTTGTTTGCAGGAAAAAAAAAAAAAAGAAACTATTTTACATTATCCACGTCATTTAAAACCTGAGAATTCTCTCTCTTTCTCTCTCTCTCTCTCTCTTTCTCCTCAGGTTGTCGTGATGGCTTGCAGGGAATTTGAAATGGGAAGGGTAAGCTTTGCTGTAACACGCTGTGCTATAATTCGCCTTCATTATGTATTAAAAAAACAAAAAAAGGATCTTTTTTGCTTTATTGTAGCACACTTGTAAATGCTCTGGTTTCACATAAATGGTTAACCTCTATGAAGTCTGAATATGAGTCTTGTCTTTTAGAAAAAGTGTGAGCGCTACTGGCCTGAAACTATGGTGGATGTATTTGTGTGTGAGCCATTTACAATATACTGTGTAAGTGACACTTCCTGTTTCACTCACACCACATTTCCTGTCCTGGTGTTACGAAATGCAGTACAACTCAAAGCCCTTACGTAGTTGATACAACTATATTTCCAAATTATACGTTCCTCAAAAATCCAGAAAACTGAAACCCAAGATGAGACTGATTGTAATGATTTTGAGGAAAGTTCCTAAAATTAATCTTAAACTAAAAGTTGTAATAAAACTGCAGAGGAACACCTTCGTGTGTCCATCGTGCAGCAGCCATAGATGAGTAATTCCTGTCATGTTTAGTACTTTGCATCTATAACGAGTAGCTAATGAATCTAAACTTCTGCTAAAAGATAAAGATCAGGGAACTTCTACATTTTGTAGACTAGGAAGTGCAGCTGCTGGCTTAAGTGTGCCGTGGATAGTACAGTGCTCAGAGGTGAAGACTTTAAGAAGTGCTAAAAATGTTCTGTTCAATCTTGTGCAGGAATCAGAAGAGAACAAGGGAGACTATTTGATAAGGATCCTGAAGGTGACTTATAATAATGTGAGTAGTTGTGTAAATATGCATCATATTAGTTGACGTAATTTTTTCTTTTTTTTTTTTTTTGCATTAAGTGCTCTAGAGAGTATGATGAGCATAAATTTGCAACCCTGTTTCTCTCCCAGTCATCTCGCACACTGAAGCAGCTGCACTATATGAACTGGCCTGATCACGGTGTTCCAGACTCCATCCCCCCCATTCTGGAGATGCTGCAGGACATGCGTATGTTCCAGGAGCAGGATGATGTCCCCATCTGCATCCACTGCAGGTGAACCTTAGCTGAATGTCAGTGAAAAGTAGAATTTAAAAAAAACATCCTCTTTGAGGTTACACAAGAAGCAGACCCTGAGTCTGCCCTTTTATGGTTTGTGCGCTGTAGTCACACAGGAAATGCGTGCAGGTGGTTGGCCAATTAAACACACAGGTCTGTCAGTAAAGCTAGAGTTCTCAGTGGGTGCAGAAGAAGCATAAGCCTAACTCATGGTGCAATGCTTTGAAACTTATACAACAATCAACAGAATAGTGCAATATTTTTGTCTTGTGATGTTTAGGTGATTTTTCTAATATAAAGCCAGGCATGCTGATGTGACATCTGGTGTGTGTTCTTGGTCTGATAAAACTGTTCAAGTGAACTGAAAAACATTTCTGGAAAAAAAAAAAAAATCAAACAAGCTGTTTCTCGCATGATTTGCGTAATTTCCAGCCCTAGTTTCTGGTCAGCATGAAAAACTGTGAGAATATCACTGACAATTTATTTTAGGAGCAGCTACAGCTTTGTGACACATGCATCTATTTTATGAAGCAATACTGGATATGTTATGTAGGGCTTATGTAATGAAAAAAAGTTTTTTTTTTATGAAGTTTGTTGTTTTGTCTTTAAAGAGAGAAGACAGAAAATGCCTCAATATAATTTCCATTATAGGTCAATTTTTTGTACACATTAATTTCACTTATTTAAGAGGTCCATATGCCAGCCAAAAGATTTGAATGCCCTGGTAATGGTAATAAATTTTGCATGTATAACACTGTTTGAAATATTTACATTTTCTACTATATATAATTCTGCTATGGAAACTGCACCGTTTCTCTTTTGCATGCATCTCAATCACAAGTTCTAACAGTTTAAACTCTGCTTACCTCCAAAAGTCAAAAAGGGACAAAATTGCATTTACAGATTTCATTCCAGATACACTGAAAAACTCCCCAACTACCTCTACATTTATAAATCTGCTATATTTACAGAAAAACAACATTACTGACAGATTGTAAAGAATTATAAGTTACCAGTGGGAAATGAGTTATCACTTTGGTTATCGGCATCATTCAGTCTCTGTCATATCACCCTAGGTAAAAGTCACTCTTAGCATTTAAGCATGAGCCTCATCACTAGCCTCATCGATTATCAACAGTTATTTCCCCACATCGGTGCCTGTTATGTTCTGCTGGCTTTCCTTCTGTTTTCTTGACTCATTTAAACATTTTAAAGCTTTGTCAGCTGTCACCTGTTCAGTCTGTGTAAGCGCTTGTTTCTGTTTGGACAGTGTGATGGATGAAAAAGATGGTCATATCTGTTCCTCATCATCCACTCTGCAGCATCTACGAATGAATACTTTCTTTTACAGTTCACACCAGGCATGCCAGCTGATATGTTATGACCTCAAGTATACATGGTTGTGTGTTTTGTCAACACTCCGAACTGTCTAGACATGATACATTAGCATGGTAAAACAGAGCGCTTCACACATACTGCATGCTGCATGCAGCAGAGGAGCGTCTTACCAGAATTAGCTTCAGTCACAGTTAATGGAACGGTTTGTTGCAAAAAAGAACCGAGTCTGCAGAAAAAACTCATACAGCTTACAGTTGCTTTAAAACCAAGTTAAGGGACAGAACATAGAGGACTTAGAGACCTTATTTATGCTATATGAGAAATTTACATTATTTCCAGTGCTGAGGTTAAAATGATGCAAAAAGCTTTTATAGTGGCTTGATGAGATGCAAATTCCATCTTTAAGACATGCCTCCTGGGTGTTGCTCTGTGGCTGCTGGGAAAACTACATTTCACGTGATAATTGGTGATAATTTCACTCTTTTGCTGACTCGTGAGCAAGGTGCAGTGTGTCTTAATGTACTCTATATTGCCAAAAGTTTATGGACACCTGACCATCACACCTATACATTGGCCTTCCCCAAACTGTTGTTTTTAAGTTTGTATGCTGTAGCATTACAATATCCCGTCACTGTAACTAAGGGGCCCAAACATGTTCCAGCGTTATAGTACCCCTGTGCACAAAGTGAGGTCCATGAAAATATGGTTTGCCAAGGTTGGAATGGAAGAACTCCTATGGCCTACACAAAGCCCTGACCTCAGTCCTACTGAACACCTTTGGGATGAACTGGAACTCCAACTGCACCCCAGGCCTCTTCACCTGACAGCAATGCCCGACCTCACTAATGCTCTTGTGGCTGAATGTGCAAATCCCCACAGCCACATTCCAAAATCTAGTGGAAAGCCCTCCCAGAACAGTGGAAGCTATTATAAGAAACACATATGGGTGTGATGGTCAGGTGTCCACAAACTTTTGGCCATATAGTGTATTTTGACAGTGTTCTTAATCTAATTTGGTGTTTATGGGGATTTACAGTGCCGGCTGTGGAAGGACAGGGGCACTGTGTGTCATTGACTACACTTGGAACCTACTGAAAAAACAAGTAAGGTGTTTTTTTTTGTTGTTTTTTTTTTAAGTCTACTTAACACTGTTTCACACTACATAGGTTATTAATGTACAGCAAAGATGCTGATGAGCAAACATTTATGTTGTACCTATTGACCTAAACAATCTACAATAATCTTCTAGATATTTACCTGTCAGTTTCCACCAATTTTAGATGATACCAGAGGACTTCAGCATCTATGACCTGGTTCAGGACATGAGAACACAGAGGCCTTCCATAGTCCAAACTAAGGTAAAGCTACATTTTGTTTTTCCTGTGTTAAAAAAAAAAACTGGTTGATGGCCACATGATACAGTGAGTAGCATTGCTGCCTCACAGCTCCAGGGTCCTCAGTTTATTCCTGAGCTTGGATTACTCCCTGTCAGGAGTTTTGTGTGTTCTCCCCATGTCCATGAGGATTGCCCCTGTGTTCCCAGGATAACTCTGCATCCAGCACAACCCTGATGAATAAAGAAACGAACCTGGTAGGTCAAGAATATAGAGTATTATAAATTCCTCAGTTGTTTCTCTTGTTTTGTTTTATCTATAGGAGCAGTATGTACTGGTGTACAGAACGATTAAATTCCTGTTTGAGACGCATCTGCAGATGATAGAATCAAACTCAAAGAGAATGGAGGTGAGATCACAAATTCACCGAGTTGTTTAGGGTGTATGAAGAACTCAAATATAATTCCGATTAACTAAACAGATCAAATGATAACCCATACAGGATTTAGCGCCTAATACTGATTTACCATTAATCTGTGTTCATTATAGCCCTTATAGGATTTTGCAAAAAAAAAAAAAAAAACATAAATATCATTCTTGATTTTTGAAGTTTTGAAGTTATAGTACATTAGAAACGTGTCACTTGTTCTACATACTTTTTAAAAACACCAATTGTTACCTTGACAATTGATGTGGGTTCATACAGTATATGGCCAAGAGTTTGTGGACACCTGACCATCCCACCCATATGTGCTTGTTGAACATCCCATTCCAGATTTAGTTCCCCCTTTGCTGTTGTAATAAGCTTCACTCTTCTGGGAAGGCTTTCCACTAGAATGTGGCTGTAGGGATTTGTGCTCATTCAGCCACAAGAGCATTAGTGAGGTCAGACACTGATTTTGGGTGATGAGGCCTGGGGTGCAGATGGCATTCCAGTTCATACCAAGGGGTTCATTGGGGTTCTTCCACTCCAAACTTGGCAAACCATGTCTTCCTGGACCTCGCTTTGTGCACAGGGGCACTGTCATGCTGGAACATGTTTGGGCTCCTTAGTTCCAATGAAGGAAAATTGTAATGCTACAGCATACAAAGACATCCTATACAAAATTGTTTGCTTCCAACTTTGTGGCAGCAGCTTGGGGAAGGCTTACATATGGGTATGATGGTCAGGTGTCTACAAACCTTTGGCCATATAGTGTCCTATCTTTCAAAAAGGAGTGAGTAAAAATAGCCGACTGTGGCAACTAGTACCCTATGGCATGATAGGCATTATAAGATTATAACTGTGTCTTACTGGTGCTGTTTCTTTTACATAATTTTGCTATCTTTGGAATACTTACACATTACATGAAATCACAATATTTGGAATTACTTTTCCTGAATTTTCAGAAACTCAAGCAATTCAAATTGTTCAGAAGAAGTCAGATTGTTGCCTAATGATGAGCATTTGTCCTTTAACATAAATCAGGTTCTAGCTGCACCTACACCCATCCTTGTAGATATTGACAGCAAGGTTTCAGACTTCAGTGAGGATGAGCCAGAGCCTGTAGAAGAGAATAGGCCGCATCCATGCTATGACCCCAGGTATTGTAAGCTCCCATCTTGTCCAGCTCTGAGATATATAAATGGGGGTTCCATTGAGAACATTGCAATTTGTTCAATTATTCTGTTGTTTTCACAGGTGTCCTGAAAAGGAAGTTCCTACAGAATTATCCAACCATGTTGCACCAAGTGCAGTCTTGCAGCCACTGCCACCTCATATGCGATCTGCCAGTCCACTGGGCCCCAAACGCACACCAACAGATGTGCTCAATGACATGAAGAACTGGGCCAAGTCTAAAATTGCCCAGATACCTAAGCCTCCTTCACTTCAGGAAACAGATCTTGGACACCAGAAATCCCAGATACTTGGACCTCCTCTTCTGCAGCAAACAGATCTTGGATACCACAAGGCCCAGATACCTAAACCTCCTCGACTTCAGAAAGCGGATCTTGGATGCAGAAAGTCCCAGATACCTGAACTTCCTCCATGTCAGGAAACAGATCATGGTTACCAGAAATCACAGATACTTGAACCTCCTCTTCTGCAGCAAACAGATATTGGATACCAAAAGTCTCAGATACTTGAACCTCCACCAACTCAGCAAACAGATCTTGGATACCAAAAGTACCAGATACCTAAACCTCCTCGACCTCAGAAAGCAGATCCTGGATGTGATAAGCCCCAGATACCTGAAACTTCTACAACAAACCAAACCCAGCACACTGACACTCTGAAATCCAATAATCCCATCAGACCAACATCAGTACAGGAGTCCAGCCCACATCACATGCATCAGGCAGAAATTAACAATGATGGTGCTCTTCTCAAGATTCCTTCCATTTGTCTTACAGTGGAGGATCCATATTTTGGCCCAGATTCTCCTATGTCCACTGGGTCTACAGAGTGTACAGGAGCAGTACCCCTCTGCATGAAGAACCCTTGTTTCACTGGCCCCACTTTGGATCTTAAAAGTCAGAGTATTGAACTGCCAATGCAGGACAATAGTACAGGTGAGAATATTCATGTGTCATGTATTTCCATGGCTACCAAGGATTTTTCAATGATCAAAGTCTAATTAATATCAAAGATGTTTAATTTTCATACTTGTTTTATTACACGTAGTATGTGAAGATCTTAGTTTAGCAGAGGCAGGTTTATAAACTGGAAATATAAGTGCCTAGAAGATTAATAATCTAATAATACTACCCTTGTATTTGTGTGTTTGTGGCCAGGTGTGACTACACCTATGTCTGATGAGGACAGTCCTCCTCCTCTACCGGAGAGAACCCCAGAATCCTACATTCTGGCTGATGAAGGTTAGCTGCATTCTTGTATTATCTCTTAAATTTTTGTCTCATTGTGACCAACATTATTGTTCTATATGCAAGAAATACTTCTACCAAAATAAAAGACTTTGTAAAATAAGACAGTGTTCTAAAAACTCAATGACTACAGGAAATATCTGTAAAATTTACTATCAAATCAGTGATTCATCCTCTCTGAGTGACACAGTCTCATTAAATTCAAGACTCATAACCCTCATTATTAATTCAGGTTTTAAAGAATTATAACTAATTTACTTAATGTCTGCCTTGTAAATATAAGCAAGCTTGCAACCCCAGGCTTTTACCAGCCATATTTACAACTGTTACAATCAATCAATAAGTCAATCAAATCACTTATTATTATTTCAAGTTACTTATTTTTTCATTTTGTCATTTGTGACTCCAGAACGTCCACAAACTCTCACTCCTACTCTTCTTCAGTGCACTGATTCGTCTCTACCGAATGGTACAGTATATATTTATGACTCCATTAAAAATGAATTTCAATGTCTAAGCTAATATTTTGTTTGGCATTAACTTCCTACTAAACTGCATGCACTTAATTCTCCACAAAGCCTTTCAAAGTTGTTAGTTAGTTAAATTTTACTTCCTCTACACTAGATTTAATGGACAAATCCACCCTGAAACACTTTAAATGTGTTTATATTGAGGTATTTGTGATGTGCTTAGGGATTCTGGTGCTAATTTGTTGGTTGGTGCTGGACCTGATCTGTTTGAGCAGAGTGTACTAATGAATAATTGAGAGAGCTGGACTGACTAAAAGACTAAAATGCCACTGCATCACTCTCTTTAAGAGATGAAGCAAGGGCTAATTCCACTGCCATGACTATCAGCAGGCAGTCAAAAGACATTGTGGATAATGTAGAAAACTGTTAAAGTGAAAATAGACCAAAATGTTGAAAGAAATTTAAACTAAAAATGTCAATTCAGTCAATGACACTTGGACACCTTAATTATGAAGATTAATATATATGTCATTCAGGGTGAATTTTTCCTCTACATTACTGTGCCTTTTACATTTTCATAGGACATAGAAAATCTCTGTGGGATTTGTTCCTGTCGCTGGTTCCCTAGACTTATCCATCTCACTGTAGTTTTCCATGGACCAGTAGTAGGGTGACAAATGTCACAGCTTATGCATAAACCTTCAATGTGTCTTTTAGCCACAGATATGGGCGATATGGGCGATATGGGCGATACGGCTGATAAGGGTGACACAGGCAATATGGGCGAGATGAGCATCGACCAGAACTTGACGTTGGTCATCCCACCCGATACTGTTTCAGCAAATGGAGGTAAGAGTCTGAAAATACTTATAAAACTGCTATTACTGGGACTAAGTTAAGACTTTACCTTGTAGATCTGGTTAAATTAGTAAGAATGCTATTTCTTTACAGGAGGAAGCCCTCCGTCTCCTGCACCGCCTTTGCCAGAAAGAACTCCAGAATCTTTTGAAATGCCTAATGATGAAGGTAGAAAAGTAGCTCATGTCATGTATTGAATGTCCTACAAAGATAACTGTCTATACTTTTTTCATCACAGATCTGAATGCATTCACTCATGTCCACGGGAACAGCTGTACCCCTGGTCAGGCATGCAATTATATAAGCAGCCAATCAGGCGGCAGCAGTGCAATGCATAAAATCATGCAGATACAGCTCAAGACCACGTGAAATGTTTTTCAATCTTCAAACTGTCCTGTTTCAGTGAGCCCGTGCCCACTGTAGCCTCAGATTATTGTTCATGGCTGACAGCAGTGTAACCTGATTGTGGTCTTCTGTTTTGTAGCCCATCCACCTAGACAGGTTGTGATGATTTTCTGCTCACCACAGTTATAAAGAGTGGTTATTTGAATCAAGGTAGCATTCCTGTCAGCTTGAACCAGTCTGGCCTCTGATCTCTCTCATCATCAAGGTGTATCCACTCACAGAATTGCCACTGACTGGATTTTTTTTTCACACTATTTTGTGTAAATTCTAGAGACTGTTGTCCATGAAAATCCCAGGAGATAATCCGTTTCTGAAATATACCAAACTAGCCCATCTGGCACCAGCAACTATGCCATCCAAATCACTGAGGTCATATTTTTCCCCCATTCTGATATTTGATGTGTTCGATGTTTGAAGCTATTGACCTGTATCTGCATTATTTTATGCACTGTGCTGCTACCTCATAATTGGCTGATTGTGTAACTGCATGAATGTACAGTTGTTCCTAGTAAAGTGGCTGGTAAATGTAGATCTGATCATGCCCATGCATTCAGATCTGAAATGGAAACCAACGGAATGGTGAAATATATGCTGAACGTACCTGAGGCACTGTTTGTCTCCTAACAGATTTATTACGGATTGCGGTACAAGAAAAGCCCGAGAAAACTGTGCTCAGGGTCGGGAAATCTTCTGAATGGTCTGGGAATTCAAACGTAGATGTACCAGACTTTAACAGGTCCTGGTCCAGGAGCAAGGTCAGTGGGATTTACATGATGCAGACTAATAAAAACCTATTTGAACATTCTCTGTTATGGATACATGTACAATACAGTCCTACTTTGAGAGTGTATGTATGTATACAGGTGGGTGACAAATTACAGCAAAACCCAGTGGCACTGTTACGCTGTAAATGTGGGCGACATTTATTGAACATGGTTTGGGTACGCTGGTCTCCTTAGAAGGAAGCGTCACTGCAAATCAATACAAAGTTCTTCTGATTTTGGACTGACGTTAAAGAGCACTGTCTACCACCATCATTAAAACACCAGTTTTAGAAGAACGGTGTTCATCGCTCCAGTAGTGGTGCACTGAAGCTGTTCTGTTGGCTTGTGGTTACCAACACCTTACCAATTTATCACCAGTTTGTATGTCTATGTGTAGTGCTAATTCTCATTAAAACCATGTGTAGGTCTAATTATGGGCAAGTTGGTCTTCTTTAACATGTAGGGTTGTATTAATCCAAGTGATAACTAGTGTTTTTTAGTATGCCTGACTACTTTTGTTGATCTCTCTGTAGGCTATAAGTACTTTTTCTCTCATTTATGGTCAATCAGATGGTAGTCTTGTGATCTTTTGTATCAGAGTCAGGTCCAGATAAATGCTTAAATGTCAATGTAAACGTATGTCTCGCACAGTAGACTCACGCCTATATATGTTCACCCCTACAGAGTTTAAGAAATAGACTGTCACTTAATGGTGAGTCCATTAAATGCATATGTTGTTGCAAAACACATACAAGAAGAATGCATTCATGTGAAAGCGTTTGCTTTATTTTGCAACTCGAAGAATCCTAACCAAAGTTATGATCTCCTTTCCCTCCAGTTCCAGTTAACAACCAGTTAACGCCTTTTGCGCCACTTCACATACCATCACAAGGTAAAATAAACTTCTCCAGTTGTGTATATTGTGTCTTTCAACACATTTAGTACTGCATTTTCTCTCTACACCAGTACAAATAATGATTTATAATCCCACTATCCACTGTCATGCAGAAAAAGGTGGGTTCCCTTCAGAGTCCCATTTCTTCCTCATGTCGTCTCACGGAGTTTTTTTTTTCCCCAACCACTATCCTCTGGCCTGCTCACTAGTCATCCAAATATACATCCAGAAGTGGCTCTGTGACAAAGTCTATTGATAAAAGTGCTATACAAATAAAATGGAATTCATTCTTAATAACTGATTTATCTATCTTTCATTTTTGACTCCAGAACCTTCAAAAAGTCTCACTCCTCCTCTCCCTGAACGCACACCTGATTCTTTTCTGTTGGAAGGTACAGTGTGTTTTTATCTGCCTCCGTCCCAATCCACATTTCATTATTTAATGAAAGATATTTCATACATGCGGCACCCATGTTTCTTCTTCAACGTCTTGTCTTTCTTTGCATTTTCAGCTTCAGGGACACCAGCTCCTCTTACTCCTCCACTCCCTAGAAGAACCCCAGAATCTTATATTGTAGTCACAGAAGAAGGTATGATGAGGTCATACGAGCTATTCCACCTTCGGGGTGCCACTTAGATCTTGTCACTTCAATCATTTTTCAACACTGAATCAAAGAAAACACGCATTGAACCATTAAGGAAAACATTAACCCATGTCAGACAATATTTCATTTTAACAAAGTATCTTTGCGGAAAATGGCTGCATTTTGCTCTTAAATGAGAAACAGGGTTGAGTCTTTAGCATAGAATTAGCAAATACACACAAAATGTTCACATTCTAATGATTCTTACATTTTTCTATTAATGATTTAAAAAGAATTATTAACAGGGCTATACTTTCAAAGTGACTGAGAATAAATATAAAGGTACAAGATATGATTTTTCTTCTTCTCATGATATTCAAGAAATTCGAATGATGCATCTACCTTTAGGAAGATGTGTGACCACATATTTCCTCAGAGTGAATTTGTTCAGATAACAGGGTTGATTAAATGTCATGGAATGAAAATTTACATTTTTCATAACCTTTAATGGATGGCTCATGGAAAATGCTGTTTTCCAAGTGCTGTGGATGGATTTTTTTAAATGTTTTAAGTTACTTATCTATAACTTTTGATGGACACTTTAACTGGATTTAAAATGCATCTTACTTTACATATTTGTAATGGCACCCCAATCGTGGAATCACTCATGCTGATCTACAGAAAGGGAAAACCAGTGTAGCATGTCCACACAGTTGCCTGTACCCAAATACAACAGATACACGGCTAAGCGGAAGCAAACATGTCTGGGGTGTAATTCTGATCGACTTGTGGATTTTAAATACTTCCGCAGGATCCTAATGAACTAAATCTTCCTTTTATTACAGCTCAGAGCAACAGCGCCTCCTGTCAGTCCGACACAGTCCAGCAAAGTCAGAGACTGGGCACCTCATCTGAGTGGGCAGGAAACTCCCAGCCCAGGACATTCCTAGAGGTGATGACCAGAAGCAAGGTGATTAATATGTCTTTTCGGGATTTTTACCATTACATTCAACTGTGTGTAGAAAATAGCAGACACAGAGATGCTGCAGCTAAAGAAATGTGCCACACTCTGCAACTTTAACACTAATTACTTCCTAAAAGTTGCTAATGATGGTGACAAGAATTAAAATAATACAATATACTATGCAATATTTTGATCCAAAAAGCAATATAGCATCATCAAATGAGCCTCATTTTGAATGCTTCCTCTCTCCCATTTAAGATCTTAACTATAAACCTTTCACACTATTTTTGGGAAACTAAACACTAAGCTATAAC
The DNA here is from genome assembly GCF_027358585.1 of Pangasianodon hypophthalmus. Classification (NCBI taxonomy): domain Eukaryota; kingdom Metazoa; phylum Chordata; class Actinopteri; order Siluriformes; family Pangasiidae; genus Pangasianodon; species Pangasianodon hypophthalmus. Next base: position 19,587,910 of record NC_069725.1, read on the forward strand.
CACTGGCACTACTGGCTCATGGAATGTCCAACTACGCAGCCATGAATGCAGTCTGATGAAAACCAGCTTGTTCTTAATGAGCTAAATGATTCAGTGAATGATTCACATACGTCTGTTGTTTAATGTTTTCTGAGGGTACAAGTGTGTGCTTCTGTTTTCCGACAGAGTGTTAAAGTGAAAAGTTCAAAACAAGGTAGGCATTTCCATTGAGTCACAATTTCCGCTAATACAATTTTTCAAACAGCACATGCCCCATGACTGAAGCAATTGAATTAATGTATTTAAATAACTCTATCTAAAATTTTTAAACTTCAACTGCCACTCCACTTTTATTCTTTATAAGTTGCAAAGAAAATATATCAACTGTAGAACAAATGCCAAAACAAGTCATAATTCACTTCAAGTCAAGATTAGACATGAGTCATATCTTTATTTGCATAACTTGGTTTCATAATGTGGTTTCATATTTACATACTACATATTACATACTCAGTCTTCACAAAGTCAGGAGGAGAACATGACAGAGTGTGCTGTTGGGAAAATAATCAATGACAGGGTGGTGTGGAGTTACTGTTACCAACCTGAAGTTGATTATTTTCCTATAACAGCATGTTCTGAAGTGTTTTATTGCTCTTATATTGCAGAAATTTGCCAATGACTACCATAATTTATTTATTAAAGAATGACACATCATACTATTTTATCCATTTATAGTTACATTTAATGTTGTGGAAAGTTCACCAAACAAGTTAGTTCCTGTTATCACTGATGTTACAGCATCTATAAACAATCGTTTCCCTCACCAGCCTTTCTTTTAAAGTTAATAAAACAAAAACATATAGCTTGTCATGTTACTGAGAAAAACACAAAGTGCAAAGCCATCTGTCCTGAAGAACTTCTCATGTCAAAAAGTTAAAGGTACAGCTCTATCTCTGACTGTTCCAAAGCACTGACACTGGAGATTCTTTCCACAAATGCAAACTTCACCATATCAGTGTTGATACGTTTGTGGAGCATCCTCCATACCAGTCCGTATGTAAGTTGTTACTATAGAAACAATACCATATTAATATAAACCCTGCAGGTGGAACTGCAGTCAGGAATTTAATCAACACCTTCAGACCAATCAGAATTGAGAATCGAGTTGAGTTATTATTATCTTATTCTTTAGACTCATTACATTTACATGTACATATATATCTAGCAACATGCAAGGTTAATTCCAACATGACTTATAGCCGAGACAGATTCCGGTCAAAGAGAAGGAGCTGTTGATGATTAACTCAATCATAGGGGTGGGGTGGTTGAGGCTTCACCTTATCTTAACATTAGAAAAGGAGATTATATGTTTTCTGTCTCTTTATTAGTGCCTGCTTCATTAAAGTATGTGTTGTTTTCCCTTCTGCAGAGTGTTTATCTGTGGTTCCTCAGCCTGATCCAGATGTTGGGGCTACAGCAGAGTCTGGTAACTGATACGAGCCTCAATTCTTAATCTAAAATCCATTTTATTTTCTCCCTGGCTCCACTACAACCTCCACACTTTTATATTTTTTTTTCTTGTTTTTCCTGAAGTATCACCTAGAGCAGAGGACCAGATATCAGTGGACAGCAGACGTCCTGCAGTGGAGCAGCCTGAGAAGACATCACTACCCAAAAAGTCCAGGACCAAGGTTCTCTTGTTACAGCTTCCTTTTGTTTTATGTCAGAGAAATGTAGTCATTAGCGTATGAAAAGCTGTAGATTAGCAAAACCATGCATGGTCATTATGATCCAGGATGATTATAAAGTATTATGACGTTGTCTGTTCCTTACAGAGTTTGAGGTTGTGGAAAGGAAAACAGAAAAGTGAGTATTGTGAGAATAAATCATTAACTTTCTATTCTACTTTTAAAATGGTAGACCTTGCGGGTCTAACATTCTGCAATGTTTTGTATATTAACTAACAAAAAAAACCCCAAAAAAACATTGTTTGCAGTGAAAGATGCTCCTGGGTCTGCTTCTGTTCCTCCAAACCATGGTGCTACTACAGGATTCGTATTTAGTAAGAACTTTTTCCTCATGTCTGTACTCACAAAATGTACTTCTTACATTACTGGAATGTTTGTGATGTAATGGTCTTTAGCATTAATAACCCAGAATTTTGGAGGTGGACCTGTTACTTATTCAACAACTTGCACTATAGGTATTTTTGGCAGATGGTTTGATTCACGGTGACTTGCAAAGATACAATCCAAGCATATAGTTGAGCAGAGAGTTGAGGACTTTGCTTTCTGGTCCAAATGTCCAGCCCAAATATGGTTGAGTTGAAGTCCAGTCTTGGGAATGAAAAGTATTTTTGGGCCAAAAGTTGGCCAGTTAAAAGCAGCTATATTTCTGTTTTTTATGGCATTGGGAATCTGATCTAAAAATGGTCCAAAGACAACCAACACAAGTGCAACACAATTTCAATTTTGGACCAAAAGTTGCCCAAGCTCTTAAATTTTCCTACCACTTCCTTGTTGGAGGCGCGGTGGCAGCATGCTGAGAAGGTCAGCCCAGACGTCTCTATCCCCAGCCACAGATTCCAGCTCCTTCTGGGGATTCCCAGATGTTCCCAAGCTAAACGAGAGATATAATCCTCCAGTGGGTCCTGGGTCTGGCTCGAGATCTCCATCTAGTGGTTTGTACCTGATACTGCGCTAGTGAAATCTGAATAGGGGCATCCTAGTAAGGTCCACTGGATTGTTCCTCATGCTCCTGTCATGGGGGGTAAACCCAGCAACCCTGTAAGAAACTTTATTTTTGCCTCATTCTTTTGGACACTAGCCACAGCTTGTACAGAACCCTGTACAGAAAAAGAAGTAAAGCATACTGTTGACTACTCCAGATTTAGTTCCCCCTTTGCTGTTATAAATACCTCCACTCTTCTGAAAAGGCTTTCCACTAGACTTTGGAACGTGGCTGTGGGGATTTGTGCTCATTCAGCCACAAGAGCATTGGTGAGGTCAGGTACTGATGTCGGGTGAGGAGTCCTGGGGTACAGTCAGCGTTCCAGTTCATCCCAAAGGTGTTCAGTGGGGTTGAGGTCAGGGCTCTGTGCAGGCCACTCGAGTGCTTCCACTCTGACCTTGGCAAACCATGTCTTCATGGAGCTCACTTTGTGCACTGGGGCATTGGCATGCTGGCACAGATTTAGGCCCCTTAATTCCAGTGAAAGCAAATTGTAATTCTACAGTATACAAAGACGTCCTATACAATTGTGTCCTTCTAACTTTGTTGCAACAGTTTGGGGAAGAACCACATATGGATGTGATGGTCAGGTTTCCAGATACTTTTGGTCATGCAGTGTATTTTTCAACTGCAATTTTAAATTGTTTGAAAGTTCAGTTTCAAACAAGTAGTTTACATGATATTAGCTGTCAATTCCCTGTAGCTTGTTCATAACCTCTTCAAAAACATACCTGCTACTGATGTCCTGCTTGGACACCCTAAAGAATGCACCTCCCAAAAAACAGTTTATGCTCAAGTCTCACCTTTGCTTCAGTGTTTAATCTCACCTGGATACTGTACCTAAGACCGGTGTACAATTATGAAAGAGTAATGATTTATAATCGCTCTATCTGGTGTTGCTGAGAAGAGATTCCTTTTTGAGCCAGGTTCCTCTGAATGTTTCTTCCTCATGTCATCTAAGGAGGTTTTCCTCACCATTGTTGCCTCTGGTTTGCTCTTTAGGGATCTAAATGTAAGCTGTTCAAAGTACTGTACAAATTAAATTGAATTACATTGAAAAGCCAAAGAGCAATGATAAACTTCTGTCTCTGTGTTCCTGACATCTTCTGTTCTTCTCACAACTTGCTCCTGGTTCTGGTCAGTTGGTCATAACTTGGTTACTCTTGGGTCCTCAGAAATCACTATATTTATAAATTAAAGCATCTGATAGATTAATACGTGTAAATATAAAAAGTCTGGCAACCTTCCCTCTGTTTCCGCAGGTTTTGGAACACGTTTTGGGAAACCCAAAGGACCCAGGAGTCAGCCAGAAACATGGGTGTAAATCAGACAGAACAGGAAGTGCCTCACAGCAGTCAGTGATGGAGTAACTGCCTGCCTACATCAGGTTCCCATGTGATGAAAAAAATGACTGATATACAAGAAGACAAACGAGAGAACGAGATTCCTTAATGAATGGAGCTCAGAGGCTACAAGTGTTAATTAAACTGGCTTTTTGGTCAATAACTCAGGCGCTTGCTGAAAGAAAAAAAAAAATCTTGCAATCACTATATTTATTGTATAGTGGATTTTTTTGGGCTCAGGTGAAATCCCACAAAGCATTGCAACAAGTAGTGTCCAAACTATGTACCATAGTGAGTAGAGAATAACCTTAATGCATCTAAGACATATGATTTCCAGTCTGGGAGAAACCCTTCATGTGGCGAAAGTTTGACATGTTCTTCTATACATAGTACTGAAAGCTGAACTATAGACTTCCCTGAACTGAAATATTTTTCTCTTTTGCATGTATCCCAATCACAAGTTGTAGCATTTTAGAGTACCTTTAAAAGTGAAAAGGAAGGAAATTTTAGATTTAAAGATTCTCTGTCTCAATAGTTACCACGAATTAAATACTTCGTGGAAATGAAATAAATCTTAATTTATTCTTATGTATGAATTCGTGGCCACACCTTATTAAAAAATAACCACAGTCACCTTAGCAACTCCATAACGGAGTAACGCTGCATACAAGTTAGGGTTTTTTTTTTCTTTATGTTACCCACTCATTCATCTGTACTCTTTTGCGTATTTTATTGCAGTTGTATCAAACAGCCATTTTTCTGTCTCCTTCTTTTTACATCTATATGGTACTGCTTTGTCAAAAAAGTTAAATTAATGAGTGATTTTAGCTTTACTACTGATTGATCCTCTTCTGTTAGACAATCAGGATCAACCAAAGGACTGCTGCATTGCTCTGTAACATGTATGCTACTGTTTAGTCAGTCATTTGCACTATAACTTTATAACTTTTCAGTATATTTATATATGACAGGGTTGTAGCAGTGTGGACTGTCTCAGTGACTACTAGCTCGTAGGGCACAACCAGACTGGTACGAGCTGGAAAGAAATTTCTAGCTGATGTCTGTATAAGCATACAGTTGATTCGTATTTTATTCATTGTGTGTGTAAATAGCAATGTTCTCTTTTTTGACATGTATATGAAAATTAGAGGTGGAATGGTATGAATAATTTAAACATAATTTAATGCAGGAAGTGTTAAATTATTATATTAATTACAATGCACAAATACAGTTTTGTCTGTTCTTTAAAAAAGTATGCTATTGTTTTAAGAATTGTGTCAAGATGAGATTTGCCTGGAATTATTTTTTTTTGTCATTTTTAAAAATCACTATAAATCTATACAAAGGTATGTAGATCATCAGTAACGGTATGGATGCATATTATCATGGAATCACGGTATGCTGTTATACAGGCATGTCCTCCCATCCTCAGTGGAAAGTATTTTGTCGTTCTGGATAACATCAACGTAAGTATTGTATGAAGTGAACATTGGTCAGAAATTACAGTAGAGGTTTTTTTTTTTTTTTTTTTTTTTTTTTTAAAGATCAAGACTAGAGATGCATCAAGACCATTTTTTTTTTCCAGACTGTTGTTTTTTTGGGTACTCTTCATTACCGAATCAAAACGAGCAACTATACGTAACCTTAAGCATTTTATTTAGCTCTGTTTATGTTGGCTGCTGTTGTGTGCTGCTAGTAAACCTGTTTTATGTTTAAAATGGCGTCGGGTTTAAACAGTATAGCAGAGTGAGCATGGTCATTAAAAACGAGTGCAACAGTTTCTTTGCATATTGTTGAAATTTTGTGTGTACACAATTCATAGCACTCATTTTAATGACCACGCTCGCTGACAATGCTCTGTGCCCTCGCACTCTGTTAAACAAACTGTTTAAATGCCATAACATGTTTAATCAGGTTACTTGTATTGTGGAAAGATGCTGTAGAAGCTCCTCTTTATATTTTCAACGAGTACAGTGTGCAGTCTGCGTTGCCTTTATTGCCATGATGCGAAATACGTCCAGATCGCTGTACAGCGTGACAGCGTACATACATCCGGGTAAATGAGCAGGGAAATCGGACCTCCATATCAGTATCGATATCAGTGTATCCCTAATCAAGACAATTGTACTTTCAGTAATGACTAATATGAGTAACTGAAACAAATTTGCACATTTTGGTCTCTATTAGATTTGTGCATTAAAAGTTTACAATCTGTAGTTAATAAACAGAACTACTTGATGCAATGATGACTAAATGTTATATCAGAACATCATGATGTTTGAAAAGAAATTGTAATTTTAAAAAAAAAAAAACACTGGAGGGTCTTTGATCCCAAGGCATGATTTATGGCACAAAAAAATGGTACCTGGATTACAACAAAACTTTGTTGCTCTGTTTTTTTTGTTGTTTTTTTTTTCCTGTGCTGGTGATGAAAGGTTGGTGAGTTTTCAGCCAGAGCGCTAAACCCTCCACTGAGTTTTATAATGTGTATAATGTATTTCAAAAAAAAAAAAAAAAAATCAAACTTTTGTGCACTCATAAAATGATTTATTTAAAAAAATACAGAAAAAGGTCTATGCATTCCATTGTATGTCTTTATACACATGATTAAGAATGTACACAGAACAGTTCTATTAAAACGTTGCTGATTATTTACATTACGTCCTTTAACAAATATGGAAAACTGAGACCTTCTAAAAAACAAACATTAACAACAGCAATTAGTGATGCTAAATGTAATTCACACAAAGCATGCCTTGATTCCATAGCGGATTTTCCTATAGTGCAAAGAATTATTAAAAAAAAAAAAAAAAGTTAAGAATCTTGATCAACAATGACAAAAAAAAATAATAAAATAGCTGCCAGTAGTCAGAAGTAACACATTATGTATACATGTGATGTAACTAATTTGCAGGGGAAGGGTTTATTGAAAAAGGCAGGCTGCTAAAATTGCCAGGTTTGAATTGAATTATTTCCAGAAAATGCACCATAGAAAGTGATTATTAAATTCGCCTCAGTGCCTGAATTCATGAGAGACCAAAAGCCCTGAAAGGCCTGAAACGTTTTAAACAGCCAAGAGTTACATTTCTCACCTGCAACCTTTTTGTGATAATGTACAAAATGGCCTTCATTGTTTTTAGATTAAGTAAGTTGCTGTTGGTACTGATGTACTAAGGTCTAGCTAAACCATGAGTAGATTAAATTATTGCTAGACTCGACTCTGTGCAGCTCTGCAGTGTTCGACACCTCCGAGTAAGAACACACACCGAGTGTTAGACGTGTAAAAAGGCACTCATTTGGATCTAGGAGGTGATTACTGCATCAGAGAAAGACAGATGTTTAACCGATCATCAGTTATACGATATCACAATGCTCAAAAAACACATTACTGTGCAAACTTTAAAACTCACTACCCCTGTGTTCCATTCAGTTCAGGACTGAGAATTATTCTTCTTAATATATTGCATATGGAACTTGCTAGCGTTTATAAGCACATGGATTTTTCTTTTTTTAAATGCCAACCATGAGCCAGGTGTAGGTACACTTTTTGGAAAACCTACATTTTGATTTCCTAGACTATGAGAAAAGGTTAGAAAGTTATAGCAATGTATAAAATGTGTATCTGTAAGTGACCGATGCAGCGAGCGTTAATGATTTGTCTTGCTGGTGTAAAAATAAATTACATTCCAATCTGGATGTTGACAGATGACGCACGGTTAGGTTTAATTTAAAAACTAAAATATAAGATAACAAAAAAATTTACTGTACAGTCATAAAGGTCATTTCAGTGTTTTTAAAAAAAAAAAGAAAAGAAAAAAAAAGCCAATCTAACTGCTTTGAGGCATATGATGACCTTAGCGACATGTGCAACACAGAAATGGTAAAAAACAGCACCGACTATTTGCTCTCGGAATCTACACTTCCTAAAAATGTTCAGTTCTAACTTTAGATTCACAGAAGAAACATAATATTCCCCCTCCTGTATCTCCTATTAACATATATAAATAAGATAAAACATTTTAGGAAATGAGGGGATTTAGAACAGAAGCAGTCTTGATGAAAACAGTACACAGCAAAATGTTTTGTCATTAAAAGACTCGTCATCATTTCCTTCATGAATTTCACCTGATCATATGACGTTTTGTAGAAACTCAGGCTAGTTTCCAAAGAGGTAATTGAGTGCCGTGTCAAATAATGATTTGGAAAAAATAGAGCAAACATTGAAACACTGAAAATCAGTTCTGACAAATAGGAAACTGGCCAGTGACCAAAAAGGCAAATCTACCGGCCAGTGAGGAAGCTCTGTTTTAAAAAGATTCACGTTTGTATAATTTGAGCTGTTGCTCTGTAACCAGACTGACTGACAATAATGAGGATCCAGTATTATGCAGGGGTGGAAAGATCATACACTTATTAGCTAGCCCGGTGTGCTGCCCAGTCCTATGTTCTGGTTGCCTGGAAACTGACTAGGCTATTAAAAACAAACAAACAAACAACCAAACAAACAAACAAACAAAAAGTGGTAGCTAAACTAAGGTAATAAAATTATGCTAGTTAAGTGCATTGATACATACTAATGATGGAACAATCGGATTATTTGGATCGATACACCAATTTAAAAGGCAATCACAAATTGAATACAAATCGATTCAAAAAAAGGACAGACAAATGGTGTATAAAATTAATTCATATTTTGTGTAAATAATATAATTAGCTAGCACTGATTTGCGCATAAGTCTGGCCTTCTCTACGACACCATCGCTCGTGAATTAACAGTAGGCCTACCCCAGGTTCTGCACAAAAGTTCTTCACATATCAGTCAGATCGTAGCAGATTACTGATAGTCAAATATTGAATCAAAATACCGTATCGTTTGGAAGCCTGAGGTTTACATCGCTAATGTAGACGAAGGGAAACGAGAAAAGACAGCAAGTCGCTGGCCTGCATTTGGGCATTAAGATTTGTTCGGTCCTTTGTTCTGTCTGTCAACACACATAAAAATAAAGATATTTACACCTAATATGATTAGGTGTGTGTGCAGCAATGTTCCTGATTCTCAAAAGATCGTCTGTCATCCATAAACGGCTTTCTACCGTCAGCCAGATCGCGTCTCGTGTGACGTGTGTAGTGCGGATGATGCGATTCGGAAGCATGCTGGTGCACCACTGTGAAGCACATTAAGCTTAAACAAAGCCTACATACCAAAGAAAGAGGAGGAGGAGTAGAGAGTTTTTTTCTTTTTGGTTGTTGAATCTTGTTCAACTTATCGTGGGCTACTTACAATAAATAAACCTGCTTGTCTCAGGTGTCCGGGCTAGTGATTTCTCCACCCCTGATTACCCCTTTAATGATTTACCACATGAAAGTCATTTAATTAGTACACTCCAAGTTAAGAAATCAAGTAAATTAATCAGGCATGTTGTGCCTGAATTTTATCTGCACTGAAAAATATCTCCTAGTAACTCACAAAACAGTCAACTGTTAGAAACTTTCTGAGGAAACACAAAAATTTTTTTAACATGTATTCGAGCTTGTGATCTGCATCTGAAAGTAAATTCAGAGGAAGATTTAGTGAAAGACTTGTGCAGTACACCTGTATTCCTGCCATAAACATGATCCAGTTGTGGCACTGTAACAAATTTACCCATAACGTCCAATTTAAAAAAAAAACAAAAAAAAAAACCCTCAAATGAAAAGGGACCCTGAGAAATTCATATTAAAGAAAAGTCCAGAGAGAGAAGCCATTGCTAGGAAATTAGTCAATTAAACATCTCAAGATCCAGCTTTGCACAGCCTTTGGGAACTCTTTGGGAACAGTTGTTATTTTATTACTTATTTGGATACAAATTTACTTTCCATGCCAGACAGAATAAAACAAAATCAGAAATCAATCCTGCTCTGTGATGAAAAGTAAATCACTAATATTGATTCTCCAGCTGGGATAAAACACAAATTTCAAACAAATAACCACAGAAATGAACAGGACCTTTTTTTCCTTCTTTAGAGACATGATTGCTGTTAGGCACTTTTTTTTTTTCCTTTTTGCAAAAACCAATTAACTGATCCACATGATGCACAGTTTGGTAGACAATAATGAAGAATTTCCTCTCGAAAGAGCTCCATTTCAGATATAAATGAATATAAAACAATACTGAACAATCAGCAAAAAATATTATTAAAATTAAATACTTTGGCTGAGTGAAAAAAATTAAAAAGTACTTACAGGGGTCGTTTCTTGAACAAAATGTTTTTCTTTTAAAAAGAAAAAAATATATATATATATATATAATCGTCAGACTTTTAGAGTCTTGCTTTAGTCAGACGGTCCAAATCCTTTCCTGGAATGTCAGTCAAGTTTGTTAAATTGATTAAAGTGAAACTGATTTCAGTCACCTGCAGGTCATTGGGAGAAATCAGTGAAGGCTGCTGCTGCTGCTGCTGCTGCTCAGAGAGTCACCTGGAGCTGGGTGGAGGGAAGCCTGAGGACCTGTAGGAGCTTGAGGAGTGGTGTTAAGTGAAGGCGCACTCTCTGGGTGCAAAGTGTCCGCGTGAGATGGGTGCAACGTGGCTGACTTCTGGTTAACAGGCTTGTCCGGCGTGGGCGAGCTGGGTTTGCGTACTTCCTCTTCTTCTTCTTTTTGCTCTTTCTCCGGATGGTACTGCTGGAGGCGGATGTGCCACGCCAAGCTGCACACAGCCGACACGGTCTTAAACTGGTGGATGACGTTGCGTGGGATGAAGTAGATGTCGTCATCGCACAGATGTAAGCGCGCGTACCGGATGCCCTCGCGCCGCAGCTGGTTCAGCTTCGCATCGTCCACCCACTGCACACACTGTAGGGCACGGGGGCATTATGGGTATTCCAATATTGCAATATGAATAATGAGGTGAGCTACTATTGCGATTTGTACTGCTACGACCTTCTGAATGCTCTAATGACATTATACATACGATAAAGTCCACTGTCTCATTATCCAACAAATTCAGAGGTGAGCCATCCTCTTATTTAACTGCGCCAGAAGGATATAGTATTCTGCTACTCTGTCGTGCCTCATGACTAATACTTCTACGAAGAGGGAAAAAAAATGCATCTGTGCAACAATGCCAATAAGCATATAAATAAAACAGACACCAATACTTGTGTCAGTCTGGAAAAATCATTCACATTTTCTACTATATATAGCTCTAAACTAAAGAACATTACCATCAATTTTTAAAGAAATAAAGTTTACAATGGAATCAAATCAGTCAGTCATCAAACTCCGTCTCACCACCTGATTCATTCAGTCACTTTTGTTCTGCCTAAATTCTTGCTATTAATATCGGTTCATTTGGTCACTTAACATTTTAAAACGTGGTCAACTGTCATCAGTACACAGCGTGTAAGCGCTTGTTTCTGTTTTGGTGATGATGTGGTGGTGGTGCAGGAGCATCTCAGATGTTTTGACAGCCAGCATCTGATTAGGGATATGTCCATTCTGCCACTCCAACCCACAACTATGCAACAACATCAAATCATGAAGAAAGCACACTTAGCTAGCAAGACCTCTTTAGGCACAATGACTACATTTGTTAAACTGGCTCCTAACCCAATGTGATCTTTACAGACAGATGCCAAGGCGTCATAGAAAGTAGCCTGACCAAAAACATGTCATTTTGGTTAAATATACTGTATTTATGGTCTCTTAAAATAAAATGGCAAAGTATATTATTGGTGGAAAAACACAATTTTGGCCAAAGCTCCTTTTTTTTTTTTGGTCATCTTGGCTGGTTTCTAGAATTCAGCCACAGGCACATCCGATGGGTTTTCCCAGACTGCTACACATATAGTCTAGAGATTTTGACACAGTGACCCAGATATGAACCCTCCTGAGGCCCTCGAACCAGCTGCAAAGTCAAAAACAAGTCTCCTTCTTACATCAGGTCAGCTATCTCACTGCCCTCAGACTACTGAAAATCAGGCTTTGAGCCATTTACACTACTAGCTACTGGACTGTGCGGTCATCTATAGAGAACAGAAACACTGCTCTTACCTGAGATACAGGAGGTTCATACAGGTCGAGCTGAAGCCTCTGCACAACGTCATTAAAATCCTCTGCATGAAAACACACAACATCTTTGGTTATCCTTGGCCGTTCACTCCTGTGAGACAGAACAGACATATAAAGAGGAAAAGGGTTGGTTTATTTAGGGTCAGTGCTACACGGTGAGTTAACCATATAAGCCTGCCATAGGTGTTTTGAAGATCATATGTTTTTTTTCTCCCCCTATATTGAATAATAAATTGCTTGATGTGGCAGCTCTACTTAATAAAATAATAATAAAAAAAAAGGCACAATCACTTACAATACAAATACAAAATGCCCCTAGGCCTACACACACTCACCCTCTTACTGGAACTCTCTCTTGCTTACTGGAACCTGATAAGCTTTCATTTCAATTTTACACTTTCCACTGAAGCAGCACACACAGATAACTTCTCCATCGGCACTGGCAGCAGCTTACACCAGACAACCGAGTCAAGATATCATTCAAGCAAAATCAGTCTACTGTAATAATATGACCAAAAATGCTACTATTAAGAATAACCTATAGCAAGAATGATTTTAATATCAGCCCAGTAAAAATGACAGAAAACGCTCAGTTTTCCAATTAAACAGTGTCCCATCAAAAGGCATCTGATATACAAAAAGAGCAAAAAAAACTTTATTGTGGAAAATGTTTTTGTCTCAACCACAATGCCAGTTTTTCCTGGACATTTTCACAAAGTCCTGACCAGATGCGCCACACTGGCCAAAGCGCTGGCCTTGAAACATTCAGCAAATACTACGCACTCAGGCACCATGTAAAAATAGATCAAATTAACACTGCTTGCATTTCAGGTTTTACTGAATTATCCAACAACCAGAAGACATCTGAATGGCGAAATGTCAGTCTGTAAATAGGACGAGAAGGATAACTACATGATTTGAATGTGTATAAAATGGTTTGCGATAGCTAGTTATAAGGATTATAGTGCAAGCATGATCTAAGCAACTTAATAAAAAAAGACCTGCCTATACCTATTTATTATGTATATATTTAAGATTCTGATCTGATTTTTCTTGTTTAATTTACTTTTTAAATTAATTTGTCATTTATTGCAACATCAGGACAAGAACCAAAAATGTATTTGTCCACTACACTAGGGTCCAAGCAACAGGTTTCTTTCTTTTTTTAAATATCTATGAATTTATTTTCAAACAGGTAACCAAACTCACCACTCTCCAAACTGCACGGCTTTGAGGACCCCTACAGCGGCCGTGCTCTGCCAGTCAAAACTCTGGCCCACATGATCGGCGTGCGCTCTCGTCCGGTCCTCAAACAGAACCTCACGTGGCTCACTCGTCCTCGGCAGGTAGTGCAGGTTCTTGATCTCGTTCATGGACCTGTAGGCAGAACGTAAGCTGCTTATAAACGGGATGTCTGTTTATATAACTTCACTAAAGTACAGTTCTACACACATACCGCATGGAGGCAGATTTTATTCCAAATTTTATTAACCTCACTTGCATTGTACAGAGTTTAACCTTAACTGCTGAGCTACAACTGTTCTGCTTTAAATTTTAACCTTGCTATAACACACAAGACTGAACAGACCAAAGGCTTTAAAATGAGAGGAGATGAATAAGGCGTGTGAGAGCAGTTTAAACAGAAAAGCTGTCCAGTAATCTGACCTTACATAAATGGAGCTGCTCAGTCTCACTCTGAAATCATGGGCTAAGTTATAATAAACATTTACTGAAGCAATGGTTCTTCAAATGGGGTCCGAGGACCTCCAGGGATCTGTGAAGCCTAGCTAGGGAGGCGGTGATTCTTTTTTTTTTTTTTTTTTAAATGTAGTTATAGTTGTAAAAAAAAAAAACACAAACCAGCAAACTATAAGGCCAAAAGTTTGTGGACACCTGACCATTACACCCCTATGTGGGTCTTCCCCAAACTGTTGCCACAAACTTGGAAGCACACAATTGTATAGGTTGCCTTTGTAGCATCATGATTTCCCTTCAGTGGAACTAACAGGCCTAGCCCGAACCTATTCCAGCACGACAACACCACTGCGCACAAAGCGAGGTCCATTAAGACGTGGTTTGCTGATGTTAGTGTGGAAGAACTTGAATCAGCTGCACAAAGCCCTGATCTGAACCCCACTGAACACGTTTGGTATGAACTGGAACGTAGACTGCATGCCAGGCCTCCACCTGACATCAGTGCCTGACCTCACTAATGCTCTTGTGGCTCACTGGACACAAATCCCCAGAGCCACACTCCAAAATCTAGTTAAAAGCCTCAACAGAATAGTAGAGTCTGTTACAGCAGCAAAGGGGGAACTAGCTTCATAGCACTTCTGGTTGTGATGATCAGGTGTTCACATACCTGTGGCCATATAGTGTATTTATTATTGAGTTAATAGTTATTAGCCTGTTTGACAGGTCACTTGAATTGAATGGGCTTCCAGGTTTATATCCAAACCTCAGTAACTCAAAAAACAACTCTGACCTACTGTGTTCTGTCAGTGGAAAGTTCAGGAATAAAAACTCAATGGATCTAACAAATATTTATAGAATATTTAAATAATTATATAAATCAGTGGGTCTGTTGAATTTATTTTACAGTCACCTACTACAAAAGCTTTCAGAACCCCTGTACTAAAGTAAGTAAAAACAGCTACAAAGTGAAGCTACAGTTATACAGGCCTACCTGCGCCTCTTAAATGGAGATTTGGGCATATCCGCTGTGGGAACCATCTGCTCTCCTGGTCTAACCCACATGATGGGCCCGTCGTCACTCTGAGAGCGGCAGTCCAGCTTCAGACTGGACAGGCTGCCCCATGGCAAGGTCATCTGCACAGGCACACAAACACACACACACAAAATTCAACCTTCCGGCACTTATTCTTTCAGAACACTGCAGTACTACTGAGGGAACTGTGTTGCTTTTGACGTTACATTAAAAGAGACCAATTTTTAATCAAATAAAATCTTAGTTTTCCTATTCTATACTCTATGCAAAGTATGAAGAACTGCATTGTGTTAACCATCTATCAGGATAATCAGTGTTAATTATGTTCATCAAAACACAGAATTTTATTTGTTGTGTTGACCTTTTTTTTTTTTCTTTTTTAACAAAGTATCCTAACAATTTTTACCTTTGCATTTATTCGGGTATTGTATAAATAAGTACCTCAAATAATAAAAATGAGAGCTACGGCCATTAATACAACCCTTAATACATCAATAGATTTGTGTGTGTCAAATGAATTCCACTAAAGCAACATCTAGTTTATTTACTATCTAGGAAACTAGAAAATTATTATTAATACAAGATAATATTCACAAAATTAGTCTCATTAAAAGATTTACAGTGTACTGTATTAAGAGGAAGTAATGACATGTTTTAAAATAACAAGATACTGACTTGAAATAATCATAATATCTTGAAATAAGTTAAGTCAAAATAATAAGATATTATCTCTAAATCATGACAAAGGGCTTTAACATCTGCATGCACTACTTGTGGTTCAGGGCTTCCATAAGAGGCAAACTTCAACAGCAAGATTCATTCAGTAGATTTATCAAGACTTTGATCTGTATTTTGACAACAGGAAGTTTGCCGACCTTGAGGAACGGCGACTCCTCCAGCATGTCCAGGAACTCCGGGAAATAATCCCCTACTTCCTCATCCACGGCCCCCACCAGGCTGATCTGTCTCATGGGGCCAGCACGATATGTCCCAGAGCAGTATGTTCGACTCACCTGCAAGCACGCACACACATTTAAAACTCGGCCTGTGGTCAGAACTCATATTCAAATAATGCAAATAAAGTTCGGGTCATACGAGTTCAAAGAAGAGAAGACACTGGAACTATCTATGTGTAACACTAAAATCTCAGGCAGAGACTGGAATTCGCTGTGTGCTGTTGGTGATTTTCTACAAGCCCTCTCATGGATTTGTTTCAGCAATTCAAGTAGCTAAAACTAGACAGACTGACAGCAAATCCTCAGCTGTTTCCATGTTCAGTATCAAATATCAAATGACCCACTACTTGGAGTTCAAAACACTGGTTTGTTAATATTTAAGTGTCTAGCCCAGAACGTCATGGAAAAAATGTGTGGCTTCCAAACAGCGCAGGCGAATTTGGCACTGTGCACTTCCGTAGATGGTTAATGCACTTTGGACTGCACTGGATGCCAGACTAAAGTAAATAATAAAAGCACCTAGTGTGATGTAGTGAGCAGGAGAGGAATATTACACTTGATGGATGTGAAACCTCTGCTATGCTGCCTCAACCACTTCAACTAAAACATGTCTGTACAGCAGTGTGCTGGGGTTTTTAAAGCACTGTCTAAACACACCTAATGTGTTTGTCCACTGTAATGGTGTACAGTTACAGTACTTTTCACACCAGTGTGGTACAGTCCAGCACAGTAAAAACAAAATCATTTCCATCATCTGTAAATGCCTGTTACAGGTATTTTAATACTGTTTAATAACTTTAATAGCGTAGTATTGAACTTTGTTGTAAATGTCATCTCTTTTATCCAACAAGCTTCATAGACTATATGGCCAAAAACATGGTGGACACCTGAGTATTGGACGCCCCACTCCCAAACCCATGGGCATTAATATTGAATTGTTACCCCTTTGCTGCTGTAAAAGGCTCCACCCTTCTGGAAAGGCTTTCCAGCAGATTTTGGAGCATGGCTGTGGGGATTTGTGCTCATTCAGCCACAATAGCACATGAAGTTGGGCACTGATGCCCAATAAGAAGGCCAGGTATGAAGTTGGTGTTCCAGTTTATCGCAAAGGTGTTCAGTGGGGTTGGGGTCAGGGTTTTGGGGTCAGGGTTTTGTGCAGGCCAATCGAGTTCTTCCAAACCAACCTTGGAGAACCATGGACTTCACTTTGTGCACAGGGGCACTGTGATGCTGGAACAGGTTTGGGCCTCTTAGCTCCAGTGAAAGGAAATCTTTAATGCTACAGCATACAAAGACAACTAAACAATTGTGTTCCCAACTTTGTGGCAACAGGACCACATATGGGTGTGATGGTCAGGTGTCCACATACGTTTGGCCATACAGTGTATCTGCCCTCCCTCTCCCACCAGCATGAGAGTAAAAGAGACTTTTTACAGTCCAGATGTACACATCTAACTTCCACAACATGAAAGTGCCGCTCTCTGCATCAGTATACTGTCAGATCTGGCTTTTCTTTTTCATAGTTTCTCTGACTTCATGCAGACATTACGTATAAGGAGTACCGAATAGTGATTTCAGTATTCGAAAATGCTTCAAATGATTAACCGGAAATACCCGTTCACACCCGTAATTGGTATCATATTGAAAACAGAGGTCATCGTCCACGACTAGGAGTCGAAGACAGCAAAACTGGCCTTGATCTCTGTGTGGGAGGGATGACATACGCTCTCTCTCATGTCATCCACAGTGACATTAGCCAGTTGCGGGGGTCCATGAGCTCATGTATGTGGAAGAGGGCAAACAGCACTTTCATCAGTTGCTCTGTGATGTAG
Organism: Pangasianodon hypophthalmus; assembly: GCF_027358585.1. Classification (NCBI taxonomy): domain Eukaryota; kingdom Metazoa; phylum Chordata; class Actinopteri; order Siluriformes; family Pangasiidae; genus Pangasianodon; species Pangasianodon hypophthalmus. The sequence goes on from NC_069725.1 coordinate 19,605,529, forward strand.
CAGCAGTGAGCAGCAGTTTCAAAAGATGTTCTGATGTCAAGAGTCACTGAAGAAGCATGTGCTAGTCTTCACCCTCTAGCTAGTGGGTTCAAAATGCTTTAGCTCTGTTTGTTTTCTGATATTCCGTTTCTTTATAGGCACTTTTCCTACCCTCCTGAAGAACGCAGCTTGGTCGGATCAGTTATCAGCTCCCAAAAAAAACAGACTGAGCTGGCAGACCAACTGGTAAGTTATTTTCCAGCTTCTTTATTACTGACTAGATTGTTCAAATGTGCAATTTTCTAACTGCCATGCCGTTATGTTCTTTTCTTAAAAATGTCTATGATGTTCCATTAATAGTGGCATTTCACAAACTGTTTTCATCTAGCATTGTTTTGGCAGCTGGTCAGAATAAGCTAGATTTTCCAGCATGGCAGTCTCTGAGTACAAGATGCTCTGCATCTATCCTCCTGGAAAGTCTTTTCTGCATGATTCTTGTTCCAAACTAAATACAAGACCTGACTATAAGTAGAATGATTCTGTGTGGTGCATTTAAATAGGGTAAGGGCAAAATTCCTAGACCGTATTCTAATTTGAGATGTAGTTCAGTGGTACAGTTTCACAAATAATCACCCAGCAAAGAGTCAGCCATCAAAGAAAAATCTTTCTCCTTACCTGGGAATGAAACTTGGAGATAGTGGTGGTCTCGATGTCCTTCTTTCCGAGAATCTCCATCTTGACCGGCGTGTTGGGGAAGTTGAAGGCAAAGTAGTCCAGGAAGTCGGGGAGGTAGGCAGCAGCGCCATGGACCACCGAAAGTGCATACCTTGCTGCTCCTTTGGAAATTTCGCTAAAAGCCAGGTCGAGGAACTCGCATGCAAACCTCTCCTTCTCCCCAGGCTGCAAGAGAGAGATTTCATCGGCATACGCGTGCAGAATGGATGCTCCACCATTGGGCTGCACCTCCTCGTGCATGAGCCTGCTAAAACGTGAGCTTGTCTTCAGGCATGAGCTGCGAATAGAGTGGTCCTGATGTGAGAGGAAAGGAAAGACTGGACCCTCGTTTGAGCCAGCGTGACCGAGTTTTTCCTCTTTGATGTTGGCGACGACAGTCTTGTCAGACTCGGTGGACAAAGAGCATTCATCGGTCTGGATCTCCTTGTCAGACGTCCGCAATCGCTTGCTACGCTGCTCGTCTTCCCGGTGCCTCTTCTTTTTCTTCTTCTTTTTCAGCAGGTACTCCTCCAAGGTCTGAGGCTTTCCATTCTCATTATTGGGCTCTGGGAAAAAGTCAAATGTTGGATGGGGTGATGTTAAAGGAGTCAGGAAATCAATATATCAGTGCATTTCTCCAGTTACATGTGTGGTAAGTAATGACATTTATCATGTGTTTTACCCTATCTAGATAGTCTTACCAATCAAAGAAAACTATCACTTGCAGTTTGTTAATAAAAGGACGTTCAGTGCGAACATAATAGCCTTTACAGTTATAGCAGCAGTTCTTAGGGACAAGTCTACAATATGTTTGTAGCAGCCATAAGTGTTGCATCAGCCCTCTTATTACATCCATCATGTTTAGCTGCGATGTTCTCTGTTCTTATTTGCACTAGAAATATAGCGAGTTTTGGTACAGAGCTGACAACTTCACAAAAACTCTGGCTCGGATTTGACATATTTTCTAATGTGAATCACTGTGTTTTATTGTGAACATGTGTTTTGTTGACTGGCATGTTACAGAGCTTGTGAACAGTGAGCACAAATGCCCCACTGATGTTTCACATAAATCAATACCAGTATCAAGTACTTGGTTGCGTACAGATTTTGGTATCGTATCGTGAGTGTTATCGGGTCATCCCAACCCAAGACACACACTCGTTTCTGGGAAATCAGGTGAGCTTTGCCACATCACTTCTTTTAGAGCTTTCTGCTTAGACTACATTCCACTCATCTAACAAAGAAATAAATATAAAGGTGATTTTGGTCAAGCCTCTTGGTGAGGTGTCTAGAAGAGCTGTAACTGTGTATCGGTTCTGCACTTTTTTAGGAAAGCTGCAAGGTCTTCTGATATATTGAGACTAGCACTGTCTTCACAAGCATGAAAAATTGCATTCCGTCAGCTGTTAAAAATCTTCAGAACACTCAAAATGAACCTGATAGCACAAAATATCTACACTCACTGACCACTTTATTAGGAACACCTGCACATTTGCACATTTATACAAATATCTAATCATGTGGCAGTGCATACAATCATGCAGATACAGGTCAAGAGCTTAGTTAATGCTCACATAAAATGTCAGAATGGGGGAAACGTGAGCTCAGTGACTTTGACCATCACATGGTTGTTGGTTTCAGATGGGCTGATGAGTATTTCAGAAACTTGTAAGAATCTCTTGGGATTTTCACACACAATAATCTCTAGAGTTTACACAGAAAGGAGCGAAAAAAGCATCCCGTCAGCAGCAGCTCTGAGGATTGTCATGTGACAGACGTCAGAGGAGAACAGTTAGACTGGTTCGAGCTGACAGGAAGGCTCGAATAACTCAAATAACCACTCTTTACAACCGCCGTGAGCAGAAAAGCAACTGTTAGGATTCGATGAGTCTTTGCCTACTGTAGCATCAGGTTTCTGTTCTTGGCTGACAGGAGCAGAATCTGATGTGGTCTTCTGCTGTTGTAGCCCTATAGTCAATAATCACACTTTCCCCTCAACACTGATGTTTGATGTGAAAAGTAACTGAATCTCGTTATCTGTTTTACATTATTTTATCCACTGCACTGCTGTCACATGACTGACTGCCTGGATAACTGCATGAATGTGTTCCTGATAAAGTGGACGGTGAGTGTATAGGTCAGTCATGTCAACATCTTATGTACCAGCTACACATATGAATTAATGATTTGTTTATTTATTTATTTTTACAGAAAACAGAAGGTGCTTGTGAACGCATCCTTATCGCTGGTTTCTTTGGTATCCCTTCCAGCCACAGAAAATTAAAACGGAAATGTAAAACATGGCAAAGTTTACACTGGTCGGTGATATTTCTACATTTCAGAGCAAGGAATTATAGTTTATTAGCTTCCTGAGGTGATTCAGTTTGCTCCTCTGTGAAGTTAACTCCAACCAGCTAACTGCAAAAAAACAATAAAGCTGTAGAGAAGAGTGCTGTTTATGAAAACAAGCTGAAGTAAAGCTAACCGAGTCGCGCGCACGGGTGGGCGTTCACACACACACACGGCTACTTGGGCTTGTACGTGTAAATACAACTAAGTTTCACCGACAGAGTTTAAGGTTTAGAGTTGTATTACCTGTCTGCTTCTTACAGGAGTCGACTTTCACGTTAACCTCCGCGTTTTCCTTCTTAGGTTTCAGCTTCACCTCCTTCTCGGGCTGTTTCTGGGGCTTGGTGCTGTGGCGGCTCTCGGCCTTCGCTACTTTAAGCGGAGTGAAAGTGAAGAGAGGAGCGGGAGAAGAAGGAGCAGGAGCAGGAGCGGGAGCAGGAGCGAGCTTGTGAGGCAGAGGTGTCGCCTTTCGAGGCGGCCAGACCATAGCCGCGTCCTTCTTCGGGCCGTGGTGGTGGTTGTGATGGTGGTGGTTGCGGTGCTGCACAGGCGCTAGCTCTTTGCTGCTGAAGTTTATCCCGTGAGAAGTCTTCTTCTGCTGCTGCTGCTGTGGTGGTTGCTGCTGTTGTTGTTGTTGCTGCTGCTGCTGCTGCTGAGGTACTCGCTGTTGTTCAGCATGTTGGTGATGGTGGTGTTGATGTTGGATGTGATGTAGCTTAATCTTTTTCGCCTCCTTCTCCGGCCTCGAATGCTTCTCCGTGCACGGCGAGTGCTCTCGTTTCTTCTTCTTCTTCTTCTTATCTTTGCTCGCTCGCTCCACACCGTCCCTCGGCTTTTCCTCCACTTTAACACGCACCAAGTCGACCTGCGCAGCCATTTTGCACGCAAATTTAAAAGCCTTTGAAAAGTCAACGGCGCATGTCTTTTTTTTTTTTTTTTTTTTTTTGGGGGGGGCAGCAAGAGGGGGATTTGTGCTACCTGGGATATGTAGTCCTTAACACGCGCGTCCTATCACAAGCCTCTCATTTGTAGTCTTTCTGGCTCACTTGCTACAATGCGCACGCGCACTTCGAGCTGGTTTCTGGGAGCTGTAGTATTCCGCGCTGGCTCGCTTGAAGAGATGCGTGCGCTGCTGCACGCGCGTTGTTCAGTAGCTGACGTCACCGTGTAACTGGGATTTTTAGGTGGGCGGGGCTTCCTGCAGGCACGCGCTGTACAGTAGGCGACTGCTAATGGCAGTGCATGGCGCATGGAAATGAAGCATTCTCTTAATGTTAAAGAGGTAAGACACTAAATATAGCTAGGATGAGTCAAGCATGATTGTCACATGCAGTAAGTGATATTTTGAGCTTAAAACCACTGAGGTATAATTTTATTTCAAAAATTAATTTATAAAATATTTTTTTGTATTTCCTTAGAGTGTGCCTAAAATTTAAAATGAGTGTTTAATGCATACCTTTCCCTTTGTGTTATGGACGCCAGTACAACAGTGTATATGGAAAAAAAAAATCAAAAATATTATACTGAGAATAATTAAGTCTTATAAGTCTTGTTTAAACTATATTTCCTCACTTCTACGAAAACAATAGTTTTTTGATGACTAATTCTGTACTAGATTTACGCTCATCCAATTACACACTCTCTAGAACATATATGTCCCGCCCCCTAGGTGTTCCTCTCTCTCTGCAATAGCAGATCGTTAGCAACGAACATGGTTCATCTGTGTGTTTCTGGCTGTGCGATTTCTCACACACAATTCCCTTTTCTAACCATATCATGTTTTGAAAAAAAAATAAATAAAAAAATAGCTGCAGTTCTGAAAAATTTATGAAAGTTGGCGGTTATGTGACATGCACTTTTTGGACAAGAGTTTTACTCTGTTACTCCAACTTGGAGCTGTTCAGTCGTGGAGTGTCTTGGTACCTCAAACTAACTGAGAATCTGTCTTTACACACCGTCAGGGTTTTTCCATCAGTGAAAGTAATATCATTTTAACAAGTATAGTGTAATATTTAACTAACCCTATTTCTTTAGCTATAAGCCTACTGTCCCAGTGAGAAGCCTGACTTGTGCAGGTTAACAGCTTTTTGTCTCAATTTTGTTAAAAGCTTCTTGGTTTTCCTCATGGTGTTAGATGATGAAGGGATTTTACGTTTTTTTACCACAGAACATGCTCAAAGACAGCAATCAGATTTCTTGTGACTGACAGCATAAAATATATATATATATATATATATATATATATATATATTTAATCAAGAATGATCAAGAATTTTCATTTATTTTAACATTCACTAGGAATGGCAACTTTTTTTGTTCATTCTCTTAAGGGTGCCAACAATTTCAAAGTTGATAGTATATACAAAAATAAGTTTATTAACAAGAGGAAATGACAAAAACACACACCCAAAAAGACTTCCTTTAAAACTTTATTTCTCAGTGCATGAACAGAATGTCATGACCAGATTAAATTCTTTCACCACTACATATATATTCTCATCTTTTTTTAATTACTTAAAAAAATAATGGAGATTTTTTTTTTTCTGAATGAAGGCAAGTATTTAAACAGTTGCTGTACATTTTATAAACATTTACAACTACCACGATGTAGAGACCAGAAGGCCTTTTTTTTTCTTCTTTAAAATAAAGCAATGCAAGGCCACAGTTTCATATACATCAGATGAGATGACAAACACAAGGAAATGGACCACAGGAATCGAACTACAAACCCAGTTTCATTGTCAGTAAAATCATTCCAACAGTCCATAAAAGCTTCACATTTTTAATCAGGACTAAGCGTATGTAAGCAGTTCTTAAATACCATGCAATGGCATTACATAAATTTGTATTGCAAAATGATCAGAATCTGTTTGAGCATATGTTACATCAACAGGACTAAAACGAGCTTTACTCTCAGGTGGAACTACTGGGTGGAACTGGGAATTGAAATCAATTGTACAAGTATCAAAGCTGCCACTCTTCTCAAATCTGTGCACACCTATAATAACAACCACAATGACACATTAACAGGAAGAGATGTTTGTAGAGTTAATTTTTATGGGAAATCCCTATTATGAACCATAATGCCAAACCCACATAGATACACAGCCAAATCAGCTACATTTGATGAGCTACATGGATTTAAAGTAATAAACCTTTATATATATATCTATAACATTTTGGCTTTCAAACAAGCATAGACCTTATATAGAGAAAAGTTATTCTCATTTTACATCGAGCTGTTCTCCAATAATAATATCTGCTTACCAAAAAGCTGATCCATATATGTTCTTTTAAAGATATAAAGAAATAGGACAAAATATATGTTAGATTGTATGAAAAAATATGCTTTATATGATTTACCCCAGACATCCCCATTTTACCTTCATTTAATCTTAATGATACGACCAAGTATTTAGTTCATTTCTTTAGTTTTAACCCCAATGTACACACCTTGCTATATGATACACAATGCATAATTGTAAAAGCTACAGCAATGTGAAAAATACATACCCTTAAGCATGTAGTGCACCAGGTCAGCAACCCTAAAGCAGAGAGGGATGAATCAAGCTCTTTAGGATATGGAGCACAATGTTTAGATATGATTACAGAAATATTAAGATATTTGCAATTTCTTTTCCATTTCAATAAATTACATAGTGTTCTTCATAAGCTCACATGTAGTAAACAATATACTTAAGCACAAGTATCTGGTCAGTTAAAGGAGGAACCATCTTTAAAAATGATCTAAAATACACTGCACAGGTGATAACTAATGTTAAGCTTAAATAATATATGTGCACTCTGATCACACTTATTAACTCAAAGCATAATCAGGCAACGCTAACGCAGCTAACAATGAATGAAAGCCAACAAGGCCAACGCTGGCTTTCATTCAGCGTGTACATGATTAGCATTGTTTGGTTGAATTATACATGCAATGACAAAGCAAACTGCACCGATGCATCAAGGATACACTGCATTTCAAACAAAGTACAAGACTGTACACACTGAATCTGAAATAAAAACCAAAGCAAAAGAAATAAAAACACTCCTTCACAATTCCGGAAAACAGAGCATTCAATGGTCGCATCTCACAGGATTTTTTTTTTTTAATCAAGTCTTTCCAGCAGGAGTCTCTGGTTGGCACGATATGAGACTGACAGGTGTCACTGTTGGTGGGACAAACACACGAACTCAGACAGGAGGAAATGGATACTTAAAACACGGAATACCATGAACATGAATGCATTGTCTCAAAGTAAGTGAAGATACAGTATGCTGTACAAGTCACGTAAAAAATATGCATCAATTACACAGTGATTCAGAGTAACCATCAGTGAGTGTCCTGGCATTTCTGATGAACTCCACCAAGCATCAGAGCCCCTCCACCTGAGACTGCATCTTAGCAGAGCTGGGGACCTTCCATGGACCAGGGGTGATGGGAGCCTTCTTGCTGCTGGGGTTCCCATTCCAGGAAGTCTCTGGTGGGACACTGCTAGATCCCCTCATATCCCTTTTGCTCTCCTCACCTGCTCCCCCTCTGTACCTGCCCTCTTTGGGTTCTCGATGGCCTTTGCGGTTCAGGGTCGTAGGCTGATGCTCTGGCATGGCCCTGTCATTGAGGATCTGGGATTGGGACCTCTGAGGTACTGCTTCCCTCTCAACCCCCTTCTCCCTGTGACGTCGTTCGTTATCTGATCTGGCGATCTCAGGCCTCGTCTCGCCTGTCTCCTTGTCCTGTTGGAAGTCTAAGTCTTCCTCCATGTATAGGTTCCCTCCAGATCCATAATTAATATGTTGCCCATCAAAATACCTCTGCGGTTCCTCATATCCCTTAGGTGGTTGTCTGGTGCCAGTCTCTTGTTCCTTTCTGGGACTCTTTCTAGGGCTTGATGAGCGTCTACCTCTGTCCCCTTGGCCCTGGGCTTTCCTGTCCGTGTATACATCCAGACTCTGAGTGCTGGCGTTGACATTTTTGTTTTTCACAGAAACAGAAGGCTTCTTTTCCATTTTCCTCGGGCTACGTGAACGCTCTTTCCCCTCTGTGCGTGAAGTGTCCATTTTCTGGGGGCTAGGAGTGTTGTCACGGAGAGACACGCTGGAATTGCTTGTTCTGGGTTGTCTGGTATCTCGGGGTTGATGATGGAGACCGCGGGAGGGAGAAGGGGCTGACGTGCCCTCAGAGGGCAAGAGAGAAGAGGAGGACAAAGATGGTAATATTGATGGCTCATCAGGTACAGGGTACTTTGGATAGTTTGCAGGTGGAGTTGTCACCATCTCCATAACATCTGAAATGAATGTGGAGTATTAGTTAAAATAGGTCTCTAGAAACATTCAGAAAGAAGACCAAACAGTAAGTTAATTTTTGTATTAATTTTGTATGTCACATACTGTCTATATACACCATATGGCCAAAAGTATGTGGACACCTGACCATCACACCCATATGTGCTATTTGAGCATCCCATTCCAGATTTAGTCCCCCTTTACTGTTAAAATAACAGTGTAGCTGTGTGGATTTGTTCATTCAGCCAAAAGAGCATCAGTGAGGTCAGGCACTGATTTTGGGTGATGAGACCTGGGGGGCGGTCAGGGTTCAACTTCATCCCAAAGTTGTTCAGTGGGGTTGAGTTCAGGGCTTTGTGCAGGTCACTCGATTTCTTCCACTCCAACCTTGACAAACCATGTTTTCATGGACCTCGCTTTGTGCACAGGGACATTGTCATACTGGAACAGGTTTGGCCATATAGTGTATCTAGAGATTTCCATAGATACACATAGATAGAGATTTAATTATGAAGCTTAGACTATTAAAGGAAAATTCCACCCTGAACAACTTGCATATTAATTTTCAGTGGTGTCCAAGTTTCATTTTAAATTGAAATTCTAAGTTGACTTTTTTTAAATTTAAACTTTTTTCACTGACATATCAGTCATAATTTTTTTTTACACAAAAACATATTTCATGTGCTTCAGTCTGGGGTTTTCCTTTAAACTCCACCAGTTCAATGGTATTCACTCTCTATGACTTCTAGCCTCGAGTAACTGAGATTTCTATCTGGCTGATGAAAGACAGTCTTAAAACAACACTGAAGTTTTCATTTTCCTTCAGGATGATAAGAATGCAACCGGAGCCAAAGGGGGCAAACATGTCAAAATGAACCAGGAAATGAGACACAAAAAGAGGCTTTCATTTCTGAGAGCCAACAGCATTCAATCTTTTTACTTTTAGCAAATCTTTACCCCAAAAGATAAAAATGACTTAAAGGGAGAGTTCAGCTCTTTTTACATTTGACCCTTTCTAAGCACTTACAGGGTGATTTCTAGACACCCCAGGCATTTTTTTATATCAATTGCTTAAATAATTTGTTAAAAATAATTAAAATAAATCCAAAATGTGTTCATCCGCTGTGTCGGAGTCACTTCCCGGATGTGTATTCCTGCCTGTGACATATTTATTCACACAACCACGTCTGCCGAGGAGTATGAATGGGAGGAAGTTTCTGATATGGGTCCCTTTGAACATGGTGTCGTTGTGCCATATCACTGATTTGTGCTCTCAATGGAGCATTTCCACAACCTACAACAACGCACCTCATGTTGCTACATAACCAGCTACTGTAACCAAAACAAAATCGGTTTCGAGCGAGTTCCGCTGACACAATTTCCTTTTTTTGAAACCATTCAAAAACTGGAGTGGTTTGTTGCGCCTGGGCAGTTTGTTGTTTGTTGTTTATGTCTTTAAAAATTATGTTTTGAGGAAATTGATGTCGCCAACTCAATTAGTGTACTTAGAGCTGTAAAATCATCTGATTAAAATTTATTTTGTGAAACAGTCATTAGTGGATTAAAAAAAAAAAAAAAAAATCTTAAAACTGCATGTACTGACATAAAAACTGTATGAGGTGACTAGAAATCGATAAAAAATATTTATAACTGCTCAAATGTGAAAAAAGATGAACTCCGCCCTTAATGATAAATATTGGAATTATTTTCATAGAACTGAAGTAATCATACAGAAAACATCATAGTTGCTGCAGTGTGAAAATGTCACTTTGAATACATACATGTATAGGCAATATATATATATATAGCCTATAACAGTGAATGGATGATTTCTGATTATGATAAAGCATAATGAAAGAGAATAAAAGTTCTGAAACGAGGATTAGAAGAGGAGCGGCAAGGTTTACCAAGACTAATAAGGACAGACCAAGAAAAGTAGTCTTTAGTGATGCTCTGGTTTCATGTAGAAGCACAGGGTGGAAGAAGAGTTCAGACCTAAAGAGGAGATAGAGACAGAGACAGAGACAGACAAAGAAGCAGAGACCAGAGGCAAGAGTGAGACAGAGACAGGAAGTCAGAAAATGACAGATTGAGAAAGACAAATGCATGAAAATTGAAGCAACGCTACTGTTTCTACACAAACAAAAGCACAAAGCACTCTAAAGGGGGAAAAAAACCCAATATGTGTCTGAAATGAATCAATTTCACGAGCAGCTACAGTCCTGTTGCGTGCTGAATTATTTGAGGGCACTAATTAATTCTGAGCCTCTTTTAACTAGCAGTACTTGTAAATTAATGGTAGCTTACTGTGGTCAGGAATCAGGCCCTGGCCCGGCCGCAGCAGCAGCAGCACCTTAGTGCCTCCTGCTTGGATCAGCTCAATAGCACGCGTGTGTGTGATGCCTTGGGTTGGCTCGCCATTGATCTCTACTATCTGATCTCCCACCTGTCAGCACAAACACTCAGTTAGTCCTCTCTGTAATATCCAGTGCTCCAATACAAATGACGATGACCATCCTGCTTGATTCAAGATATTGAAATTTTGTGTATATGGCTATATACATGTTGTGCAGTCCCAACAGTGGTTAACTCACATGTATTCTGCCATCCTTCAGGGCTGGGCCATCCTCGGCCAGTCTCAGGATGAACAGGCCCATGTTGTACTCCTTCCCTCCCCGGAGACTAAAGCCAAAGCCACGTGGACCTCGCTCCAGCTCCACGGGGAAACAGCCCTGCCGCATATGCACATACAATGTAAATGATACCATCCCCATGTTCCACCATGATGCCAAAGGAGCTAAAATTCTTCACTTCTCTACAATTGATCCCACATCTGTGTTTGAAGCTCAAATCTGGCCTGTGGCAAAGAGATTTTTTGAGCCATGTCCCAGCAGAATGCAAAATTTCATGACAATTGTGCTTGCCTGCTGATATCTGACTGGCTGTTAATGACAAAGCTTTTTTTTTTTTTTTTTTTTAAAACTAATTACTTAATCATTAAAAAGACATGACATTTCAATTTTCAAATTTCCTAACTCAATGCTGACCCGATTTTTAGCATATTATTCAAAACATTAGGTCAAAATGATAGTGGGCAGCGTGTAGAGGTCTTTTAAGTCAGTGGTGACAAAATGAATCTGCATCGAGTGGTGTGTTACCTGCTTGGGGCCTGAGGTGATCATGGTGCCCGTCTCATTCTTGGGGAGAGATTTGTAGTTACCCCAGGCCATACCCTCTTCTCGCTCCTCCATATCGGGGCCGTTACTAAGAAAAGTTCAAGAAACCATCAGTCTAAAATTCAGCAGCTCTGAGAACATCACCTCAGCATCATCAGTAGTTCTGTAATATACATAGAAGCACTAATTTTGGTATTTACACTGTTTTTGTATAGCAAAATTTTGGAAAGTAAAAAATGTGTAAAAAAAAAAAAAGCAGGCAATATAATAATTATCATAAACCTCACATTTATCTACCCACTTCAGTCTTTCTTTGTTGCTTATATTTAACAAGGCTGCATTTCTCAGATGATCCCAGAAGAACCCAAAAAAACTACCTCCTTTACACTATCAAAAAATTTTTCTTATTCCCTATATATGCTCAATACATGAAGTATTCAAGGTACAGCTAGCCAAAGGTTTAAGAAATGTGTTACATTAGGTGAATATAAGTAAAACCATTTGAATATGGGTTTCTGCTTTTGAATATGTATACGTTATTGTTGCAGATGTGGGTGTGGCTTAGCTCGGGTCTACTTTGGGAAGGAGGTGTTTGGGAATGAGATAAAGACATAATGATGAACAAGGCCCAACTGAGTCCTGTTGTCCCATGTATATTTATGCGATCTCTATGTCTTTCTCTCAGAGCAGTGAGCTGAACATGCATGTGTATGGCCATGAGTGGAGCAACAGCCTCTGAAGATGAGGCCTTTTGGAGTCTATGAAGAGATGGGGAATATGTGCTAAAAATGTGGCACTAAAAATGTATTAGTCAGGACACTCTTTCCATGCTGTCAGACAGGAGTGTGTGTTAGTGTGTGAGCAGTGTGCATTGGCCTTGTACCCGTCATCGCGGCTGGCAGGCTGCTGTCCCACGGCTTTGTGCTGAGCCACTGGGCTTTGCTTGGCTGAACTGGTGGCTGACGGAGGGCCGCTGTGCTCTGAAAAATAAACAGGAATCTTCGATGGCTTCATACTCTCACACAAAATTTTAAGAATGCCTTCATAGCAGACTGTGCAATGCAGAAGAAAGACAGAAATATCAGTACACCCCAGGCAGCGCAATAGCAATAATGGAAATTCCTAGAATTTCCAGAATTCCTCACCTTCTTCAGGAAGCACAGTGAGGGTGACAGTGTTGCCAGCCTGCTTGATCAGCTGCACTATGTCGTTGTGTGAGAGCTCCACGATGCACTGGCCGTTGACGGCTGAGATGCGGTCACCCACTTTAAGCTTTCCGGAGCGTTCTGTGGGGCTGCCCTTGATGATCCGTCCAATCTTATGAGGAATTACTGAAGATGGACAAGACTACAAATGAATTCTGCTCCGCGTGCCACAATGTATACAGTCCTCACACCACGTTCAGCTATTTATATATAAAGATCTACAGAAGATCTAATATTCACAGTATTGGGTTCGGTGTGAAACTCTATCAGTGCATGTGTAAGTAACTCCTTATGACAAACAGCGATCTTTCATGCATCTTCCCTCCAGCTACTATTTACACAGATGTCACTTTGCTGTCATAATGCCCTGTACAACAGTGTTATCATTCACTCTGAGTAAGTCAGCAGTAGACACACATTATGTCCCTGATGGGCTCGTCATCCCCACTCTCTTCAATAAGGTATCTTTCACTGCTGAGCTTGACGTTGATGCTTAAATGCCTGTAACGTGCGTTGTCTTTTCCGTGAGGAATCAATTCATTCACAATTCCAGTGTAAAATTTCATTAGCGTCACCAACATCAATTCTTTAAGAGTCAGACAGTAACTTCTGTAACTTCTCTCACCTCCTGGTGGTGGTTTGTTCTTTGAGGTGAGGATGACGAAGCCAAAGCCCTCGTTGTCTCTGCGCTGCAGCGTGACGTCATATGGCTCCGGCTGGGACAGAACGGAAGCGTCTGCATGAGGAGGTCTGGGAGAGCCGTTAACCTGAGATGGAGTTGCCTGGGACTGTCCACCATCATCCTCTCTTTCTTCTGCATCAGGGAAAAACACATTCATCATCAGGGTGCAGAGCATCATGCCAAAGCCATTATTACTCATTAACTCATTTTCAAGAGGCTCTGCAAGAGCTGAGTCGCTCCATATGTTCAGCATGGAGCCGTACAGGAAGTCATTCCTGCTGACTGCTACTAGGCTTTGCATCTTTACCAGGAGTCATCACTTGGACAGCATATTTGTTTAAAAAAAATAAAAATTAATAAAATAAAAAACACCATAAAATCTTCAGCTTATGAGTACTACAGACACATATACTAATGGTACCCTATTATCATTATTTATTATAACAACTATTATAAATGTGTGTATTTTAATAACACGTTTTACTTTACTGTACATTTGTTTCCTGGGATTTCTATAATTCTTTTCCTGTTTAGTAATATTTGCAACATGCAGTAGGAAGTAAGTAAGCAAAGAAAGAAGGAAGGAATTGAATGAAGGAAGAAATTTAGGAAGGAAGGTAGGAAGTAGTAAAAAGAATTAAATAAGGAAGGAATTAAAGTAGGAAGGAAGATAGAACGAATAGTGGTAGAAATCTGTATCTTTTATATTTGGTAAGGTGATGGTTTTATGCAGTCTCTCTCTCTCTCTCTCACACACACACTATATTTTATGATAAACCTGGCAAAACATATGTAGAAATTTATTTGAAATGTGTTAGATTCACAGATGTTGCTTCATTATTACAAGTATATGTGGACAGCTTTCAGTAAAACTCTGATCTGTTGTTGATGTTGATGTCACGAGCCCCACTACATGACATTCTTCTGGCTCATTCAGTGCTCTGGATCTGTTTTCGTACATACAGTGTTGAGACTGTCTGAACAAATTGGGAGACTATTTAAAGCAAAGCAGTGCTAGTTTTCTTGGTACCAGACAGTCTTACTTCAGTATACAGTGGGTATGTAAATAAACAAGTGTGTACCCTGAACACACACCTGCGTAGATGAGCTTCCTGCGCACAGTGAGCATGACCTGGCCATTGCGCGCGGCGTTGGTCATCAGCTCCAGGACCTGCTTGTGGGATTTTCCTTTTACAGGAACACCGTCGATACACATGAGCTCATCACCTGCCCGTAGACGCCCGTCCTTCTCTGCTGCACCCAGCGGAACGATAGCACCAATGTACACCTACAGAAAGATTTCATTCTTATGAACAATAATTGGTTGTATATATTTAACGACAGTGCACACAGTTCTAATGCTAGTTGCAATAGCAATAGTTATTGTAGTTATGCCATCTTAATTTGCAGAACATTCAGTCTGCTTAGTTTCTACGTACAACAATATTTACTATGACAATTTCTAAAAAGTCTATTTTGCATGTTAAGAAAGATGCCAGACGAAGGCAGCACTCACAGGCTGATCTGTTCCTTCCCCACCCAGCACTCTGAAACCAAAGCCGGACTCCTGGTTCCTTTTAATAAAGACATCCAGTTCCTTGGTGTTGGCAGCTGCAGGTACGAATGGACAGTGTTAAGGGGTCAAGAGTCACTATACTACACCATCTACAACTAGTACACTATACAATCAGTATCTACAGTATTGCATCATTGTTAACTACACCACCATACCATCATTAACTACTATTCTATACCAAATACTACTATACTACACCACACCAGCTGTTACTATACCATGACAACTATCATAGCATTACTAACTATTATACTGCATTATACATTAATTAACTGCAAATCCTACCAGATATTACTATATGACTACACCAGCTACTACTGTACCCTACCAACTAAATATGTCATAACATCATTAACTACTATATTATAGCATCACTATTATACTACACCATACCATCATTAACTGCAATACCACACCAGAAACTACTATACTACTACAAAGCTGCTACTATACCATACCAACTAACTACAAGTTTATCCCAAAGAACTACTACATAATGACATCACAGGCACCGTCAACTTTATTAGAAACACCTGTACACCTGCATATTCATGCAATTATCCAATCATATGGCAGCAGGGCAAAGCATAAACTCAAGCAGGACATTGCAAAAACATCCCGGTCTTTTTATAAATCTTCAAATGTCCAGGTTCGGTGAGCCTGTTGTGGCCCATCCACCTCAAGGTTTGACGTATTAGGTGTTCTGAGATGCTTTTCTGCTCACCATGGTTGTACAGTGTAGTTATATAGCCTTCCTGGCAGCTCAAACCAGTCTGGCCATTCACTTCTGACTTCTCTCATCAACAAAGCATTTCCACCCTCAGAACTGCCGCTCGCTGGATGTTTTTTGGGTTTTTGCCCCATTTTTTGTAAACTCTGTGCGTGAAAATCCCAGGAGATCAGCAGTTTCGGAAATACTCAAATCAGCCTGTCTAGCACCAGCAACCATCCAAGTCACTGAGATCACATTTTTTCCCCTCATTCTGAGGTTTAATGTAAGCATTAACCGAAGCTCTTGAACTGTACAGACATGATTTTATGCACTGCGCTGATGCCACACGATTGGCTGATTGGATACGCCCACAAATGTGCAAGTATACAGCTGTGAGTGAGTGTGTTAAATGCAAATGTTACTCACGCTTGCTGTCAAGGATGGCTTTAGATTTGAGGTAGAGTTCAGATGGGTCCAGTTTGGGTGAGTTGGAGCGTACCACGTTGGGAGGGAAGGGCAGCGACTGGGGAGGAGCTTGGGGGAGGGACTGAGGAAGAGCTTGAGGAACAGTCTGGGGAGACATCTGGGGAAACATCTGGGGAAACGTCTGGGGAAGCGGCTCAACAGGACTCGGACTGTCCGTGCTGACTGTGTTAGTGGGTGCTTCGTGCTTCTGAGTCACTGGCATTGGCGTTGCCGTGGCACACTAACACACAAACACAGTTCTTAAGCTCCAGCATGTCAGGAAGGTCTCACCAACTATTAATACATTCATCACAGAGGCTTGTTGCATAATAATATTATCAGGAATTTACACACAGCTGCTTTGGTAATGTGATCAAAGCTTGTGCATTAGATACAGAAATTTTACCACACTACAGCACAAGCTAGACTCAAACCTGCATCAATAATGTTCCATGAATAAAGCCTTGGGAATTAGTAGTTAGTGAATAATGTAGCGCTATGTTGAGCCTCAGCCCAGCTACGGCACAGCCGATTCATTATTCAGCACACGAGTCATCATTAAGAGCGCAGCCTGATATCATTAAACTCCAAACCCTGAAGCGTGTGTGTGTTCATTCCCAACAATTCTGTGATTAAAAGTGGTTAGATGAACTTACGGGCTTCAGAGACTTCACAGGAGACGTCTGACCTGCGGGAGGAGAGATCGAATGAAAGGAAGAAAATGAGAATGAAGGAACATAAGTCGAGGGGGGAGAAAGAACAGAAGATTAGAGGGGCAACGACTAAAAAAAGATTAAAAGCTTGGGAATTAGGGCACAAAAGAGCATTTATTTCATAAGCCAAGTACACTCAGAAGAAATGACACCAATAACAAGAGGTCTAACAGGATTGGAGACATACACAAGGAGCCTGTTGTTATGCTGTACCATTATAGTTATAATTAAGTTATATTTACAATGGGTTTGGGAAGCATTCACACCCCCTTTGGTTTTTGCACACTTCATGCTCCAGTCTGAGGTGCACTTTGGAGCAAGTGTTCTACAAGAATCACTCTTATTTGGCTGCATTTATCCTCTCAATTCTGAACACTCTCCCTGCCCCTGCTGCTGAAAAGCACCACCATAGCTTGATTCTACCACCACCATGCTTCACCATAGGGATAGTATTAGCCAGTTGAGTTTCGCCAGGTGTAGTGCTTGGAGTTCAAAACAAAAAAGATGGGTTTTTGTCTTTTTCTTCATGCTCCTTTAAGTGGAGCCCACTGTTCTCATGGGAGTATTCAAAGCTTTAGAAATGGTTTTACATCCTTGCTCACAGCTTGGATTTTGGTCTGACATGCACTGTGAATTGTGGGACCTTATACACATAGGTGTGTGCCTTTCTAAATCATGTCCAATCAAATGAATTAAATTGAACTGTTGGACTCCAGTCAAGTTCTAGAAACATCTCAAGAGAATCAATGCAAACAAGATGCACCTGAGCTCAATTTAGAGTGCCTTAGCCAAGGCTCGCAATGTCTAGCTAAATGAGAGATTTTAGGTTTTGATTTTTATTATAATTTAAAAAATTCTAAAAACATGTTTTTTGCTTTGTCGGTATGGATTACTATGGGTAACAGATTAATAGCCAATAAAATCAATTTAATCCATGTTTAATTAAATCAATAACAATTAAAAAAACATGCAAAAACATTAAGGTCTGAATACTTTAGAAACCATATGTGTATATACAGTATATAAATAAATCTATTCGGTGTGTCATTAGGTACATCAAGCTGTTGAACCACTAAGTGGCAGTATACTCCACACTGAGTGTGTAACCTATACATGATAGCAGAAAGAAACACTGAAGGAGGAATGATATGATTCATAAGCGACTGAACTCTGGGAGGCGTGAGCTTGCTTGTGTGTGTGTGTGTGTGTGTGTGTGTGTGTGTGAGAGAGAGAGAGAAAGAAGATCAGGTTACACAAACGAGACAGACACATTTTTGTGGTTGAATAATTGAATATGTAAACATTGAGGTCAATCGAGAGTCAGGTGACTTGCCCAGTCCAGCCAAGTGCTTTAACAATTAACCATGTTCACATAAACATTCATTCTCTGTCTCAAATGCTACAACTCATGTCTGGTTACTGTCCATAGCAGAATATCAGCCAGTTGAAGGAAACGTTGCAATACATTATAACACACTAACAGTTTTAATTTCCTTATTAGAGTGCTCATGTGGTGTAGTTCTGTTGGCCAGGGCAATGTGTATGCTTCCATAATGCTCAATTTTTACATACATACACACACACACACACACACACACACACACACACATATATATATATATATACACACATATATATATATATATATATAGCTGCAACAAATTAGTATATAAGATTTAAATGATTGTGTAATGAAAAAGTCTACAGGCTGTGTACTGTCCTTGTGCTTTTAGCTGTGTGTTTATGTATTATCTTATTTTGCAGGCTAACCAGTAGTCAATGTGCTAGCAAGCTATTTATGCTATTCAGATTATACTGTCTACTTACAATAACACTATAATAATTATTAGTAGAATATAATTAATATAATAATTATACCACAGTGCTGTTGAGTTCTCAATTCTGATTGGTCAGAAGGTGTGGATTAGTTTTATGTAAGAGATCTCCAGTGTCATGTTTCTTTTTTAAAAATCTTCAGATAAGAGAAGTTTACACTTTGTGGTTTCGGGAACATGATGTGCTTCGTTTTTGTTTAATTAATGTTATTAAATTCAAGAGAGCGAAAAAAAAGAGGCTGGAGAGGGAACTACTGATATAGCTGATATAACAAGTGAAAACAGGAACTAACTTGTTCTTGGATGTTCCACAACATTAAATGTAACTAAATTGATAATAAATAACATGTTCTTTCATAAATAAAAAAAAAAAAAAAAGTATGGCAAATTGTTGTGGTGTAAGACGAATAAACCACATTGTAATGTGTTGTTATAGGAACATAATCGACTTTGGGTCGGTATCAGTAAGTCTGTTTCCCTCCGGACCGCATCACACTACCCTGTCATTGATTATTTTCCTTAAAACAGTCCACTCTATAGGGTTTATTATTTACACAGATACACTATATTACACTTATGCTTACAATACAATAGCCATGGCTATTTAGAGATATTGAGAAAGTCTTTTTTTGTGAAGCACTACTCAGTCTACTTCAAAAAAAACACTTCAAAAAAACAACCAATGAGTCAATGAGTGCATTTTTAATGCATTTTTTTAATGTATATATATCTTTTTGACCTCTTCCTGGCAATTTTCCAATTTTTTGAACCTGATTGTTGAAACCTGAAATGTGGCTCTGATTAATTAGGTTTAACTGTATTTACTACTGCGTACAAAAGTATTTTCTCCAAATGTCTGAGCGGTATCACGTAATGTTTATTTAATACCACTCTTTCTCTACAGGATTTCTATAAGAGTTTCTTACAGTGTGTAATATAGAAGGACCAATATTACATAAGATCATTAAAACCTTAACACTGTTTCTCCAACTGTGTCTTGTTGTAAAAGTATAGGAAACCCAAAGCTCAAACTTAGCCACTACTCTGCTCCCTGGTGATCTTTTCTCTCAGATTTAAGAGCACTTCAGTGAAAAACCTAATCTTGCAACAGAAAACCTGGTTTCTGAGATGTGTAAATTGGTGTACTGGTCACAAAATCTATTGCGGTTTAAAAAAATAAAACACTATGCAGCAGAACCAATAAACTTATGAAAGAAACTGGCCCTATTTCAGTGACTCATGATTTTTCAACATGAACTATCGCAGCTTCTGTAGCAGATGCACTGTTGTGGCTTGATGCAGCCAGTCACATGCTTTTATATAAATGATTTAGCTAAAGGCAGCTCATCAGGAAGAAAAAAGTTTTCAAAGTCTTTCACAGTTTTTTTTTTTATTTATTATTATTTTTTTTATTTACCCTGACTGGCCTAATTTCTGATTAGTAATGACAGCTTGTTCAAAAACAACGGACAACATAAAGTTAAAAAATTATTTAATTATAGCTAGCCATAAATCAGGGGGGGTCAGTCTTTGTAGGTAATGAGCCACATTACACATTCCATTTCAAGTGGACCAGACAAAAAAATAATAATAATTAAAAAAAAAAGGTTTAAGTGACATAAACTGGCTGAACACATATCACCTATGAAACATTAAACAAATAAAATAAAATATATATTAAGAGATTTCTTTTGGTTGCTAATCAATAGGACATATTATCAGTAGCTGAGTTTATTGCGCTATCTGGCCCCCTAGAGAAGCAACAAAGACTAGCTTTGGATTTTTTTCAAATCTTTAACTCTTTAATTAAAAATCTTTTGATCAAAAAACTCTTCTGATTTTTAATTTATTCTAAATCGATTTGGTGGGTCAGGTTAAAATCTTCACTGGGCCGATCCTGGCCTGTGGGTTGTATCTTTAACACCCCTGCCATAAACTAATCGCTAATGGTTTTGCATTAAAAGGTAACGGTTTTCACCATTCAGTCCTGTTCGTTCCTTATCTGTACCTTGGCAAGCAAGGAATTACCAAGTAGCTGGATATGTAGCTGGACCATCTTAAAGACACCTTAGGAACAACTGATATTCACAATACTGGGATAAAATGGATACATTCAGGCTCAAGTCAACTCACAAGGCGCACCCTGAGCAGGTGGGGTTGATTGGGTGGAAGTGCGAGGCTTGTCAACCTTTTCATTACAATTATAATTCACCTCACACACACAGTGGCGAGCTATAAAGATTACAAAGCGCTCCTCTAAGACTGGCCATTAAACTTGCTGTGCCTATTTTGAGCATAATTAAGGACAAGGATGGACTAGACGCAACTTGGAGTGTTTACCATCCATGTCGCTATTACTACTGTCATTAAAATAATGACGCTATTGCCCTGGTAACCAGCTGTGAAGTGGTCCGGAGTGCTGCAGTTCTGCTCCTACAGGCAAAAAAAACTGATCTTACAGAGCAGAGTTTGTACCCCAGATCTCTTACAGGAACGCATTGTTCTTCTCGCTTAATGCTTGCACACTCCTCCGTTTCTGTCTCACACACACGCATGCACACACGCACGCAGACTCTACACATCTGTCCCTCCCACCACTCGTGTTACTTCTCACCTCTCTGTATGTGTTGCAATCAGCACTTTTTCTTGCTCAGGCACAAACATAGTGTTCTCGTTTTCTTTCGCTAGTTTAACAGCCATGATGTTCTCACGACACGTTTTGCACGTTTGAAGCACGGCATTGTAACGAGTGAGTGGTTTGTGTGAAGATTCTGTAGAGAGCATTATAGCATTATGTAATCAAAAACATATCAGCCAAACACATGGAGAGTCCAGAACATAATCATCATCATTCATAAATTTGTTTTGCATCGTCTCTTTCTCTATACGCCAATTTCTCTTCTTCAGTTGAACTCAAGGAATTTTTAGGGTATTTAGTATTACCTGTGTGTACCTTAAGGTTTTATTTAGGGTTCCAAATGCACCAGTATGAATTTTGCATAAAAAAACATGTGGATGGAAACTCTTTATTGGTGTCATGTAAGGAATAAAACCCTTGGGTTTGTGCTGTTATAGGAAAATAACAACAGGGTGAACATGGAGTGGAGTTAATGTTGTCACTCCACCTACAACAGCGTGTCCTGAAGTGTAGTATTTACTACAGTAGTACTATCATATACTACAGCGCCTTGCCTATAATTTATTAATGAATGACATTGTACTTTTTAACCATTTATAGTTGCATGTAATGTGGTAGAACATCCACAAAACAAGATGGCTCCTGTTACCGCGCTAATCTGTTTATTATTAGTCTTAGATTATACAAGTGTCTGTGAATGAGTTGTTATTATCGAAACAGTAATATATTAGGCCATGTGCGTCAGAACTGCTGTTACAGAAAATTAATCAACCCCTTCTTACCAATCAGCTTTGAGAATTCACAGGGGTGTGGTATATAAAGTTAGACCACCTATATGCACTGTGCTTTCAACACTGATATAACGGCATGCTTACTGTAGACATGTTCGTGGCTCTTACCTCCTCTGAGTACGAGCACGTTGACCTCGGAGCCGAGGGGCAGCTCTTTCAGGATGTCCACTACCTGCGTGTGGCTCAGCGTTTGCACGTTCTTCCGATTGATCTCTTTAATCACGTCGCCTTTGAGCAGGCCGCGGCACCACTGAGCGTCCAGGATCATCTTCACCTTCTGGCCCAGCGGGCAGTCGGCGATGGCAAACCCAAATCCGCTCGGCCCCTTGGCCAGCGTCACGCTCACCAGCTCCGGCTGCAGCAGCGTGAGCTCGGGGGCGTCCTCCTGTCGCCCGTCGGGTACAAGCGGCTGCCGATCGGCTGGTGGTGCGGCTGCCGCTTCTCCTGCAGCCTCGTCACCGGCGTCCTCGGGAAGGGGGTAGCCTCGGCACAACACCATGTCCACGTACTGGTTCACGGCCACTGACTGGAACATCTGCACCACATCTGCGTGGGTTTTACCTAGCACACATGTGCCATTGATGTCTACGATGACGTCCCCTGGTAGAGAGAAAAGACAGTGTTTTTATTTGTAATTATTCGAATTAGTCACCTTTCATTAGACTCACCAATATAAATCTAAAGAAGAGTAGATAAAAATAAATTCAAAATATTAAAGACATCATAAATGATCCTGATGTGCTTTATGAAGCTGCCATTGCGTTTTTTTTTCTTACTGATTAAAGTTTAAAATCACTTTTAATGAACTCTTTTGTTTTTGTCTTTTTTGCTTTTGTACACAAATCAATTCACTTTTTTTTTTTTTTTTTTTTTTTTTTTAACTCAAGCAGTTTTTATGGACCAAACAGAAATTGCAGCAATACGAAATAGGAGAAAAAGTCAAATCTGTACACACTCACTCTATTTTTACACTCTGTTCAAAATCTCTTTATCTAGGTCATGCGAGAGATTCATTTGAATAACTCACTGTGATTGGACCCTGGCTGAGATCAACATGCAGAAGTGTGTGTGCACCAAACCACAGAAGGCTCCTTCACTACAGCTGATGAGGGACTATTAAGCATTAAATGAACATTTATTAATTAATTAAGGTTTATCCTGATCAGTGTCGCCGTGGATCCGGAGTCTATCCCGGGAACACTGGGTGTGAGGTGGGAATACGCCTTGAATTGGATGCTATTTCATGACATGGCATAAACAAACATATATATTCCACACCAAAATCAGTAAACCTAGCAAGTTCCCTTTATCATACAACAGCTACTTACCAGGGAGGCTGAAGGCTAACGCGTGCTTCCTTTGAGACGTGTGAAGCCAGGCAACTGCGTCATTACGATCTGCTGCTCATGCTGGAACACACTCAGAGGAAAGCGCTATCTGCCCTCTTCCTCATACTTGAGCTCAGACACCATGACTGTCACTGTGACTGACAGCGAAGAGGGCGTGTGCCATCAATCCCACCCAGAGAGCCAGGTCAATTTTGCTCCACTGACTCCCAGTCATGGACGCCTGTGGCGACTCGCGATATCCTGATAACAGGGCGAATGCTTTTCTGTTGTGCTACTTCGGAGCTTTTAATTCCTTCTTAAATGAAATGCCAGATTATTATTTATTATTTAGTTATCGCTTTGTCACGGAAAACATTAAGTTACACTTTTTGTCTTAATTTTGTTGATGCAAAGTAAGAAAACTAACACTGGCACTATTTTCACAGAATCTTTAGTACACTAGCACATAGTGCACTAAGTCTTAATGTGTCATTTGTGATCGAGTTGAGACATTTTAGTTCATGTTCAGAGTCGGCTTGCTTGTATGAGCCATTTTCTTTCCTTGTAGACGTAGACAGTGCTGTTACTCTTGTAATCTAGTTTAATCAAAACACTCTATTGCACCTATTGTTTAGCGTACATTGTTAGACTCATAGCTGTGTGTATGAGGTGGCGTGACAGGGAGGATCTGTCTGCATATTTTTACAGGTCAGAATATTGCTTCATTCCCTGCCACTGGGAGATCACGAGTTCCAGTCCCAGCGATGCTACAGTCACGTGGCTGGGAGTGTAGAGAAAAATTGGTGCTCTCGGTGTGGGAGGGATGGCGTACTCCCTCTTCCCTCTCTGTCACAACGACACTAGCCAATCGTCGGCTGTCTATGAGTTCATGTATTCGGAAGAGGGTAGATAGCACTGTCCTTCAAGCGTGTTATGGCAAACGAGTCATTTCGGAGCCGAAAGAGTCGACTCTTATTGGTGAGTTGAGCCAAATGTGACTCAGTGAAAAGAGCCGCAATTCCCATCGCTAACATTAACTCAACATGACGAGTGAAAGAAGCCTGGAGAAATGTTCCATTCCTGCTGCAAAGTGCTAAATACACTGCTTCATTTGTTCGCTCGAATGCAAAAATTCACCATAACCTCTACATAAAGTTCATTTTCACTTCTGTGGCTCTCCAAACCCCTTCGTTTCTCTCTGGACTGCAGTTAGAAAACAGGACAAACTGCACGTGACTGATTTTGCACATATTTTCGTGACATTAAAATAATGAATAAGCATTGTCCTGTTCTGGTCTGAAACAGGTTCCAAAAGACTCAATTCAAAGAAGACATCCGCTTGTATTGATGTGCAAAACACTTCTCCCTTTGCTAAGAAGGCTATTAGTAGGCTAATGAATAGGAGTGCACCCTTGAGGTCTGCTTTATAAATATTAACATCCGCTCAAAGAAACTGGGCTGCGAGCAGGACAGCCACTCTACAATAACAAGACAATAAAAAAAATACATATTTTAAGAATAGCAGTGTGTTTGTGACATTCAGGAATAATACAGAAAGGTTTAGAAGATATAGGTCCTTTAAAACCACACCTGCCCGCATGAGTCATTGTCAGTTTGTGACAAACGCTGCAAGTGTGTTTCAAATACAAACAGTCATGGAGAGCCTGGAACACACACTTCACTAGAGCATGTTTTTCCAGCACCCAGACTGGAAAGTCTACACCAAGTGGGTGTGGCTGCTTCCCAGCTCCATTGCCGATGGACGGAAAAGTCGGCAAAAAACCAAAAAAACAAAACAAAAAAACATATGAATCAAGTTGCTGCTGTCACTAGTTTCCATCGTCTAATGTGATGGTGGTGTTTGTGAAGCAGAGCAACAAGCTAATTTGATGTTTAAAAAAAAGAAAAAAAAAAATGCCAAGGAGAGAGAGACTGGAACACAGTCGCTCTTACATGAAAATCTGCTTCTAGTAGGGAAACGTATGTAAGGAATATATACTGTATAACATGACCAAGCTGTACTCTTAAAGGAAATTAATCAACCTCAGGGTTGGTGTTATCACCTCCAAAGTTACCACCCATAACAGTTTTATTCCTCTTATTAACAATTACATCAACTTTTTGACAATTACAATTTTTCATTTCGACATTGTACTTTTTATCTATTTATAGCTACATTTAACCTTATGGAACGTCCGTAAGGCAAGTTGGTTCCTGTTATAGCTATAAACAATCCTTTAATTCGTTTCTGCATCAGCCTTACATTTTTTTTCTTTCTCTTGAAGTTAATAACGCAAAAAAACGCAGCTTGTAATGTTACTGAGAAACCCGTAAACTCCTCTGTCCTGACGACGTTGCCATGTCAGTAAGTTTTCCGCCTGTTACAAACCACTGACACTGGAGACTCCTTCCATTAATGTTAAATAAACTTCACCAAATCTTCACCAGCTTTTTAAAACTCTGTTTATTATTAAACTTAGATTATGATGGAGCTAAGTTTCGATTATGTTAGTTTAGACTAGTTTTAGATTACTTAGATTATGATGAAGCTTTCCTGTGAACGATCTGTTACTATAGAAACGATACCACATTAGAACGAGTGCATTAATACAAACGTGCGATTTGCATAAAGAGAAGCACGAGCTGTAACTTCTCTCTACACTTCAGCCTCGTCTCTATGACAAAGCAAGGAGATTTTGACGTGTCTTATACAAAAAGATTTCGCTGTTGCTTGCCTTTTCTCAGCACGTTCTATTAAATCCTAACACGGTCAGCAACACAGAACTCAACAAGCCTGTACTGAGAATCTATTAAGAAAATATGAAAATTAATTTAAAAATATATATATATATCCTAAGTGTAAATTTAAATGATGGAGCATATATACATACTCTGATATTTGCTGCAAAATAGTTGTGCATGAACAATACATAGCACTAATTTGGCACCTCAAGAGGCAGTCATTTTACCTGCGAATCAGATCTCGCACACCATAACGTCCACACCAACACGGTCAATTCAGTTTTAGGAGAAAGTTTAGACAGTTTAAGTGAAACTCCAAAAGAAACGCACGTTTCCAAGCAGAGGAAAGTGTCAGAAGTACCACCTTTCAGAGAACACTCTGAAACCTGCTGACATCTCACCCTTGCTGATCCCATTTCACAAACATTGCTGACATCATCTTAAAGGGCCGGTGTGTAATCAGTAACCTTCAACACAACAGCTAATCCTAATATATCGCACTCCTCTTTCCTACTATATGAAGCATTTTTCCTTCGTTTCCAGTAATCCACTGAAAGCTGACTTATGCGTCGCACAATAAAAATGATGATCTCATGACACTCCACTTAACCAAGGCTGAAAAGATGCTTGCAAGAACACCTCAGTAAGCCGAAATCACTCTCGGCACTTCTTTAATCCATCACCGAAAGAGCATCCGCGATGAAATTGTCCCTTTCTGCCACATTATCGGTTTACTACAATCTTGTACATAGGAATAAGCAATATGACGATATAATATCAATATCATGATATATCACAATATACCTTTCTAAGATGTCACAGGTATTGCGTTATCTTTTTATAACTTTTTTTCTTTCAAGCAAACTCTGACTGGAAGCAGCTAAAAAAAATCATATTGAATCCTTAATATTTAACATTTGACTGTAAAATGTCCTCCTTTTTATGTTCAATAAAAATAATTTTGTCATATTTGTTATTCAAATAAAAGTATAACTGAACTCAATTTTCAGTTTCTTTTAATGCAATGCTATTGCAGCTTCTTTGGGAACTATTCCACCTACACTCAGAATAACGGTCTTAAAAAATTACAGTACAATAAGAATCTACAGGATGCGGCGTAGCACAAAAAAATTCATTTATAAAGTGGACTTTAAAGAAAGTTTAACTCTGTTGTAGCCGTGTATGTTGGTGAACAAAAATAAACGCAGTGTGTAAGTTATCAGGACTCACAAAAACTGAGAACCTGCTAAAAGTTTCCAAAGTGCCATGTTCCACTTAGCACCTGCACCTTGATGATAGCACGCTCCTTTTTGGCTCCACTACATCCAGCGTGAGAACACGGCTGTACCGAGGCTCACGTCATCTTAAAAGACCAACATGGAAATCAGTAATCTGTCCCTACTGTTGTCACTAAAACTAACAACAGTTCAGGTCCAAAAACGCAGGAAGATGTACCCGAGTACGATCCAAAATAACCCACCACCAGGAAATGGCGTATGATGTGTCATTAAAAAAAAAAATTCAAGTTTATTTTTCGTTATTAAATCTGATTTCGAATATCCTCTGGTGATATCTGTTTTCTTTCCACCTGATATTGACTCAGTAGCATCTTCCTCTGTACACTCAGCCATTCAACCTGCTTCATTCAGCCATTTTATATAATCACATTTAATGCTGTGGAACGTCTGCGAAACAAATTAATTTCTGTTTTCTCTTATGTCACAGCAGTTATAAACTTTCACTCATTCACCAGCCTATGTTTTTGTCTCTCTCTCTCTCTCTCGAAGTCATGTTACAAAGAAACCGCAAAGTGTAAACTCCTCTGTCCTGAAGACTAGCCCATGTCGGGAAACCTACCGACTTTTACAAAGCGCTCGCAGAAATGTTAGACGTTTCCTAACAGAGAGCTTGGCAATGATTATATGTTTTTTCTTTGTTAAAACAAGTTTTTTTTTTTTTAAATCTATTTATTATCAACCAATACGTGTCTATGTATGAGGTGTTACTACAGGAACGATAGTGTAGTAGAACGATCGTGTTAATATAAACCATCATGCATACTTTCTGATTCAATCTTTTGAAGCATTCAATCTTTTGAAGCTTTTCGAATGATTTGTTTGAAGTTAGCCAGGAGAACTGCCCCAAGATAGAATATTTGGGAAACAGCGAATCCAATCTAGCCAAGTCCGTAGTTAAAGAATGGGCAGATTTCCCCTCATTACGAGCAGTGCCACATGGGAGTTCTCCTGTGGTCAGAAGATAGAACGCAGCAAGCTTTATAGTGGCATCAATTTCACATTTTAGTTGAATTATTTCAATTAGATGCATGGCCTGAAGTCCCCTGGGGAAGCTAGTGCAGAGACATTAATTTCCACTCTTTGTAATGGACAGCGGTGAGCATTAGTGCTGTGCAATTATCGCCCAGTGCAGTTCTGTTGTAATGCCAGTTCCCTTGGCGCAGGCACAGTCGCTCACACACAGTTTCTGATTTCTATTATTACTGTTATTGTGACTGTGCAGTTGATACCTCAGGTGGGTTATTTACAAAGCTTCTAGCCAGCAACATCTTGAGAGCAGCACACCACACACAGGGAGCATCAGATTGGAAAAGCGCGTGGTATGGTTGAGGAAAAAAATAAACCCGAGACACTGACAACACACTGCTGATATCCACAGAGCTGTTCCCCCAACCCCACCACTGTTTATGAGGATGAACTGCTTTATTGAAAGAGAAAAAGGCTATACTGCCAGACCAAAATGTTTCGGCACTTATATTATAGCCTTAAATAATTGATAGCATTTTGCATTTAAAGATAAATGGAAGGTCAGCGATTTTTCTCTTTCTACCACAACAGTGGAATCTCAATTTGGACTGGTGAGGAGATGTTTGTTTTTCAATAACAGCAGCTCTAATAGTGTCGGCTTCGAGGTTTATATTCTATACGGCTGACGCTCCAGACAAACGGATTTTAGAACGTGCGTAATGGCGGATATGGGGGTTTTCTGTGAGGAAACGTTTATGGAGCATTTTTAGGAGGAGTCTCCAGTGTCAGTCGGAGGTAAAGCTGTAACTTTAAGTTTTCTGGACAGAGGGCTTTGCGCGAGATGCATTCGTTTGTCTTTAGAGCGAGAAAACAGAGCAGGAACAACTTAGCAGTTTATAGCTGCTATAATGTAAGTGATAACAGGAACTAAGCTGTTTCTATGGGCATTCCAAACATTAAAGGTAACTATAAACAGATAAAAATGAATTGAATGAAATAAAAATTGTAATTGTTGAAAATTTGCTGCGGTATAAGACGAATAAAAGACTTCAGTACATGCTGTTATTGGAAAATAATCAACTTTCAGGTGGGAATATTAACTCGTCTTTACCTCAGGCCATATCACAACACCCTGTCGCTTATTAACAGCACATCCTGTAGTGTTTTATTCCTTATTTATTTAACCGCATGGGTGAGAGTTCACTCAAAGCGTCAAGTCTTCTAATTTGTTGTTTTTCATGTGGGATACAGCTTTGATGGTACATGTCGAAGCGTCAGGTTGTTTATGATAAAGCAAACCCACCAGGGGCGATCTTGTTGTCCTGCGCCGCAGGGCCGTCCCTCAGCACGTTCTTCACCTGCAGGAACTCGTCTGGTCTGTCTCCACCGATAATGGTGAAGCCAAAACCCTGTGGGCTCTTCCTCAGGGCTGTGCGCAACACTGTTCCGTGTAGCTGCGACGGGTCACGTGTGAAACCCCTCAGACACCCATCCTCTGAGAGAGAGAGAGAAAGAGAGAGAGAGAGAGGGGTCAAGACACAGAATACAAAGCAAGAAGGAGAAAAACAGTGAGACATTCACAGAAACACGGTACAAACATGACCTAGAAAAGACAGGGCAAGAAGGAGAGAGAAAGAAACGGAGACAGAATCACACAGACAAGGGAAGAGAGAGACATACCCAGAGAGGGAGACATACACACACACACACACACACACTCTCTCTTGCACACAGCAAAAGATACAGAATGTGGAAGGACTCTAGATATCACAGTAGATTAAAGTCATTATTCCATCTCGATCACTAATTACCAGCATATGAATATTTCTGCTCAGTTTAATCACTGTTAATTAATGACTGCTAAATAAATACTCTAATAGCTTTTGGTAATGACACTTTGCTCTTCTGAGATTTATTTAACCAGTGCTGCACTGGAGGCTGAGGAAGGTGCTACAGCTTGTTAGTGTGTAGGTGGATATTTTCACAGAGATCAGACTCTGAACACAGTCATACGCTGCTCTGATGAAAAAGGGCAGGCATGAAAGGTGTCTGGAAAATATAATGTCAAAAACATATCCTATTGTTACTCTGTCTGTATTATATGTTATCTCAATTATGTTCTAATAATATAATATAATATAATATATCCCTTTTATAACTATCTAATTATTTAGAGAATGTATTTACTGTGACTACACTTCATGTTTAATGTCAGATCTCCAACATGGAATATATACATACAGTCAGAGATTTAAATCTTGCACCCTATTCTGGTGTCATGCTTGAAATGTGGTTACTCGTGTGTGTTCTGACACAGCGCCTAACACTAAAAGCGATATCAGATCTTTAATGATTTCATGCCAGCTGCTCTGGGACATATTAAATCACTGTAAAGCTGGATGGCGATGTTAAACACGCGGACACGCTCTGTTAGTTTGTCTTTAAATCTTTTCGGGCATCAGCGTTATTGTTGTCGTGAGCTGTCTCAAACTGAAAACTATGCCTTTACCTTTAAAAGTACTTATTCATCTAAAAGCTCCAAGAGACTGGTACATAAAACTGACTTTGTGGTAGGTTTAAAGGCTAGATATAGGTTTTTAAAATTCAAAACACTAACCGTAATAGGTAAATCGGTGTTAATACAAAAACAGTGTAGAATAGTACATAAGTAGAGAAGTAGATTTGAGACCTACTATAGCTCAGTCTGTCGTAACATTGCGCTATACCGGCTCGCACTATTTACAGCACCATGCACATGCGTAGTGTTACATTTTTTAACAATTTCTTTAGACAACTGATATACACGGCAGCCATCTTGCCCGTATAAACCCGGCCGAAAGCATTCTTTGGTTTCTCCATAGTTCTTTGCAGAATCAGAGGATTTCCCTTTCACAGAAAGTACCAAGTGGAAAGCTAGAAATATAAAAAAAAAACTTTAATAAAACTTATTTTTTGCTCTATATTAAAATGTTCATCTAGAAAGAAAAACCAGTGAAGCCTTCAAGGTATTCAATTTAACCTCAGGGTATGATGATCTACAGAAATGGCTGCATACACAGGTATCAATGTCAAGACCTGCTGCCTCTTTTCCTTCAGCCAGTGACAATACTGAAACAGTCCACAGTACACTGGCACTAGTTTGTGGAATATAATTATTAGCCCCAAATCAAGTGCAAGTGTGTACAGCACTGGCACCTAGTGTTCACCTGCTTCCCTCTTCCAAATTCATCACTGTTGCTCCACACACAGAAGCAAGGTTGAAAAAAAAAAAAAAAAAAAAGAATCAAAATCTGATACATGTTTCATCACCATGATAAGCAGGAATTCGAAATGAGTCTTGGAACTAAAAATTAAGACCAAAAACAAAAGTACTAGAAAAAAATGTAACTAGAAGCATTAATCTGAATTCTCAGTTAGTCAGTAATACCATTAATTTTACGTCTTGTGTAGCCCACTAGCTTAAAATTAATAATAAAAGCCCACTAGCTTAAAATTAATAATAAAAGCCCACTAGCTTAAAATTAATAATAAAAGCCCACTAGCTTAAAATTAATAATAAAAGCAGAACAGGAATACTCTACAATATCCTACAATAATTCCACTTCAAGACTTTTTCACTCTATTCATCTATAAAATAGACACTTATTCTAAGAAGTTAAGTATATGAACAGTATAGTTTATGGCTTTACATGAAAATGCCATTGTGGCCTGGGCGGAAATTGACTTTGACATTAATGACAATGACTTAAACATGAGCGACATCTCAGACAGATATAGATTATGACACTGCAAAAAATAATCATATCCAGGCATGCCGCATTCGAAAATTTTTAAATACAGTGTAGCCTAATTTTTACACAGCAACCACACCAATGAAAATAAGAGAACATGCTACATCCTACTGTATGACCAATCTAACACAGTTTTTTTTTTAAAAAATAAATATTCTAGCAATTTCCCCAATCCAAATGGGTTTAATACTTGCACTGTGGCTTGAGTGCTGTGTAGCATTTAATGTTATAAGCCAATACTTATACTGAGGTAACCAAATAACTTGATATCTCAGTTTTTTGGTACATCATATTAGAAGCTTTTCTGATTTTTTAACACTTTAACACTTTATTCAACATGAGTTTGGCTTTCTGCAAGGCTGGCTAGTATAAATGCTAGTATAAAAGTGAAAATAAGGTTTAATGTTTGGCATCTACATTGAATTATTTACTGTTGACAGATGCTGTAAAGCTGATTAGGTTAGTTTTTTTAGGGATCAAGAACAGCAGCACCACCAGCATACACAGAATTGTTGGCTGATTTCTTTCTAGCCCATAGTGTAGAATTTGTGCAGTCTGTCAGTACAATAACAATTAATGCTTACTTAAAGCTCCAAATATTGCATGTTATTCTTTTTATGAATGGAGCCAATAATTCTGGAGAGCACTGTAGGTGTAGATGTAGTAGTGTACCCCACATTATTTTCATGCCTACGACGAGTGTGGTTAGGGTCATCTGTCGTAGCTTTGTCGTTGGATTTTTTTTAGTCTTATCATCTAATATTATAACCCGCTCCGACTCATCCTCTGGACTGACTTTCGTGGATGGAACAATATCAGATTTATTAGAAAACACCATCACCTACATCATCAAGTAATAGCTGGCTGAACATCATGTGCATCATCTTAATTTAATACGAGTGCGCTGGGCAGCCGGTTTGGCTGATAGCCAGTCGCAGTGTGAAATAAACTCATCTCTACATCAACATGCTGAATGCTAAAACTCATCTATTCTCCAAACGGTCTCGACGAAACCGTTCAGCGGAAACAATAACGCAATATTAATCATTACAGATAAGCATTTGATAGTGTTCATGATTTGTAGAGCGTACATTCCATTTCTCGTGGGAAGGATTGCTCATTTTTGTCTCTTGTAATGGACGAATGGTGAAATCACATGTACACACACACACACACACACACACACATGCACACACATGCACACACAAAAGGCAGTGATGAACTCCCGCTGAACAAGTCAGCATCTATCAGAGTGAGAAATGAAGGAAAATGGAGAACGAGGATGCACCACTAGAGGTGACCTTTAACAGGGGTCAACATTTTGACCCTGCTGCTAAGAGCATAAGTGTAGATGAGTTGTGAAGAGCGGGATCATGATTAGCTGACAGATTGTGGGCTTGAAAAGGTAGTGCGAAGGCTAACACTGTTATTTACTGTTAGTTCCTAAACCTTCTAGCAGAATGACATGTCACTTGAAAGCAGGAAAACTGCTCAACTACATGTCATTTATGGAATATATTATATTTTAATTTATCAATGCATCTTCAATAAGTGCTTTATTAATTTGTTTGATATTTTCTGTAAGTATCTATTATATAACTATTAAATAATATATATGTATCATAAATAACATGATATACGGTGTTAATGTTCTGCAGCGGTATAAAATTAAAGGGTAATTAATATTTAAATGCAATCGAATACTAATATTTAAGTAACTATTTTAAGCATGTGGAGTGTGTGTGAGAGAAAGAGCATGTGAGTGTGCGTGTGCGTGTGTACACTAAAAGTGAAGAGAGGCAGAATGATGTTTACATCTACTTGATTAACTCATCACAAAGAGAATGAGTGTGTCTATCTCAAGGCGAGCTGATTATAAAATGTCAGTGTGTAATTAAAGGTGCCAGTGTGAAACCAGCGTGTGTATGTGTGTGTGTGCCTGTATGTGTGTGTCTGTGTGTGTGTGTGTGTGTGTGTGTGTGTGTGTGTGTGTGTTGGGAAGGTCAAATATGAGGTGCATTGTCATAACAGCACACACCAAAACAACAAAGCCTATAAATAAGATTATAGTGAGACACTTCAGTGGCTCTAGTGCAGCAAACATGGTGATTAACAGTTATACTACTGTTTCTCAAGCCTGATAATCTGTTACTATCCAGCAGAGCTACGCTGGAATAGAGTGAACTGACTGAGGCCACATCCGTTAATACACTCTATATTAGAAACTTAATGTAAACTTTTGACTTCAAAATGAGATTGTTTGCATACATTCTGTAATGTTCATACATTCTGTAAATTCATCCTTGACTTAAAAAAAAGTATTGATTGGAAATAAAGTTTTTGTTGCACATAAATATATAAAATATTCGTGTGGTTGAATGGGTGGATTGGATGGATGGATGGATGGGTTGGATGAGTAGGTGGTTTGGATAGATGGGTGGATGGATGGGTTGATTGCATGAATGGGTTGGATTGGTAAGTGGGTTGGATGGGTAGGTGGAAAGATGGATGGGTGGATGGTTGGATTGGTTGGTTGGATGGATGGATGGGTTGGATGAGTAGGTGGTTTGGATAGATGGGTGGATGGATGGGTTGATTTCATGAGTGGGTTGAATTGGTAAGTAGGTTGGATGGGTAGGTGGAGAGATGGATGGATGGATGGTTGGTTGTATGGGTCAGACAGGTAGGTGGGTGGGGTGGGTTGAATAGAATGGTGGATGGGTTGGAAGGATGAGCTGAATGGATGGGTTGATGGATTGGTTATGTGGATGGATGGATGGATGGATGGGTGAGATAGATAGGTTGGATGGTTGGCTGGCTTGGATCGGTTAGATGGATTAGTAGGTGGTTTAGATGGATTGGTGGGATTGATGGACAGATGGGTTGGGTGAATGGATGGGTTAGATGGATGGATGGATGGATGGTTGGATTGGTTGGTTGGTATGGGTTGAATGGGTAAGTTGATTGAATGGATGGGTGGGATGGATAGATACGTTGGTTGTATGGGTCAGACAGGTAGGTGGGTGGTGTGGGTTGAATAGAATGGTGGATGGGTTGGATGTATGAGCTGAATGGATGGGTTGGATGGATTGGTTACATGGATAAATGGATGGATGGGCGAGATAGATAGGTTGCATAGCTGGCTGGCTTGGATCGGTTAGATGGATTAGTAGGTGGTTTAGATGGATTGGCGGGATTGATGGACAGATGGGTTGGTTGAATGGACGGGTTAGATAGATGGATGGATGGATGTGTTGGATGGATGGGAGGGATGGATTGGTGGATGTGTTGGTCATCCATACAATATTTTTAAAGCACAATTATGGGAGATACAAATTTTAGCATTCTATTTAACAATCACGTTTACCCACGGTTGAGAATAAATAACACTATTCACGTGTGTAGAAATATTTAATGATGTAAACAAAGTAAACAAGATTTACAACAAGACAATTTTGGGTACAGGTAAATAGTTAACTCTGAATTTGCAATCTGAATTTAATCGGATTGACATTCTTTGCACGGAAGCACTGCTAATGCCAGACTGTCTGAATTTTTCCTCGCCAGCTCCTAACACACCTTGTTACCAAGGCGTTAAGAACACTGAATACCTGGTTCAGGTGTGTGAAACTGGGACAGAGCAAAAATGTGGGTGATCTGGCAAGGCCTGAGGAGCAGTTTGGAAAACACTGAACTAACACACCCACAGAAAGGGCCATTTAATTACAGTAGTTGGATCAGGTATGTTGAGGCACAAAAAAAAACAAAAAAAAACAAAAAACTAAATATGAATTCAGGATGAGGGCTGAGAATCGCAGAGTTACACTGTATGTGTGGCAGCCTGGGATCGGATGTCAATGTGGCTGAATTTTGGGAAACTGAAATTTTTTTCGGAATTGAGGGGGCATTTTCTTTCTTTTTTTTTTCTGGTCTGTGTTTACATGTTAAAACTAGCTAGCTTGTGTAGTGTGGCCTGATACATAGCGCATGTAACTTTGGCTAGCATTAGTTATAATTAGCAGTCTCTTTAATACTAACCTATTAAAATGCTATCCAATAAGACAAGTACACTTTAACATAATATTAAAAATATATATAATTTTGGCACAAGACTGAAATGCAGATATTTGAGTCACTACTTGGGGGAATTGTTTAGGAATTACAGCCTAGACTGAAATAAATAAATGAAGGGAAATCTCATGGTAAATGGATTTAATTTTGCAATTGATCTAGTTAACTTGGTTGGTTCAATTTCCAAGCTGACAGGTAGATATTGTGCTTTGAAAGAATGATCCGCTTCTCTCTGTTTCATCCTCTGCTCTGTGTATGTGTTTGTGTGTGTGTGTGTGTGTGTCCTGAATGACATTAGCTTCAGGCTGCCTCTGGAGCTTGAGGTCAGCAGCGGTCGGCTATAATAACGATCAGACTGCTAGCTAAGCATCAGCAAGTGTTAATGTCGCTCGCCCGAGGACAGCGCCTTTATATAGCGAGAAGTCTGCAACCGTCACACACCTGCTGCAGGTTTTAGACTTGGGAATGGCAGCGGAGCATGGAGGAGGGTTGTGCAATGCAAAATCAATGCCGCCAAAACAAGAGAAAGAAACCAAGGATATACGAATGCAGGTAACGCTTTAGCAGCAACATAAAGTGTTTCGTAACATGAAAGTGCTCGCACGCTCAAGCAAAATGTGCTTTAATTACATACTTGAATGAGCTTGAGCGCCTGATTGTTCCCTTTTTTTTTAATAAATGGCCCTAATCTGCACAGTTCAAATTTACTTTCCACTTTTTGCAAAGTGTGAAAAGTGGGGTGATGCAGACAGACAGATTTGCCAAGAGGCCTGAGCTTAAGTTTCACTAATTAAAGATTTTATCTAAAAATTTTAAATTAACATCTTTATGTCAGTTCTATTTTATTATCACAAGTGCAAAGACCTGACGTACTCGACAGACATGGTGGGAGGCATTAGTGCTGGGCAGTATGATGATACAATATCAACAATACTGTGATAAGTTACGTCACGGTACATTATATTTTTCTGATCACGGGTATTGTCTTTTTTTTTTTTTTTTTCTTTTTCTTAAATAAAAATTACAAACTGATTGGAAGCAGCAACAAACAAGATGTTAAAATCTCATACTGAATCTTTAAAATTGTAAAATATTTAACAATAACACTACTGTTCCACATTTAAATATCAGATCGTGTAACACAGAAATATGTTCAAGTATCATGATATGATATATGATATCATATCTCATAACCCTAAGAGGTATACTGGTATAAGTGAAGAAGAAAGTGTAGAAATGTTTGAATGCAATTTCAGTTCATTAAAACAACAAAGGTTAGTGATGTATTTCATTTAAATAAACCTTTAAAATGTATTTAAAAACAAAAAAGTTTTCAGGACTGCCAGCTGCACGGCAACAAAGTACCACCACCACCGCAACTGTTATCTCTACACTGTGAGATATAGTGTTACTGTTTAATATTTCATAACATATCCAAAATGGTTGATCCCGATAGTGGCATCACCCAAAGCTAGTCTAGAGTGTATCCACACACACACACACACACACCACTCAGTTATGATATATGATACGACGAAGGCGCATGAATTGTTCAATCTCTGGTTTGCCGAGCAATCAGAATAAAAATGAGTGTTCACTCCAGATAAAAGCAAATATGCATAGAAATTTGAGAGCATGTCTAGAGTTTTCAGCGGGAGCGGAACAAATCCATGAGTGAGCGGGATACATTTGATGGAGCTTGTGGAAGTTTTTATTTAATTTTATTTAATTTTTTTTTTTTGCATGAGAGCAAAAGAAATCTGCATGAGGGCTGAAGGATTCATGCTCTCGCATTAGTCTACTGCACTCTCAATTTTCAGCAGTGAAATAACGCCATGGGCTTGGAGGATCCAGAATAAGAGCCTGCTGGGAGGGGGGAAGCTTAGTCAGGCAAGGCTTTTAGAGAGATGGGACCGGTTCAAACTCACCTGGCACCCGTCAAAATAAGACACTCAAAAAGCATGGCAGCACACAGAACTTTGAATTAAATACAGATGACAGGTAGAGCCGGAATTGAAAATCCTGTCTCCGCTAGTTAAAGGCAGAGAGGTTTGATAGAACTCGTGACGCCATCCAAGTCGCTCATTTGTACACGCTGAAAAAAAAATAATTGGGTGCCTGTGAAACACTTGTGCTTTTGGCACTTCAGTAATTGACACATTCTACCCTGACACTGCAGAGTTTGGGAGTTTCATTTCTTCCGAACACAAACAGGGCATGCTACTGTAGAGTGTTTGGCAAGTGAGGTCTAAGGATACACAGCTGCAGCTGAGTTAATGAATCAATGAACAGATAAACACGTGAACAAATGCTGCGGATGGAAAGGTAAGCTAGATCAACGTGGTGTTAGTCTGGTTGTTACCTGAGGGCGTAAGTCCTGGCTGGCTCGCCGCGGGCGCCTCCTGGTTCTGCTTCTTCTTGGCTTCCATCACAGGGTTCTCGAACTGTGTCTTCTGATTGATGTGGCTGCAGGCAAACAGGACACATCTTAAGGAGAAGCAATCCATCACAACAAAGTGGCAATTCACGCTTTACAGAACCAGCAAATGAGAAAACTATGCTAATATCCCTAAACTACAGACTAACGGGTGCAGGTTTCTCTGATCGCCTTGTCAACTTATTTTGATAATTAGGTTCTCTACAGAACCTACTACTGACTGTAAAGACAGAATAAGATTGGTCTTTTCACTTGGGAAATTCTTCGCTGTTTTCTTGTGGCTGGTTTGAGCTGTATGCGTTAAATATTGCCATTTTCTACTACATGCTGTTCTTTAATCTATAAGCTTTCCTAAACCTAACCTAGTATCTCATGTCTCACCTACAAGTAAAGCTATTGCATTTTCAAGTCTGGTGAAAATATTTCATTTCAACGCCACTAAAAAACATTTATAACCTAATATATTTACATATATATACTCTACGTTTATAATCTAATATATCTGTGGAACATGATGGGGTCTTCTGCTGTCAAAAGGTTCAGGCTATTGTGCTTTCTGAGATGCTTTTCTGCTCACCACGGTTGTAAAGAGTGGTTATTTGAGTTACTGTCAGCTCGAACCAGTCTGACCATTCTCCTCTGACCACCTTCAGAACTGCTTCTCACCGGATGTTTTTTGTTTTTCGCACCTTTCTGTGTAAACCCAAGAATACTGTGCGTGAAAATCCCAGGAGATCAGCAGTTTCTGAAATATTCAAACCAGCCAACAAAGTCACTGATCACATTTTTTCCCCCATTCTGATGTTTAATGTGAACATTAACTGACATTAACTGTATCTGCATGATTTCATGCCTTGCACTGCTGCTACATGATTGACTGATCGGATAACTGCTTGAATGAGCAGGTGTACAGCTGTTCCAGCTGTTAAAGTGGCCGGTAAATGCTAATTAAGTGACAGATCTTTTGTGTCACAAATAATCTTTTACATTTAATTATTGTACAACAAGCTCGTTTAGATGATAAAACATCTTATGACTTGTGTCCATGTTGGAGAGTCCAGTCCTAACTCCTCCACACTGTGTACTGAACAGAGCAAGCAGCTGATTACTGTGACGTAGGTTTGTCTTAAGTCGGGTCGTGATTGCTCCGCACATGGACAGAAGCCACATACCAACTCAGGCTGCATGCTGTGCTGAGCCAACAGCATGTTTGCGCATGTGTGTGTGAATGCGCGCGTGTGTGTGTGTGTGGGGAGGTGGGTGGGTGAGAGAGCTTTCTGAGCCCTTGTTGCATTGCGAATGAGTCACCCTCATCTCTCCTTCTTATTCAAGACTGAGAAAAGACAGAAGCAGCAAGAAGCGAGTGAGAGAGATGCGAGATGCCAGAGAGCAGGACAGAGAGGGCTCGTCTGATTTTACCTTTTCTGATTTAGGCCCTGTCCTGGATGATGGGATCACACGTGATCAGTGCTAAGTACTGGTGTGAACTGGGTCAAATGTGCCTCAAAGATGCATTGTGCTCCCATCAGTCAAACCACATTTGGAGGTGGTCTGGGACGCACGTGGCCATATCACATTTGTAGTGTGAACACGACTGCATCTCGGACAGAAATGAAGGACTGAATAATCGACTGCGTCACTGCCCTAGCTGGAAAATATGTGATCACTGTGAGACTGTTTGGACACTGCGCTGAACAATAGAGCTCTCTGCCACTAGGCTATGGATAAAGACGAAAGAAGCTGCTTTTCATAGTTTCATTCGTCGTCCCATCTCTCATTCATTTTTAAGTTTCGTTAGCAGACCACGTTTGAAAGTATATGAGATATGATTCGCCAGATATTTCTGCCTGAAAATAAATGCAGCGGAAGACTGCGGAAATAAATGTGTGTGACAGCCTTTCTCCAGCAGAAACGATGTACAAAATCTGATCACGAGTGCGCACTGAAGACACATTCATAATGCCAGGTGTGAACGGCTCGGCGTCTCGGCTGTCCACTTGTGATCCCATCACCCAGGACATATGGTAATGCCAGGTGTGAACAGGGCCCTAGATGAAGTTTTTTACAACAGGTTTTTTTTTCTTTTCATCAAAAAACTAGAACTAACGGTCACATTGACCTTGCTGCATACAACTGGCTCAGTTCTCTTCTCTTGTGCCTGTATGGCAAACCTCATACTGCTGCCTCCTCTCACAGGCTTCCAGGGGAGACTCTTATTTATCCTATTTACCCTAACAAAATATGATAAACACCACAATCACATAAAACTCATATAACTCTTATAACTAATGATAAATGTGTTTATTACTAATAAACAAATTCATAAAATTTATTTTACATTTTTTATATTAATAAAAATAACTTTCACTTATTAAAAAATGAATAAAATATTTAATACTGAAAAAGAAAAAAATGTAAAAATCTGTCTTTTTTTTTTAAAAAAAACTTTTAAATTTGACAAAAATGAAAACATTTTAACATTGCATCAGCTGTTTCCAGTCAGTTCGGACTTATTAAAAGTAATCGCTTAGCCCTACATAACAACCCATAGCACAGGAGGACCTGACATTCATATAGGTTCCTGTAGGGCCTGAAGCGAGCTTTCACTTTGGATGAAATAAAGAAATAAAAAAAAAAAAAAAAGACAGTCTCAGCTGCCATCTGGTGAGTTAGGATAAATATATGCTACCTACAACATATTGAACTGTATCCATTAGAGTTTAAACAAGAAGGACAAATGATAAATTTATTAGCTGGTGCACCGAATGAGTAATCGCTCTAATGGGCTGCTCAGTCTCATGTTTTTGTTGCCCAGAAACCAAACTGGTTAACTAACAATGTAATCACGCATGGCAAGCAAGTTAGCTAGTTAAGTGCATTAACTCAGACTAAGGAGAATGAACAAGTATATGATCATGTAGCATATCGTGTTTGCACCCTTGACAAAAAAAATAAAATAATAATAAAAAAAAAAAAAGTCACAAAGGAGTACGTTTTTTTTTCTCCTTTTTTGGGTTCATAATTCTACCTGTCCTGCCAGGCATCTACACAATTAAAAACAAAATAAAAATACCGCCTGGAAACAAAATATGCTACTGATTTGTTCATCGCAGGTGTGGTGACGTGGGTGGAACAAAGGTATAAGCCTCGCCTCAGCTCTTATCCCAAATTATATCTCATAGAGCTGTATTACTCCTACAAAATTCAAGCAGACTTACATTCAATTTTGATTTAATCCAATAAGCATTACGGACTACATTGCCACTATGAAAACAGGCCGAAACAGTAACGTCATTATGAGGATATTCATTCAACAAATGAAACATATTTCCACACAAACCAAACCGCGTCACTGTATAAAAGGCGAATCAGTGTTCTGTACATCACTTACTCCACATAGTAGGTGCCATATTGCGGGTCGTCGATCTTCTCCCAGCCGTACGGCAGCTCTGTGGAGGAACAGAGAGACGCATGAGCCCCAGTTATACCAGAGTCAGATCCCTGATGCATTTTTCAACAATGCTTCTTTTCTGAGCAAGTCAACAATCCGGGCTCCTGCGAGTATGATCAGAAGGGCGATTTGAAACAAGCAATAAAAAGAAGAGGATAGCGAGGAAAATAAGACAGCACTAAGAAATAGGTTGGGTTGTCGATTAAGATCTGGACATGAGCTAGGGAGAGTCATTAGATGTCTTTGCCTGCACTGCGAGAGTAAAAAATGAGTGTGTGACACCGTGAGACACGCACACTCTTCACGCAAGAACAGTGCAAGTATTGCTGGGGCGAGATGGCACGGTGATAAGTTCTTCAGTCTGCTCCACAGAGCCATTAGCAAAGTGAGACAGCGCTAGTGTCACGTCCGCCCGCTTGCTCAGTCCTGCCTGTCCATTTGACTTTAGT
This sequence comes from Pangasianodon hypophthalmus, assembly GCF_027358585.1. Taxonomy (NCBI): domain Eukaryota; kingdom Metazoa; phylum Chordata; class Actinopteri; order Siluriformes; family Pangasiidae; genus Pangasianodon; species Pangasianodon hypophthalmus. Next base: position 19,648,186 of record NC_069725.1, read on the forward strand.
GTGTGTGTGCCAGGAACAAAGACGATGCTCAGCTTTTGGGGTGTGTGTGTGTGTGTGGGTGTGCATGTCTATGCTATAACAGCATAACTTAACTTGGGAAAAGCATTGTTGCATAGACTATTCAACTAATTGACTAATACATTCACTAGTCACCGCTGCTGGGATGTTTACTAGTTGAGACGGTGGAAAAAACAGTGAGGCAGATGGTAAAGAAATGCAAGCAGATGGTAAAGAAAAGCAGGCTAAATGTGCTTTGTTAATTTGTAAATATTTCCGACTGGATGGAGTCAGATCTACTGTCAGCTGCGTATTGTGACGACTATGTAGGGAAACATCTTTCTGGAGTTTCTGGCTTTAATGGAAAGATATCACTTTGTATGAAGTGAAGAGAAGTGCGGCAAGACTGTTTTATTTATTCCGCCTGTTCCCAATGGAAATCAATTCAGACTCGTTTTTTTTTTTTTACATTTTCAAGGATGGTTCAACTCCCTGGTCATTATCAGCTTGGAGAAACTTCCCAGATGCTGCTGTAGATGAAGCGTCCTACATCCAAGCAAGGCCAGTCATTGAGCTATAATAAGGGCTCTGCTGATGGACATGAGCTTCCATGCTGCGCGCTCTCGGTTTCAGAATCAAGGCCACGTCTCCCAGCTCATTTGCATGTGCATTTTAAGAACTGATACATCCATAAACAGTGTAATATGGTGCACATCTTTATTATTTCGCAAAAATAAAGTGCAAAGTGTGGTTCATCAGCACCTTCACTATTAAACCTGCCTAAAACGGTGGTGTCTGAATCAGCTTTCTTGCTATACTTCTGGAAAAGCTGACTAGTCAACTACTTTTTTGAAAAGATTCCTGGTCAAAGTTGATGGTTGTGCAACTGGTAGTGTGTTTGAGTGAGAGTGTATGTGTGTGGTAGAAGGCAAATCATCTCACCTCCCTCGTCACACTTCTCAGGGGGTTTAGCTTTCTTAGCCAGCCGTGGGTCCAGCCAGGTTGTAGTCTTTGTATTATGACTGTAGAAGAAAAAAAAAAAAGGAAAAAAATATTCAAAATTCTACAACAACCACCCAGCTTTAGCATTGTGTTCACACTTGCTTGCATGAATACATTAATATCTTATCTGCGGCTTCACATCCACAAAAAAAAACAATAAGAACCATCAGTGCAGTGGTCAAAGCTGGGATTCGCTATTATCCACCCAGACACCCTAGATGTATTAAAAAACTCTCTTACAGCACTTGTTTAAAGAGACAGTGCTTCAAACGGGACTCCCCGGGGAAAAGGTGTCTGATTAGAAAGAAACGACTTTGAAATATCAACTGAGTGTGACAGGTGTACGGCTTTCTTCACTACCGAGCAGTAAAAGCTTCAGCCTTTAAGGCCCAATGGGAAAGGAGAACAGAATATTAATTTCCTCTATCATGGGGAGAGAGAGAGAGTGAGACAGGTTTGAGTAGCACTGCTGAGTGATACACAGCCCTTCTATCCCTTTTTTCTTTCTTTTTTTTTTTTTTTTAAAGCAGAGTCCTGCAGGTTTACAGTCTGCTTCAGATGGTTTTCCCACACCTGGGAAGATTAGGGCTGCATGACATGAACAAAAAAATCTGCATATAACAATTACACATAGCACCGCTATACACTGAAGCTGCAATATGCTTTAAATATATACTGGAAAGAGCTGCTGCTGTGATGTGTCATGCCAGATGTAATGCGACCATAATTAATTGGCATGAATTATTAATACATAGGCAAAAGAAAGACTCCGGGGAAACAAGCAAACATAGGTTAAAGGAAGGGTTAAGAGTTTAAAAACAGTGCATAATATTGATGTGGATTAGAAAAGAGTGTTATTGAATTCTCGATTCTGATTGGTCAGAAGGTGTTGATTAGTCTTCTATAACAGCAGCTCTGACAGGAGCGCCGGCTGTAATTCAAATCATTTCCTCTTATAAGTTATCGTTTCTATAGTAACAAGTTACACAGAGACTTGTATTCAGGGTAAGATTAAAAAATGGATTAAAGCATGTATTATTATTTAAACAAGACAAATGTAGAATCATTGATATGGTGAAGTTTTTTGTAAGGAGAGCGTTATTTAATATTTATGTAAGGAGTCTCCAGTGTCAGCACAGTGTCAACACAACGTTTTCCTCCATGGGAAAGTCTTCAGGTGTGACGACTTTGCGCTTTGTGGTTTCTTGCTAACATATCAAGCTGTACTTTTTGTCTAATTAACTTCAAGAGAGAGAAGAAAGAGTGAAGGAACAACTTTTTATACCTGCTATAATGCAAATCATAACGGGAGCTAAAGTATCTCACGGATGACTCGCATTACATGTAACTATAAACTGATTTTTTTAAAAAAGTGACGTGTCATTTTTTTAATTAACAAAAAAAATTGCTTGCAAATTGCTGCTGCATAAGAGGAATAAAACCCTCATAGTGCTTTACAGGAAAATGATCAACTTCTTGTCGGGGCTTACCATACCATACGGTCACTAATTATCATCTCATAACATCATGCCCGGGCATGTTTTATTCCTTACATAATAAACGCTAAGCACAAAGAGTAGCTTGGTAAAGACTAAAGTCGGGTTCAGTGAAATATATTTATTATATATTTTACTTTTAAACAATCCCTGTTTCTTCACGTGGGCAGATGTTGTTATATACTTCCTATGCCAATCACTGTCAACATCTTTGAAGCATCACAAAGTCAGCTATTTGCTCTTTTCTTAAACTTTTGTAATTAAAAAAGAAAAACTCCTACATAAAAACAATCCTACATATATGAAGCATGTTTTTGGCAGCCAGAACAATCTTTCCAGGCTGCCTCTGTATTCTACCTTATCCATCATTTGCATTAGCCCCAGGTTTCATGTAAAACATGTCTCAACTTCGTAGTGCCACAGGTCTGTCAACATCGGTCCTCCTTAGCACAGCCCTGCAGTTCAGCTCTACACACACAGGCCCTATTTATAAAGCGGATATTTATGGCTGTGTCCACATTTAGCACAGCACAGGTAAGTGAAATAAGCTGTGCAACTGAGCAGAACGGATGCGAAACTCGCTCGCTGAAGCAGGAATGTGTTTATTTACACTTTGCAAATTATAAGGCAGGTGAAGGAAGCTGAGTTTCAAGATAAGATAAGCTAAGAAAAGCTTGACCACTGTATTGGGGCAATACAAGACAAAAATAGTTGTTCTTTTCACCAGCATGATTATTTATTGGAATATGGAGCTAGAGATTTCAATTAGCTGAAAGTTAGCTATTAATATTCAGAGAACTGGCTGCATGTATAAAGGATAAGCAGAAGTTCCACATTTGCTGCATCGAAAACCTCAAATGAAACGCATATAGTAGTTGCATATAGTAGTTGCATGTAGTGTTGCTTTTTTGTATAGTTGCTGTTAATTCAAAACTTGGTACTGTTTTAAAGTGCTGTTGGCTCACCCTAATACCAACAGTATTCCCAAGACTTCCAAAGTAAAGAACTTTTCAAACGTGCATACTGATTTGGCACACTCACTCTATGAAGTAGACCATGCCAGTCTCAGTGTAGGCCATCTCCCAGTTCTTGGGCAGCGTCTCCTGGCTCTCGTCCCCAGGCAGCATGCTCCACGCCCCGAGATCCATGGCACTGCTGGGCTGCGTGTAGCTCGGTACGGTCTTCCTCCAATCGGTGCCTTCCTTATGCTCTGTAACCGGAGGTATAACAGGAAAAGAAGGAGAAGGAAAGTTTGGATGGATGAGAAGATGCAGGTACACAATGCATCTCTACACTAAGCAGCACTCTCTCATATAAAGTCTGTTACTGCCTGGGAAAAGAGAAACAGAGAGATAGACAGATAGATAGAGAGAGAGAATTTGCATGGTAGGAGGCGTTCCAGGTGAGAGCAATGCTGTCGAGTGCTTCTGTTATTTAAAAAAAAAAAAAAAAAAAAAAAAAGAAGCTGTGATCTAAACTCACATAGATTTGTCTGTGAGAGAATGTGTATGTAAGAGAGAGAGAGGAAGTGTGTGTGTGTGTGTGTGTGTGTGTGTGTGTGTGTGTGTGTGCGCGCATGTGTTATTGCCAGACTTCAATCAGCCTGCCCTGGACTTCCGTCTGCACCAGGCCTTGTGGGTGGTTCCTCTGGATGCAAATTTCCCACATACACAAGACCAGAGTTTCAAAACCATTGAACAGCAGCAAAGAACCAGAAACAAAAATGCCTAACTTGACACAAACCTGTGCAACAACATACGAAATAATGAGAAATGGGTGGGCTTGCAGTGCTACACTATCCCTCAAAACCTGTACAAAAATAACCACACAATACACAGAGTTATATAACGAGAACAACACCTACTGCAGTGACACACTGAACTGGCACAATATAGATTGGTCTGGATACAAAGTGGTGCTATAGGCACCATTTCATAAACTTTAGACCTGCTGCCCACACAGGAATTGTAGCCAGAGAGCATATGGAAATAACTGAACGAATACAAGAACGTACAGACGTTTACATTTGCTTTACATGTAGATTATTTTACAGCTTTTGCCATTCTTATCCAGAGCCAGTCACAGAAGTGCTTTGTAGTCTCCATCAAAAAACAAACATCTCCTCATGCTAGTTCAATAAGTCAGGGTTTAATAATACTATCAAGCTAAACCCCTGATACGGAGGAGTTAGTACAATGCTTTCATCCAGCGCATCTCGACAGCCATGTTTCTAGAACAATCTCATCTATATTAGATGTTAAACGTGATATTAATCTATGATATCACCCAACATGTATAAGAGTTCAATTATTTTCACGCATGGGAAAAACTAGTGTCTTGATTCGCATGAAACAAACAAACAAAAAAAAGTGTCAGTAAATGAGTTTTTATCATCACCAGGGCTGTTACCTTGGGAACTCGGGTAACCGTCACCAGCCACAGACGCAAGTTAAGCTTTTTTTTTTAATTTATTTTTTTATAAAGTTCTTAGTGAAAAGGTAAGTCTTCTTTTGAAGACAGCCAGTGACTCATCTGCTCAGACAGCCAGGGGAAGTTTGTTCTGCCACACGTGCACTGATCTAGGCATCTGTGCAAAGACTGCACTACAAAGCTTTAGTCATGCTCAGAGGAGCTCCAGAACATGCTGTCCTTACCAAAGCTTCCTCTCTATACACCTGGCTAAGGCCTTTAATAAGTAATGCAGCCATTCATCCTTTACCATTCCTTAAATGTAGAAGATTGATTCAACATGACCCACTACTAGGTCCAAAAGTCACATCCAACATCCAAACCCATCAGGCAACTTGCTCCACTTTTCCTGCAAAACCATCAGTAAGCTGAAACGGGATGGGATTTTCCCAAAGGTGACAGTTAAGTCCCAAGACATTTTCATTTCTACTTTCACTCCACTAAGCCCAAAGATTTACATGATCAATCAGCATCGTGGCTGACAATCGTGACACGAGACATATTTTCATAACAGTATCCTGAGCGTTAAGCTAATGTGATTTTAATGTCAGCATCATTAGGGTAATTAGGAAAGATTCGGCCTGTAGGTTATATCTGAAGTTACTGGGTCTTCATTTTTCATGCACCCTGTTTGTGCAAAAAAAAAAAAAAAAAAGGCTGTACAGTGGGTAGTGGTCCCCAGTTTGATCCTGAGCTTGGGTTACTGTCTGTGGGGAGTTCCACAAGTTCTCCCTGTGGCTTTCCTCTGGGTTTGTCCCACCACTCAAAAACATGCCAGTAGGTGGACTGGTGACACCAAATTGCCCCTAGGTGTGAGGGAGTGTGCAAATGGACTGGCGTCCCATCCAGGATGCATTCCCATCCCAAGCTCAGTGTTCCCAGGATAGGCTCCTGGGAGTTTAACAACACATGTGGAGGATTTCACCCATGCCTATATGATAGTCTAGACGATGAGACGCCAACCCATTGGTTGGTGCCACAGGGTCATCTTTTGAAGGCACCTGACATGTCTGAATGGTAGATAAAATTATATTACTCAGGAGAATAAGTGAGAGTGTATAATGACAGAATCACAGTTTTGATCAGTCTGAAGCAGCAACACTTTAAAGCGTGGAAGAACCTCAACCTCAAAAACTCCTCTGAAAAACGTTCCTGTCACATAACTAGCAACTTCCATTCTCTTTGAAAAGAATAAATCCCAACCGTTTATTCTCCAACAAGAGATGGTTATTCTGACAAAGCATATTTGCTGCTAACAAGCTGCTACTGTAGACCAACACACGTCCCCTGGGGGTTGCACTTACACGTTCTAGAGGACACTTAATTGGTCCAACACAAGACTAGTACAGGATGAGTCATCAAAAACCATGTTTATGGTTTTCCTGGGAGTGACACCCTATAAAATTAAAAGTGTATCTCAGAAAAAAGTTTTTCTATATACACTAATCATATTGGTGTCCATAAGGGACAGGGACAAAAAGCTCTGAAACAGCAACCTGCTCCTACACTGTAAGTATTAAAGCGACTAACCGCTAAAGAGGGTTCATATTTAAGACTATTCTGACGCATGACCATTTCTATAAGAGGCTGTTTTTCCATTCCACAGTTCACAGCACATGGACACCCCATTTGAATTGTATTCATTCCTCATTCCTCTGATCTAAGTGAAAGTAAACAGCGTCCTTGGCTTTAATGTTCACCCCTAAATCTTCCTTTCGTCCAGCATGACACAGCAAAACTCTTAACAAGCTACACTGGAAGCTTGCTCGAGACCCAAGCTTGGCAGAGTAAATCACCAGCCTGGCAGCCTGATGCGCTCGGTACACACGAGCTCAAGCTCCATCTGAGATCAGGTGTGTAATATCCATCTGACAACATCAGCATCACAAGGCAAATAATCTGCTTTCAATATGCATCTCTTTAAATATTCACCTTGCAAGATAGATGGAGTTATTTAGAGTTGTCCTTTAAGGACAGATGAGTGTGTATCTCTTTGGAGAATAAGAGTGGACAGAAACATAGGAGATAAGTGTGTAAGTAAGTGAAATTTTTGTTATCATTAGGCAATTGAAGTAGCCCAATTTAACCCATTACAGGGCCGCTAAGCAATAATTTTTCACCCAATATGACTATATATTCTCTATATTCACTCCAAGCTGCTTGAATGTAGAGTAGTCTACACCCTCTGTCCACTTGATTAGGAATTATCCAATCAGCCAATCAAGTATCAGCAGCACAATGCATAAAGTCAAGCAGATAGAGATCAAGAGCTTCAGTTAATGTTCACATTAAACATCAGAACATCATGTGAACATCATGTGATCTCAGGTACTCTGACCGTGGCATGGTTGTTGGTGCCAGACGGGCTGGTTTGAGCATTTCAGAAGGTGCTGATCTCCTGAGATTTTCATACACAACAGTCTCTAGATTTTACATAGAACATAAATCCAGTGAACAGCAGTTCTGTTGAAATCCAGTGAACAGCAGTTCTGCCTTGCTGATGACAAACCTGCCAGCCAAGAGCAAGAAGCTGAGGCCTGACCCCTGAAGACTGAAAATACAGCAACAACAAACTCACCTGTAAGTCCGTTCACAAGTGCCGGCCTCTCGTCCTCTTCTTCTTCCTCAGGCGCCGCGCTGTCCTTCCTCTCCATCTTGCTGACAGAGGTGGTCCGTTTGCGCTGCACCTCGGTTTCAAACTCCTCGTCGAACAGCACCTGGTCCACCAGGTCAGGCTGCACAGGGCTAGGCTCGGCCGGAGGTTTGGGGGTGCCGTAATAATTACCTGAAGAGGAGAACAGATTGTGTGCCTCGTGAGTGTGATATATGATCAGTTTTTACAAGCCGAGACACAGACGACTTGCCGCTAGCCGAAATCTAATTCTGAAACTAATTCACAGCACCACAAGTGTCTGATCTCGTGTTTGGTATGACTGTAACTCTAACTAGCGAAAACGACAAACTGAAACTCAGGACACACTAATCTGCTAATGTGACTTACAATAACAGAACATGAGCCTGGTTTTTTATACGTATTGTACGTGAAACAAAATAAAAACTTTTAAAAAAAAGTAAACAAGCAGTATTTATAATCACTTTCTAATTTTAATTACCATTAAAATCAGATTAGATTTTACACTGTTTTTTTTTTTTTTCAGTCAAATTTTCCTGCCTTTTTACCGGCTTTTAGGGTTTTTGACCTTTTTTCAGCCAAATTTTTTTGGTGGCCAAAATTTCAGTGCATCCCTATCTGTAACTGCTGTGTGTGTGGGTTTGATGTCTGTCACTACTGCTTGCGTTGCGTTAAGCCAGCGTGCCACGCTTTATTATCTTCTGTATTTACAGCAGCATGTGGGAGGTTCCCTGCAGTCCATTCCGCCTGGGGAAACGGTTGAACCTGCAAAAGCATTCTGGGTAAACGGTGACTAGGCTTCAGGGAGTGCAAATATATCTTAAGAGAATGCGAATATGGATTTATTTGGCTCTCCTTTGCGTTAGGAGGTCTCTGAGGTGCTCTTGACACTACCCTAGCTGGCACATTGCTGCATTTTCTGAGTGTTGCTTGGAAGCATCAGGAGACGTGGAATTAAATTACACAGTAACGTTATCACACAAGATGGAGCACAGCACATTTTAGAGTACAAAAGTGAAGAAAAAGTGTGATGGGAATTTTTTTTTTTTTGTCTTCAAACAATAAAAATAGATGAGTTCTTCACATGACATGGAAGGACTTTCAGAGTTGGCTTGCAGTGCACATTAAAATGTTAATTACGCTGCATCATTATATCATTACACCCTCATCTGGCCGGTTACAAATTCCACCTAGCGCTGCTGTCAGATCCAAACATTAGGGGTGTTTTTAGTCATCATCGAGCAGAACTGCTTTTAATATTTTCCTAATTGACACTCCAAATGTGCATTAATCACACCCTTTATTGCTTTTGCAATTCATTCAATGCCTGGATGGTAATAATATCAGGAGATGTCAAAAAGAGATTTGTCTGTTTAGACCTATTAATTAATGTCTGCACGTTCCCTAGTTGGGGATTTGAGCAGAGCGCTTCGGTCTGTGATTGAATGAGTCATTTGCAGCAGTGAATTAGCTGCAGAGAATTCCGCTTAATATGATGGAAGCATGGAAGCTAGGACTGGCTTTTTTCCATACAGAAACGCAAATCTGATTTATTTCTATTTCTTCATTCCCATTTTTAAACACCCTAAAGATTACACTTCCCAAAAACAGTCTATGCATAAATCTCATCCTTTTCTCAGGAGATAATCTCACCTGGATACACTTTTACCAAAGAACTGCTGCTGTAATCATAAAGATTAACTTGCACTCATATCAGGATTCTTATTTACAATATCCTCATACCGAACATCCTTTCAACACACTTAGCACTGTGTGTCTTTACTCTTCTTCCCATGTATGATGATTAATAATTCCACTAGCGGCCATCACGCTGAAGAGGTTCCCTTATGAGTCTGGGTCCTTGTCAAGGTTCCTTTCTCATGTGTTCTCATGGAGTTTTTCCTTGCCACTTTTCTTGACAAAAAGCCAAGTCCATAGCTAACATTTGGGCTATGAGTATTGTATGTAAAATGTGCTGAGTGTGTTTAAGTTGTGTTTAAATGCATGTTTGAACATAGTCATAGCGTTAATAGGTGATTATAGCTTCATCCACAGGACGCAAGTATCTATTTTATCTCGTTTGTTTTTCCGTACCTCTGCAAATGAATACAATACTTCAGAAGATTCTGTGGGCAGTTCCATATCAAGCTATGTTTCATATCTAATAAAAAATGGAAAACTGTTTTTAAAAAAATTATCAACTAAACATCACCGTACTGATATAATAGTGTTTAGTTCGCCAGGCTTGAAGGACCTGATTCATATGTACTGTGTGTGTGTGTGTGTGTGTGTGTGTGTGTGTGTGTGTGTGTGGCATCACTCAGAGCATCCATGTGTATGACTTATTGAGGACACATTGCTGATAATGTTGTATGCATCAGCACTTAATTACTAGACTTATTTTGGAAGTCTAGTAATTAAGAAACAACACACTTCTCACGTTCAGCCAGGCCAAAAAAAAAAAAAAAAAAAAAAAGAAGAAGTTAGTTGATTTGTTTTTTTTTTTTTTTCGGATAAATGTACAAACGTGAGAGTTGGAGCTCAAACTCTCCAAAGCAAACCTCTCGAGAATGGCTACACAACATGAAGTATTAACACAACCCAAGCTATCTTTCTTCCAGTCCCAACTTCCAAACCAGCTCCATTTCACCAACAAAGTCCAAACCATCTTTCACTTCTGCCACAGCCTTGTACGTGTTCATCTATCACACCTGAACAGAGATGTGAGGAAGCACGCGGCTTTAACTGGTCACGTCTTCATCATGGGGACGTGCGCTATCAGCCTAGCTGTATCGCAGGCCTTGCAGACGCAAGTCAGGCCTCTCCATGATGAATCGCTCATAAACATGCCATTACTCATTCATGAGCATGAGCGTGCTCGGAGCAAAGGAGAGGAGCAGAGAGGAAAACAAAGAGCAGAAGAGAGACAGGAGGGGAAGAGATGTGCAGGAGCAGAAATCAGGAGGGAGGAGGGGAGGACATTTAAGATCTGTAATGCCACTGATCAGCAGGAAATCTGCAAAAAATCAGAAGGCAGGGAAATGATCGCATTTTTTTTTTTAACTGACCCTAATTTTATGGAAACGGACAGACCTTTAACAACAATCATTCAATAATCACCTCAGTAACAAACATTCGGATGTTAAATTCCTTTTCCTTGCTGTGTTTTGTGTGAGAAGAATCATTCAATCGACTCCAAAGCTTTGGGGCTGACTCTTAGCTTCCAATGTTTTCATTAAATCAGGGAATCGACTCTTCAGGATTGAATTCCCACACTTTCAGTATGAAGCGAAAACTGGATGGCTTTCATACATTCATGCAATTATCCATTCAGCCACTCATGCGGCTGTGCAAAAAATCATGGTCAAGAGCTTCAAATAATGGGGAAAACAATGTGATCTCGGCTACTCTGACCGCATTTCAGAAACTGATCACCATCTGGGATTTTCACAACGCACAACAGTCTCTAGAGTTTACACGGAATGGTGTGAAAAACAAAAAGCATCCAGTGATGCAGAACACGGCAGTTCTGCAGGCGGAAAGGTCTTGTTGATGAGAGAGATCAGAGGCCAGAGTGGTTCGAGCTGACAGGAAAGCTTGTGTAAGTAAGGTAACAAATAACCACTCTTTACATCCGTGGTGAGCAGAAAAGCATCTCAGAATGCACAGAATGTCGAAATCTGAGGCTACAACAGCGAAAGACCGCATCGGGTTACGCTCCTGGCAGTGAAGAACAGGAATCTGAGGCTACAGTGGGCACAGGCTCAGCGCAACTGGACAGCTGATGGGAAAAGATTGGAAAAAGTAGACCAGGCAACCAATGCTACTAGTATGAAAAAAATAATTTATACTACTACTTATAAGCTAACTGATTCAAATAGCTGCACTACATCATGCACTGAGGCATGATGTGATCAATAATAAAAATAATGCCAATAATACCAACTATTTTTATTATTATTTTTATTATTTATTATATTTTATTGATCACTCGTTGCAGCTCTAGTCATATCTATGGAAAATATACAGTCAAGTTAGTTGAAAATCAGTTGATGGTGTTCTAGCATAAAAAGTATTATATCCATATTTATTTTGGGACAACTGACACAAAGTTCAGCCTGGAGCTCTGCGGGGGAAAAAAAAACACTTTCCAAGTTACATTTACATGCTGTAGCCTGCAGGGTATCCAATCATGCCCAATATGGCATACACAGCATATAAACATACTGACAGTCAGAAAGCATGGCATTAGAAAGAATACCTGTAAAAAAAAGGACATTTACTCAGAAAAATCCTGTTTGTTTGTGTTTCTTCTTCAGCCTTGCGAATGAACCACAACTAATTCAGACCTTGAACAAGGACTATGACTAATTCTGGCAGAAATTCACTAAATAAGGGGCACATGCAGGTTTTTTTCTCTGACAAACACACTCGAGCACACGCACAAGCTACTTTATATGATAAACAGAGCAGCCGGTGAATAAACACTGACTACGCTAGAATTTGAATATAAATTCTCCAGGGTCGGAGTGCTCTATCAGTGTGTGAGTCAGCTGTAACCTTTCCCCTCACTGAGAAACACAGAATAATGTGAAAGTGTTCCCACTGAGAAATATAAGCAGCTATTACAGCACCTTATGAAGACACAGCAAGGGGGAATGAAATAACCTTATTCCAGGGACTAAATGTCACCATTTTAGGGCGCTTTCACATATGCAGTGTTTGAATGTGAATCAAAACCTCCTCTGTGCGGTTATTTTAGGCAGGTCAATACACAACGATCACACTCTGGTGCGGACTAAAATAACCAGACCGAGACCAACTCGCTCACTGCGGTTCGATTACTGCGAGAACGTGATTCGACTCGGAATCGACTCAACTCTAGGAAGTGAATCAAACATGCCGTGTATTTTCGGTTGCGGCTTTTTTTTTTTTTTTTTTTTTTTTTTTTTTTTTAAATACATGTACGCTGCTAAACTGAATTGAGTCAAAGGATGGCGCTCTAGTGCTGCAGAAGTGCTCAGGATATTAGGACCAACGTTGAACAAACAAACAAAAATAAACACTGGATGCAGATACAAAATGTTTTAAACTTATTGAATTTATTTATTGAATTATGTAGTACTTGATTGAGTACCTGCTTTGTATTCTCTGATGGGTGTGAAAATGCACTACTTTTTTTTTTTTTTACCGCTATGCCTTGACACTTATTCTTATGCAGAGCATAGAACAGCAGTACAAGACTCTACAGAACTCGACAGTGCAGCACAGATTAAATAGCTGCTTTGGCAGAGAGCGTAGAGTTTTGATATTCCATCCAAATACACAGTCATTGTAATGAGGAAATAGTCACGTAAAAGTCAAAGCAAAGAAGGTCAAAAGCTCTTTCCATTCCCTCTTCCTGTCAAACACGCAGGACATTTTTTCCACATTCTAACCCATACAACCCAACTTGGCCCTGATTCTCTGCTCTATCAACAAAGAGAGAGCCTGGTGGATAGACTGAAAAAAAGAAATTCTCTCTCTCTCCTGCTCCTGCACAAATAATCTGCTGGTTTTGAACATTCCCACAGCGCAGGCTTTAGTCACTAGGGGAATGGAGGAGTTAGAGAAGAATTGAGGACATCCATCCGTATGAGCTCCTGCCCACAACTCTGATGTAACTTTGAGTAACCGCAAGCCCCAGACAGAAGGAAAGGCGAAAAAGTGAGTGCATGGGTCAGCGGGGTTGCATCCCAATGTCTGTGGGCTCATAATGCACATGTAATGCACAACTGCAATAAAATAAACATTGCATGAATGAGGTTTTAAGCGCATAACAATTTCAGGTTGGAGTGTTAAATGATACAGAGTCAAATTTTGAGTGGTATGTCTGGACTGGATTGGTTTTACATGGAGAGGTGGTTTACATGGTAATTATTACCGACGTGCATGAATCCGGAAAGATTACGTTGTATTTTACTTTCTATAAAATGACCAGTAGAGATAACTACAAGTAACGTATATCCCTTCCAAACAAACAATTTTAATAAAGACATATATTAAAAAAAACTTGTCAGAGATACACTAACTTCTAGAGATTTCTGCTACATTATTAAGATCCTAATACAGCTACAGACTACATACTGCAAATGTTATGGTCATGTGACCTACTAACTTACAACAAATGGTTAAAATAAAAATACATCAAAATCAGTTGGTATTAATGAGGTGCATGTAGTACACACAGAATTTTTAGTGACGAGTACGTGCACATCGTGAAGACACTCCTATCAAAAATGTGATTTATACAGAGGTCGCTTATCCTGCACGTATCAATGATAATTACTATAGACGTCCTCTGGAAACGTTACTTAACAGACATCCGAATTAGCACGTCAGTAATTCAAGCTTAAAGAATCTTCCAAGCAGAAAAAGCAGAAGACAGAATGATATAGCAGCGAAGCAGCCCAAGCTAATTTACATGCACTGACTTTTACACCAGACATCAGGGAAAGACAAGGTATCATTGACCAGAATTAGCCGCTGTGAAATTATCCTTCAGCCCGAAATACCAAGAGACTAAAAAGCAACACACATCAGTCACGGAGATGGACGGATCCCGTCCAAAAGCAGCCCCTGTGACTTCACCGCCGACCTGATTTACTTTTCTCTCTGAACTTTAAACTATGCTTCCTGTAGAGGAGGGGAAAAAAAAAAAAAAAAAAAAAAAAAACGTCCCATGACTCAGGAGAAGATCATTAACCCGTCTGTCTCAGCCAGCTGAAGAGAAACAATAGGGCTCCAGAGAAGTCGTTTTACTCACCACTACCTTATCGGTGATGCAGGGACACAGAAACTTCCCATGGGATTAAAAAGCTATGGAATGATTAACATCAACCTTGATGTGTTGAATTGGAGGTTCACACAACTGAGACTGCATGAATGAAAAAGTGACCCATTAAAAGATAGGAGAGTGAAAATAATGAGTCAGCGTTTTTGAGAGTAGGTACAACTTACGCTCTGGAACTCGCGACTAGGGGTGTTATGATTTGAAATTTTCATGGTATTATAACCTAGTCTGGAAACATCACAATATCACGGTATCGGTCAACCGTTCAATCTGCCTGTTCATACACTGTGATTAACCACGACACCATAACAACCTTACTCACAACTAGCATAGAGTCATGACGTAGCATATAATAAGATACGCTAGCAAACTAGACAAATTAGGTCTAATGGATAAGATGAAAACTGTTTTTTTTTTTTTTTTTTTTTTTTTTTTTTTTAAAAAGTCTTTGGTTACTGCTGGGGGTTAGAATGCTTCTAAGGATTCACAACACCGAGATGGAAATCTCGAGATGCACTTAAGATGGACTGAGGGCTGTGCAAGTCTTCGTGTTCAGCATGAAGCAACTCAGTAACTAGCCCACATTATTGAACTTTGGCCCTGCTGCGTTCCCACACACTCTTACGCACCATCGTAGGTTCCGCTCTCCAGTAGCAGCCCGCTTTCCTCCAGAACACGAAACTCCTCCACACTGATGAAGTTATAGTCCACACCGGGAACCTCCCCCTCCCGCGGCTGTCTTGTGGTACCTGCCGGAAAAACAAATGCAGAACAAAGGGTCATGCTGTGCTGTTAGACTTCGGATGAAATGGAAAGATGAAAGAATGCAACGTCTCTTCTGATCGCTGTTAGTTTTCTTTTTAAAAAGAAAAGAAAAAAAAAGTTTAAAAGTTAAAAACGTGTCTCGCAGTGCACTGAGCTCTGAGAAGAATGAAAATGAATTTTCCTCCACTTTCATGAAGAGTGGCTCATTTTTTTCTAGATATAAAAAGGTATACTGATGGTCAAAATCCTTTCATCTTCTCTGTTGATTTTACAGCCTACATCATGTCCCAGGTCTTGGATAAAGGCATGCTGTTCCTTGAGTAACTCTTCCCCCAGATGTCAGTATTGTTTACAACACAGCAACTCTATTTAACTGATAGCTAAATTCAAGAATCGCAAAATGCAGATGTGAAAAGCTGATAGAGACATATCCCAAAAGACCCGCAGCCATAATTGCAGCCAGTGGTGGCTCTACAATGTATTGACCTTTGTATCATACTAAAAACACTTTGCACATTCAAATCTTAAACATATCACATAAATCAAATAAAACTCTAAAGTAAGTCCATTTCAATTCCAGGTAGCACTACAAAATGTCGAAGGGGGGTGAATACTTATGCATGTCCAGAATACACCGCGCTACGTCAACCTGAAATGAGATTAGGTTGTTGCATTAACGTGTCCTTCCTCACTGTTTTTCCAGGTTTCTATTACATGCTTATCTTCAGATGCTTGTTAATGATTAAACACGCCCGATTCCAGCTATGTTATGAATTGATTGTTTTTTTTTTCCTATGTAATGATTACACAGCCACAGTATGAGGTGAAGTGTCAATAATACTACTTAAAGAGCAATTCAAGCACACTTAAGTTGCTGATTCAAGTTTAAAAGTTACACTAATATTTACACAGGGAAATTTGTGCAAATTCAGAGATGTTCCACGTATATACTTGAGTTGATTTTCAGCGCACTATATATATATATATATATATATATATATATATATATATATATATATATATATATATATATATAGCTACTAATATTTGTAAAACAAGATAATAAAAACAAAAAAAAAACAAACAAAAAAATGCTGGATGGTGCACACCTCAAAGAAACAAACCCCAAGCAACACGACGACTTGTCACTTGCTAGTGTGAATGCAGAGGCGTTAAGGCGTGTCCAGTAAAATTCCTTCAAAAACATTTAATAGCAAATGAAGCGGAGCTGTAATCTTTAATCATCCTTCACGTCAAGATTTTCAATTCACACTGCCCATGACTCATTCATTTATTTCACATTACTCATTGACTCATTCGCTTAATTCACACTGGTCAAGGCATCATTCATTCATCAGTGCGTTGAGCTTAATATCAGATTCCCTGTGAGCAGTGGGTGGAACTTCTGAGGTTGAGATTAAATGTCACTCCTCGCATTCACATGAATTTGGTTCATATTACATAAAACAATGCATGTGAGTTCAGAGTCTAGAAGGTGCAAACAGCTCATTCTGAATTGGGAAGAATTTGGACTTGCTTACCCAGGGTTCAGTACTACAGGTTGTAATGTGAAGAGTTCTTATATCCATGTGCACTAAAGAAAGGTCTCTGGTAAAGCATTTTATTTATTACCATCTAAAATTGGCTGTCTGCAAAATGCCTGCAATGAAAAATCTTCTGAGATCTAAAGGACCCATTTAGACTAGGAGGAAATATTGAAACATTGGTTGTTATGCTGCACTGGAGGCCTGTATGACAAAGGTTTTGACACCTTGTTATTCAGCGCAGTCGTATACACGGGTGCTGTTATTACTTAAGCCAGAGTTCTAATAGGGAGTGGAATATTTCATTTGTGGCATCAAAGGAGCGCCAAATTTTGCTGACACCTCGTTACACCGATCAGGGCAAAGCTTAAAACGGAGATCCTTAAACTCAGTCAAGAAAAAGCAATTGCCAAAGATTAAACACCTGGGCATCATAGCCCCCTACTCCCCTGTTTCTGCCATCCTTCTTTTTTATCAGCGGATGAGACGGAGGGAGATTACTGCCGCGCCATAAAGGATATTAATGCCTCTGGGAGAGCGAAGATGGCCAGAGCGGCGAGGATTACGTGCCGAATGGGAATGCGCCATGCATTTGATCTCGCCTTTCACTTCTTTTCCCGGGACTTTAATGACTTCACTGACCTGGTGTCTGCAGGGTGGACACTCTTCATGTAACACTTCTGCTGCAGAGGTGTTATGATGGCATGGTGAGCGAGAGGGAAGAAGTGAACTAGATCAGCCTTGGGCAGGAGAGGCCTCATGAGGGGTTGTTAGTGTGGTCACTCCAGGTCATTCTGGAAGATTCATGATGAGTGAACAACACCAACATGATCCAGTGAAGTCTCAATTGGCTGAAGATAGAGATATCTGCATTGGCTGTTCATCTAAGACCCAGTAATGCCATGTTTATCAATAATAAATGAAGTACGGATGTAACACAGTGCCACTATCTGTATCTGTTTAGTGCTCCAAATGTCTTTGTCTGTATTTAAACCCAAAATGGGTATGGCCTAAAGGGGTGGCCATTTTTAATTAATCATGAAACCTATCATAATGCTCCTGGAAAACAATCATAAACACTAGGAAAAATCCCAGGGATAGTCATGCCATCGGTGTCAGCATGGCGTGAGAATTCTGGCTCTGACAGTTCCACAACCTCAGTTACATCACTCGAGTACATAACTGTTCTCAACAAAAGATATATGCGAGACTTGTTTTTTTTTTTAAACTCATATAAGTAGTTATTATTTTTGTTTGTACCTGCCCACAGTATTTTCTAACAAATTCAGTTGGTTCTATTCTCCAAAATATAAACAAACTAGTAGCTTAATTTAAACCACCGAACCCCTGACCAGTTACTAAGGATGAACGAATGAACGCTGTATGTTCATGTTAATAAACCCAGTCTTTGTTTTCCCCTTGTTTTCTGTGTATCCAGCAGGATCTTGTTCCGCACCTCTAATCTCAACCAGATGTCCAATAGTGTGCCTTCTACGTGTGTCTTCATATGTGTCTTCGTATTTGGTTACATCACTAAAATGAACAATCTGATCCTTGATCTGCAAGTGTCAAGATGATATATACCCATGTAACGAAAATTCCAAATTTGTGGCCTCAGGCTCCAGAGCAATATTCAGGGAATAACTAGTCTTTAGATGTTTAAGTCACTTACATCATTATGTCATTTTGTTGTAATCAACACACAACGGTCATAAAAACTATTACATAACTCGTCAAGGTTTGTGCACAGAGCAGTTACCAGAGCCCTGACTGATGCCTCATAAAGGTGACTTCCTTGCAAACAGACACACAAGCAACAGTTTGTAAGAGAACTGACAGGACCTCAGTATTATGATGCAATGTCAAGTCAGATGCGTGTCGCAATAGGAAGACATGTTGAACTGAAAAGCTGAGTTATCTGTGAGTCCAAATAAAGCAGAGTGAGCATTGCATAAGAGATTCGCGTTCAGGCCATACACAAAGCAACTTAACAGAAATGTGGACGTAGATTTTTGCTGTGCTAACGTTGATGATTATCTTCTAAAAGCAGCAATTAGTATGGTCGCTGTTAAAGATTTAATCAAGTACTGTGTCTGTATATTAACTGATCTAAAGCCAATACTACTATAAACTAATCTGAAAGTAGAGAACAGACCATTTAGGGTTTACAGTGTGATTGGCCGTGTTGAGTTGACTTCACTGGTCCTTAGAAGACTACCCCAAGCTGATGAGTAGAAAGAGGCGTTTTCAGTGGTTTTACCAGTTGTAGGTGGGGAATTACAAGTTGCAACTTTGCCTCAAATGCAGCATTAGATTTCTAATGAAGTCAGAGGCAACAATGGAAAGATAAAGCTTCCTAAGATGACTTGAGGGAACGTTGAGGAACCAGACTAGACAAATGAGAACCCATCCTTTTCTGGATTGTTGGATTGTTTTTCTACACCTATATACTATAAGGTCAAACAGAACTAAGTGTGTTGAAAGGCTATTCAGTATGAGCATATTGTGAATAAGAGTCCTTGATGAACACAAGATGGTCTTTATGATTACAGCACCACTTCTTAGGTACAAATCTACAGTACCCAGATGAGATTATCCAGTAGTAAAGCAAGGGGTGAGACTTGGGCATAAATTAGGGTGTTTTTGGGAAGTAGAAATCTCGAGCATATCCATATGGATGCTCTTCAACAGCGTAAAGTGAGTCTGTAGCTGAGCGTCAGGATGAAGATCCTTATTGCTGTTCTGCAGAGCCAAGACCAACATATTTCCGATCAAGCTTCGGCTTTTGCACCTAAATACAACCAGGTAAACGGGCAGCTGATGCAAGACTGGGCTGAAACTGAGCTCAGAGCAGCCGTGCATGGTTAATACACACTGCAGCCCCACTGTAACGGGGGAACAAATGGGACTTTTCCATTGCCAAGGCTGGAAGGAGCTCAGTCTAGTGCAGACACTCCTTGATTGTTATGTTCAGGGCACCCATCACAACCCTCATCAATGATCATCAATTTGAAACAGCAGAATGAATTAAAAATGACTGCAACAAAGCAGCAGACATTAAAGTAATCACCAGAAAAAAAATAAACTGCTCTCACTTATTTACGAATGGGTGACTGCTTTAGAAGTAACTCCATTAACTGAAAAAATATGGCTTTCCATGCCAAAAGAACTAAATGACAAATTAAAAATTCTTACAAATTAAATTCTTCATCATTTGCCAGTGATTTTAATTTAGGTTTCTTGTGGGAAAAGATGGATTCATCTTCTCATAGTGCAAAGCTATGCCAAAAATGGAAAAGTTCTGGAAATGAAAAATGAAACAAAGTCCAACTTAGCCAGACAGTCAAACTGCGAGAAAGAGAAAGTGAGCGAGTGAGTGAGTGAGTGAGAGTGAAAAAGGAGGTGAAGTGTAGCGGCGATGGCATCAATCTCCTTCCCCAGGAGCTGGTTTTGGACAGGCAGCAAGGCTGCGGATTAAAGATGCCTAGCCACACGCGAGAGACGCCACAAAGATTTACGCTTCTGTGCTGCAGCATTATGGGCTGCTCATACACTAGGGACTGAAACAGCTTCAGAAAGGTGGTGCTTTAAAGGAAAACTCCACCCTGAAACCCTTTAAATATGGTTATACTGAAATATTTCTGATGTGTTTAGCGATTCGGTTGGCACTGTATTTTTACTGTTGCTGTGAGAAGTTAGTGGTTGTGTGTTACTCTGATTTCACAGCTCATTGTTATTGTTAACAGTTACACTGGGGATTAATAAGAGAAAGAAAATATTAACATCTCAGACAGCAGGACAGTAGTGTGGCTACTGTAGTGAGTTAAGTAGTGAGGGCTGAATTCCATTGGCACCATCATCAGCAGGTAGTCGAACGGCATCGTGTAACGTAATGTAGGAAAGCGTGAACGAAAATGAAAACGGACCAACTATGTATATGAAAAATAAAGTTTCATTTTAAAGCAAATCTTGGATGCTGTTGAAGATTACATGTTAATTATGAAAGATGAATATGCAAGTCCAAGAGTGGATCAGATCTGTCAGTAGTAGGGAAAATTTTAAGCTGGTGTTAAGAACCTCTGGTGGAATCCATAAGCAAATGTATTTGACAGATTACAAATGTAATTGACACATTATTGTAATTTGCACAGGAGGCTTTGTGCTGATGTTTCCCCATTAGCACTCATTCAGTCCTGCTTACTACCAGATGGCACAACTTCTACTAAAAAACAGGAAAAATTCTGAGACACAAGACAGATAGAAATGACAATATGGGATGGATGGCCAGTACATGTACTCACAGGGGATGGTACGGAGGTACAGGTTGTCTCGTATCACTTGCTGGAGCTTGTGGTCCAAGGAGCCTTTCTGGAACTGCAGGCTGAGGTAGTGGCGCAGGTCCGTGTTTAACACCTTACCTGCAGAGACACAAGCGACAAGACATATGTGAACCAGCGGACTGCTACATCACATCTTTTACATCAGATCACAAACAAAACCGTTGAACTGACCACTGCAGACATCAGACACGTCTACATATGTTTGAATAAATCATACTGAATCATAAATAATATGCCTGCACAGTCAGGCTTAGTGCTGCTGTTGCAATTAGAAATGAGACGGAACCTATCACAACCCTCCATCTGATTGGGTGATGAGTCCAGAACCTTGAAGGAAGGACATATATCCCACTAATCACAAGTCTCTTGTCTATATTGGGCATCTAGCTGAACAGCCTGAAACAATGTAGATCTTATCGTACAATGCCAGGGGTTTCGCTGCTGATGAGGGGGCTGTGCAAAGCATTCTGGGAAAGATGCTTGAGACAAAGGGAACTGAGGTTTTTTTTTTTTCTAGGCACTGAAAGAAAGGAAGCATTTTCAGCTGCTGATGAATCCTGCACTTTTTCAATGGCTAGGGTGGAACTGTAAGATAATTCATAATTACACTATAATTACAAGCCACTATGGAAGCCAAATGTACAGACCAATCACCAGATATGCATTATAAGCTGGTGATACTGATCATTTCCAATTTTCCAGCAATTGATTATGGTTAAGAAAGAGTTTTAAATTTTTACCCCCTTTTTTTTTTTTTTTAACTCCAATTTGGTCACTGCCAATCTCTACCTGCTAGCTAGATCTCCTTGGATGACATCATAGCAAAGAGGGAGGGTGATGACTACTGAAACACACACACACACACACACACACACACACATATTATACCACATGGAAGCCCAATATTCTTGGAGGACAGTTAGCCTTCTTTCAGATGCATCACCTCACAGATGCGCACAACTGATCTAAGAGAGAAACTGACCTAGAGAGCGGTATCTGTCATGCTCCTCTGGACCTCCAGCCACAGATGGCTGTGGCATCATCAGGATTTCCAACTGACGACTTCCCAACAGTAGTCAGACTCTTATACTTGGGAACCCTGTTATCGATAAAGTTCTGCCTAGCCAGTCATGGGAGTCTGTGAGCTCATGTATACGGAGGAAGCACTTGTAAGCCTTCACCCTCCAAGGTGGATAACTAGCTGGTGGGTGGGAATTGGCATGTGATCAAATGGGGTGGGGTTGGGGATTGGGTTGGGGATCGGGAAAAATCCCCGAAAAAACCCAAGTTAGTGTACTTCACTAGCACTGCCATACAGCATACCTCTACACCACCATGGCACAAGAGAGCCTACTCAATACGTTTTAATAGTTACCAGTTATACAAGCTATGTTTATTTTTAGCATTGAACCTTGGTAAACGGAGCTCGCATGCAGTAGCATAAATACAAACCACACTTTCGTGGTATCGCCCACCTCATTTTGAAAGCAATGCAATCAAAACAAATCACTCTACAAAGTGAGTAGCTCCCCCTCCTCCCCCAGGAGGGGATTAAAAGGATGACCTAGTGGGTCACTGATTAGTAATGTTTCATTGGATAGCTGAGACGCATACTAATGTCCTCTTACCATTACTTAAGAGGCACAGTGTTCTGATTTAATTTTAAAGTATTAATTACTCCCCTATTAATGTTTAACATGGCTAAGAAGACTCAGTCTCAACCTGTCTTTCTGTGCTCTCTGTGGAACTCAGGTCTAATAAAGTGAAACATGATTTATTCCATGCTTCATTTAAGGACTTAGAGAACATCCACGTTAAAAGTGGAGTGTTATCAGAGGTTAGTTACCTGATGATACAGAAGGAAAGATGTCCTAATTGGTCCTGCTTATGACACCAATGATCATACTGATCAATCTTTATTTATGTGTCTTGTAGGGGTATAACGCAATGCCATGATCTGTGTCTGTATCTGTACTCGGATTTAAATCTGAAGTGGGCGTGGCCTAAACCAGAAAATTTTTAAGTGAACCATACTACTATTACCTTGGAAACCATTGAAAAAAAGGGACGTCCCGATCCCAATCTGTGAACCTTTCTGGCAAGCTTTCTAAAAAATAAATAAAAACAAATAGCGGGCCTCGTACTGGTATAAGTATTCGTATCCGTTGAGAACACGTTATTTGTTCATTCTGATTAACATACTCATATTCGGTGACATGCCTAGTGTATTGGTGTCATGGGTGTTGCCCCATTGTTATGTAGGACTCGTGATTGACAAAAGATTCCTTTCTTTTTCTGAGAGCACACTAGTCCACTGCAATACTGAACTATGCTGAAAATGCCTAGATCACTAGAGAGCACTGCTCCATTCTGCAGTTTCCATGTCTTTCTTTCTTACTCTCTTTTCAGTATATCTCTAGGGAAGAGGAAGCAAGAGTAAAGCCAATATCCTCCCATCTCCTCTTACAATTACATCAGTCTGTTTGGCCACCACACACCTGCAAACCATTATTGCTCGGCTCGGTTCAGTCTAATGTGAAGAATCAATAATGATTAAATGAGAAATCTCTCAATGCGCCGTGGCTTATCTATGAATTCATGCTTATCAAGTGATCTAGACCGGTCTCATTAAGAACGCAAGGGCTGTATGTGGCTTGTCATAAACATAATGAAAACTGACTCTATTATTTGACTCATGAATAGTTTTCTGATCTATTCTGGATTTTCTATGGTTGTCAAAAAAACAAAAAACAAAAACTACATGATCAAATCCAAGAGGAACATTGTGAAAACTTTTTGGACATTGTAAAGGCGTTGTGAATGAGAGGAATTTAGGTCAGGCCACAATAGCTGTTCATGCATAATTGAAACACTGAGGAACACAGTTCACGCAGCCCAAGTTCCCATGCAAAAACTTCCATGCCTTCTATTCATCAGAAATATGGTACAGCATACCACATATGCTGATGACATGTTGATGCTACCCGCCAACGTTTCTCATAATAAACTAAATGGGAACTGTGGGAGAGAACCTCCTTTTCTTACGATTATAACACAGACCCTGTCATGGACTAATTTTGGGGATCGGAGACTATTCATTGCACACTCCCACGGCTGTGAGCCATTGCCACGGCTCTGATATTTTCAAACATGTTTGATATTCTCAGCAGTAAGTCTTGTAGTGTGAGCACCTCTACTACAAGTAGCAAGAACAGCGCTGAGAAACAGCCATTGATAATTTGCGAGGAAATGCATTTCATCCGCTGTCATGTGCGGCAGACCCCTGAATACAGTTTATTATCCATCTATTTGTGTGGGAGATAATGTAAGGGTGAAATGTAAGCACAATAATACTGCTTTGACAAGAAATTATTTGGCACATCATATCCGAGGAAAAATAAACATTACGCAATACAAAGCTAGCTACAGTTGCATTACACAATATAAAGTTAGCTACAGTTCTCTTTGCAGAACAGACAATCCTCACTCACAGAATCTCCCCAACCAATCCTTCCTTGACATTTTCTCTTATTTCTCTCTATTTTCTCTCTATTTTCCTGTTTCTGCACAAAATAGTGCATAAAAAAACCACCACAGCAGGAATCAAAAAGTCGCATGACGGAGAGCTCTCGTTTATCCTCGTGAGAAAGCAGGATTTATGGATCAGGCATGCTTCAAAGGGGATTGCTCCAGGTGAAAGTTTGTGAAGTGTGTGAGCCTCATCTGCGATCACTCATGTAGTCTGCACACCCCTCGAGCAGTGTAAGCAGTACAGCGATTCTGAGATTTCGAAAGTGTTCACACAGTTAGTAAATGTCCAAATGAGCTGAAGATGTATGGATGGACCATGGTACATTTACAACATTTGCACACAGCTCCTACATTTCCTCCTCACCGTGTGTTTGTGGGACCGGGCAGCCTTTGTAATTTGGCTCTCAGGTAGTGTAAGCGAGCTACATCATATCTCAAGGGAGCCACATTCAGCCTCCTCCAGCTCTGCGCCATGACTCCAGCAGACTGTCTGTGGGAGGCAGGGTACACAAAATCTCCCTTTGTGCCTCATCATCTGAGCTTTGGAGCCTTTTTTACCAGGGTACGAAATTAGACTGTGGATCTACAGCTTTAGCATCTCTCTTTTATCCCAACCTGACCTCCCACTTCTGAGCTCTTGTCCTTGTCTAACTTGCTTACAGACTTTCCATTTCATCTGTTTAATTAAGCGAGAATTGCTATAAGAAGATTTTTTCTTACATATTAAAGTTGGGTGAAAATCAGCCATGTGTGGACTTTGGAGTGTATATGAAAAACCATCGTTCAACCAAGCAAGCATACAGGTGGCATTGAATCGCAGAAGGTGGTAACAGTGCAAAAAATAATCTTTTAAATCTATACTTCAATCAAAAACCTTTTGAAACAAGGAACAGAATCAAATCCATCCATTTAATGGAGATGACAAAACATAATGCAAACAGATGGATTGAATGCGTAGGCTGAAGCAAGTTGTGCCTCACGCTACAGCCTTGTTGAAGGAGGTCAGTGAACACGATACACACCCACCTAGTCCATGTGATGAAGCTGAAACAGATGTCACACTTGTGCCTGCATCATTCATTTTTACTATTCTTATGTCTGGTCTATGCTTCCATATAACTGCTTCTGAGATGACTGAAATGAACTTTTTCCCCTAGCACAGTAGGAGAATTTCAGATGTCCATCAAACAAAGAGGCGGGGTAGTAAAAACAAATAAATAAGTAAATAAAGGAGTGATCGCTGAAGGAGCATTTGTTAATTGATGTTGGTTCAAATAAAATGGCTGCACTCCAATGGAAACGAGGATGCTGCCCATTTTTACTCTCCGCTTCTCACTCAATAAAATAGTTTTAATATTTGTGACTTGCACAACTTTTTTTAAAAAAAAAACTATTTAACAACTTAAATAGATTCGACCTTCAATACACAAAGTATGGCCTCCAAGCAAGGCCTCAGTTTCCAGACGAGTTGGATCAAACTTGCATTCTCCAGTCGTCATGAATTATTTCTGCATTCAGCCGGGTGATATAAACTAGGACAGCAGGTGTCGGGGGTGATCTTTAGGTGTGTAGAACTAACGGTTTCAATGTCATCTTTGCATCAAATAATAAGTACTTTTCCAAAAATCAAACAATTAATGCATACTGAATAAAGGTCAGACTTATTTCACAATGACATTAAGTGTCTCTCTCTTTAGTTCAACCACTTTTGAAAGTTTTTTTTTTTGTTTAAAAAAAAGGTCATTTTCTTTACAGTGGTTAAATCTTAAAAGGAAAAAAAGGAAATAATTTAAGCAGCTCGTATGAACATTGGAAAATGTTTAAAAGCTGCTGTGTGAAAAGGTGGAAAGCATGCATTTAGTGATGGTGTATTCAGTGATGTCTGTAATCGCTCATTTTACAGTACGATAAATTATATACAACTTCATCATGGACTTTCATCATTCTAACAATCTACGATTTTGTTTTCGCTTATGCTTCTCTTTTCATATTTCAGTAGATTATATTCTATTTATTCTGAGCTCTGACCCAAGACAGGCCTGAACTCTCTCTCACACTTCTGGCCAATCACTTATCCTCTTCTTCAATTAGAGGGGCTGCTTAAATGTCATAGGAAAGCCAGAGCAGGAGTCTAATGAGGCCATCTCACAACAGCGGTGCGTGAGCGAGTCATAGGAAAACTCTACACTGAGCTTATTAATGGCCTGTTGAGGATGTCGGGCAATGCAGTGTCACCAAGAGTGCTATCTACTCATTAGAACCACTGGCACAATCCTTTCCACTGTACTTCATTCGTATCCTGTAGAAGTAGGTTTATTAGTTCAGTGACATTGTTAAAGTGCCCCTGAAATCAAAATGGACACCAAAACAGCAGCATATCTAGGGAACAAAAGAGTTTTGGAGATATTGTCATTTTAATTTTATAGTTTGTCACTTTTGGGAAAACGATTCAATTTTCTTTTTTAATGATTCATCCTGTACTAGTCATGTGTTCATCTAATTAAATGCTCTCTAGAACCTCACAGCAAACATGGGTCATTGGTACGTTTTTGGCTGTGCATCTTCTGGCACTCACTTCCCTTTACCAAATATCCCTTGGAGGAGAATAAATGATCAGAGTTTATTAATTAGGAAAATTGAATTTGTGGTACTTGGCTATTTTCGGAGGATTGTTTTACCAACTTGGTAAACTCTACAATGCTGTAATGTCACTACCTCAGACTGATTGAGAACGTGATTCCGGCTTTATACACCACCCGGGCTTCTTCATCAGTTAAATTAAGTAATATATTACCTACCATGTATCGGAAGCCTCCGGGTGATGACCCTGTAGCACCACTGAGGGTCAAGCTTTGCTTAAAAATGAATGGCACAACAAATGATATCCAAGTTATAGTCGACAGTCCTGAGAAATCTCTTAATCCCTTCACTGTTCTCAGCTAGTTCACTAAGGTACTGTCAAGCTGTTTAGATTTGGTGGGGTTGTGGTATGTCTCAAATGTTACTTGCTGTGTAAATCTGTCAAGCACTTCAACACTCTGGCTGCTGTTTCAAAAGGAAATGCGTCAACATACAGAATCAAATCACGGCTCTCAAGACATTTAATGGGGACTCTGAGTCACACGAACACTGAGTTCAGAAAGCTGGTCATACTCAAAAGTTCAGGAGACAAATGCTGAGGAAAAATTGGTTTAATTTTATTTGAAACCAAGACAACCTTAGCTTAGCCTGATAAAAGGGGGAAAATGGGCAAAGGTGGCAAATTACTGATGGTATCATAAAGCTTTACTCAGAAATCAATGCCTACCTGCCTCTGTAACTACTAAGCAATCTGGCCTGCTTTCAGATTGATCTTCCCAGGGTGATGATCACTGTAGGACACAAACAGCAAAATGTTTGTTCTGAGGGGATGTTTTGAAGGGATAATTTGAGCGAGCACTATGATCTGGTTTATACGGCACTTCTCAGAGTCTACAACTGGTAGAACTGAATACTTTAGTACTCACAAGTATAAAGCATAAAAATATTTAGGAAAAAAAAAGCAAGTCCATGTGGTGGCCATGGTGATGCTTCTCCAATTCCTGTCTGATGCTTGGAAGGACAATGAATTCCTCACCATTAAAGATTACTATTTCTAGATTTTAACCATATACACTATACGGCCAAAAGTATGTGGACGCCTGATCATCACACCCATATGTGGCTCTTCCCCAAACTGTTGCCACAAAGTTGGAAGCACACAATTGTAGAGAATGTCTTTGGATGCTGTAGCATTACTATTGCCCTTCACTGGAACTAAGAGGCCCAAGCCTGTTCCAGCATGACAATGCTCCTGTGCACAAAGCGAGGTCCATGAAGACAATTGTTTTGCCAAGGTGAGTGTAGAAGAACTCGAGTGGCCTGCACAGAGGAAATCCCCACAGCCACACTCCAAAATCTAGAGGAAAGACTCCCCAAAAGAGTGGAGGTTATTATAACAGCATAGAGGGGACTAAATTTAGAATGCAGTGTTCAAAATGCACATTTGAATGTGATGGTCACGTGGCCACAAACTTTTGGCCATATTGTGTATGATCAAGGTTAGCTTTAGAGATACCAGTCCGGTGTAGTTTACTTTACCTCAGCTCTGCTTTGACAAGTTCTTACCTTTACTTAACACACAAAAAAAGGACCAGTATGAAGAATATAGTGGTACTCACTGCTCTCCTCTTTTCTGATTTCTTGTGTAGTTATCTGAAGATGGCAGTGAAACTGATAATACTGTAAGTATGTCCTCCCACCTCAAGAAACTTCATGGCAAACCCGAAGAGACTTAGTTGTTCTGTCGCCAAGGCATAGGTAATTTTAGTGCTTTTGCACTGGACAGTGTGACCTTTACATTATTATATGTTGAAAAAACACAGGAAAAGCATTTAGGATTCTGCCTAACTTGAAGATTTTAATTAAAAAATTAGTGATAATCACTATGTTACTACTGGAGCTCGCTATTCTGTACTCTTCATTAGAAAAGTTTTTCTTACCAGAGACATCATCAGGACAATCCTTTGATGGCTGCATTTGATCAATCAATGGTTTGCACTAACCAAATTAAACATGGGTACGTAGTCATTAGTCACTTAGCAGAGGAAATAATATGCAGGATAATTGTTAATGTACTGAGCCAAGGCACACTATAGCATCTGCTGGAAAAGCACTCCATGTGACCAACATCCATATTTTTTAAGGAACATCCAGCCTACAGCAAGTCTTCAAACCATCATGAAAGGGTACAAAGATCTGAAAGTCCCATTCTTTCTGTAATTTGGAAAGACCAGCCTCAGACAAGTCCCCCTAATCTTTTTCTCTGTAATGACACATGCCTACAGCTCCCACGATGCAGAGTGAAGACAGATGAAAGAGAAACATAAAAACGGGTAAAAAATGGTAGATCAAGCCCGTCTGCAACCATCCCCATTCAGTCTCCCAGCAGTTCTTACCGTGACCTGACTGGGCCGGTCTGATATTGCACTATAGCCAAGAATTTCTACTCATGTAGCTTCTTGGCACTCAGCAGGAGCAAAGAGGGAGTGAGCGCAAAGAAGTTAGGTGAGGCACATCAAAGCAGGACTGCCTGTGATCCCTGAGCTGTGATGGGAGACTTGTCCTTTAGGCAACGATTCCCACTGAGAGCTTTCAACAAGCTCAGACATGTGACAGAGGTGTAGAACAAATAGAATTCCATTTAATAGCATGGTGAGTGAATAGGGATGGATCAAAGTGGTCTAAGTCACTACACAACTGCTCCAAGCTTCTGTACCATGATAGCAGGAAAACAGCAAAATGTAAGTTGGGTAACAGCGCCTCTGAACACTGAGATTCAACACTCACAGCTTCTGACTCAATCCGGGTCTTAGAATTGGATTCCAGACATATGCACACTCGCTCTTGGTTTTCCACTGAAATCACAACAATTGCTGAAAGAGGGGGAAAAAATGTATTACTTCAGACTGTAAAACATTTCACACGAGAGTCTGTATCCTCCAACAGCTTCCTTTTACCACAAAAAAATAAATAAATAAAACACCACCATGCAAATAGTGGATCCATGTAATAGAGCATAGTAGATTTCTCATCTTGCCTCATCCTGTAAAATGTCTTTGACAAGCCTCTAATAAGCTTCTTTCATTGGGCCACTGCAAAAAAAAAAAAAAAAAAAAAAAAAAAAGTGCCACAAAAACGCTGGCATTCCTCCATTTTTTAGTTATCATAGTGTCTGAAATTAAAGTGTGAAAAGGCAATCAATTGAGGCAGCTCTAAATACACACACTGATGATTTATTAACTGCTCGGAAACTTTGAATTTATGACACAATTTGCACAAGCTGTTAGTCAACATATCCCTGCCTCCATGCTGAAGTTGAAGAATAAGCTTTATGAGTGCATAACAGGCACAAGGTAAGTGGAGACTCGAAGCCCCTAAATGCTGGTTTACTTTCCGACAAGCCTCTTGTTATTCTGGCCTCGTGCTGTCTGCCTGCAGGAGAGCCGTGTGTGTGACGGCCTCGTGCCTCTTGACTGCTGAGTGAGCACACAGATGCCTGCAGATGCCTGTGTGACTCAGCATATCTGCTCTGGAGTAATTACCAGCCGAGGAAATACGCATCCACATGCGTGAGTATGTGCCTGGTGTTCGGTATGGCGTAAGGATGGGCGCATATGTCTTTAAAAGAGTGGGTAAATGTGTTTAGGATTCTGACGATATGCTCTCTGCATGCATGTAAATTGAGAATTAGCTTCCAGTTGGAGAAAATACAATGTTTCTTAATGAGTGCCTGGCTAGATCGTACACCTCTCCTCCATCTCTGTTTGGGTCCCATTTGCTCTCTCAGGGAGCACTCCCTCATATCAGAGTCATCCATCAAGGCCCTAGCACAGCTAACCACACGACTGCCGTCCATAAGAGCGATCGACTGGCTGGCCGCTGCGTGCTGATAGGGCGTTTTAAGTGATGCACCTTATGCCCTAAGCCCATCCATCTTCCGGTTAAGGGAGCTGGATAGTTCATAGGTCCTACTCAAGAGTGGACAAACCGGGCAGTCAGACATTCCTCAGCTGGAGAATGCTGCCATTGTGGCTGACATGCTTTAACGCAGACCAAATGAATCACTGTGTTATTTTCTTTCTTTCTCTCTTTCTTTTTTTCTTTCTTTCTTGAGAACGCTACTATATCCCTGGAAACACTGGAAGAAAAAAAAAAAAAAAAAAAACATAGGTAGAAATGCCAGCACTGTCTGCATGGTGTGCGAATTCTGGCACTGGCAGTTCCTCAACCTCAGCTACATCACTCCAGTTCATAATTGCTCTCAACTAGACATGTGCATCCCTTTAGCGCAGTTATTTTTGTTTGCATTTACCTGTGATATTGTTTAAAGAATTTCATTGGTTCTATTTACCAAAATATAAACAAATTAATAGCTTAATTTAAACCACCACCACGGCCCTGACCAGGCCGTTACTAAGGATGAATGAACACTGTAAATGCATATTTGTATTTGTTTAAAACACATTATCTGTTCATTCTGAATAATGCATTCATATTCAGTTACATTCCTAATATATACCACCCACAATTCCATCTGTGATTTCTTTTGATAAATATTTTGCAAATGAGACAGAATGCAGCATTAAAATTCCCTCAACAACAGGCTACTGACACAGCAAACTGCGTCAGAGAAGCTGAAGCGGAACCACTACACTCCATGTCAAATTCCATACGTCACTTCAACTGGACTCAAAAAACACTACAAACACTATGCCTTTGGATCAGATATTGCTCTTCTTAGCTGCAGAACTAAGACATTGTTTTTCATATGGTTGATTCCAGATGTTCTTTGGGACTGGGCATACCAACATGACTACCCATACAAAAAAAAAAAAAAAATGCAGCTGCGTCTATGCCAAGATGAAAGTTCCATGATTGATAAAACCATTACAAGTCATAAATGTTGATTCCACCCGGGTCCAGGCCTCCGCTATTGTCTTGTGTGATTAGACAATCTCCCAGATCTGACCGAGCAATAACGTGCTGCTCCCAAAAACAGCTGCACACATCAATTATGGAGTGGGTCAAAGCCAGGCCAAGAGAGAAACAGCAAACCTTGTGTGTTTTTGGAGCCTTTAGGCTTCAAGGCTGCCTAAAACAATTTCATTTGTTCAGTGTATTAGTTATAAGAACTTAAGACATCGATTTATGCTTTGACGCCTACTATAATCCTGCTCTGCTCAAAACTACCACCCTTTTCAGTCTCGCGCCAATGGCGTGCCGCGAGCGTGCCGCGAGACCTCGATGTAAAATAAATGTGAAACAGGATGCATTTCCAAGTGGAGGCAAGAAAGAGCAGTGTTTCATGCAAGCGTTTCTTCAGTAAGGGCGTTGAGATATCCCGCAATCGGTTCCACCCACTGTCAGACATTGTCCTCCGAATCAGCACTGAAGCGTGACCAAGTCTGGCGGCAACATGGGCCGAAGTGATTAGATACACATGTGAGTCAAACAGGGCTCTTAAAAGAGATTGTGGATAGATAGGTCAGAAAAGAAACCGAAAATGCCACTCGAGTATCACACGAACAGAACGGCAAGTTCAAAGTGACATCAAAAAGACAAACTGTAGTCTAGCACTATGACATGGCTTCATTCTACAAAATGGCTTGATCAGAACTTATTACGAGGACATCATCAACACGCCATGTTATGGCACACATGGATATATTTATTTTCACACGTCAGTCTGAAAGATGGCATTCGCAGGATGTTATTTTAGTTATGATGTCAACTTGTTGATATGAGTATACAAAGGATGAAAATCCACCTTAACGAAGCCGAGTTATTCAGAAGAAAGAATTACTCCTCACTATAACATAAACAACTAAGAATTAAAAGGCTTCTGCATGGCTAGCTAGATAACTGTGCAATTCCTCGAAGTGTCCAATCAGCAACAAGCTTGGGATATTCAATATGGACCGCCCCTTTCCATAGTGAGTTCATGGTGGTGATGTGTTTTTGGTTTTGCTGTTGTGTTTTCAAATTTGCTGTTGTGTTTTCGGTTTTGCGTTTGTTTGCAAATTTGTTGTGTTTCTGAATTTACTGCTGTGCTTTTGGTTTTGCTGTCGATTCTGAATTTGCTGTTGTGTTTTCTGTTTTGCAGTTGTTTGCAAATTTGTTGTGTTTCTGAATTTACTACTGTGCTTTTGGTTTTGCTGGCTATTCTGAAATTTGCTGTTGTGTTTTCTGTTTTGCGGTTGTTTGCAAATTTACTACTGTGCTTTTGGTTTTGCTGTCGATTCTGAATTTGCTGTTGTGTTTCTAAATCTGCTGTTGTGGTTTTGGTGTTGCTGTTGTATTTTTGGGTTTGCTATCTTGCTTCGGATTTTGCTGATGCGCTTTTGGTTTGTTAATGCGTTTTGCACTTACAGCCCATTATTAGATAAATAACGCCAGAGCCAAAGGGATGCCTTAACAATTACCAGAGCTGTGGGAGCTCAATCTCAATTCTAAGCCAGATATTACTGTGCCCTTTTCCTCTAATACTACTCACATGACTCAGGGAAAAAATGAGAGGGCTGCTGCTGCTAAGCCAAGATATGCACACAAAGTGTGGGTAAAGGTTTTCTCAGGGAAAAGGCTGTGTGTGTGTGTGTGTGTGTGTGTGTGTGTGTGTGTGTTTCCCCCTTTCTGGGCCTGCTAAAAGCCCATGCAAGCTCTTCATCCATCTGCCTGCACCAGAGAGTAGGCCTAACTCCCTCCTGTACAAAGCAACCTCTGTCCTCTGTGCCCTATCTGTCCTGAACAAAGAGTCCATCTGACTGGCAGAGCAAAACAGAAACTACGGCTGGTGAGACGTGCTCTGTAAAGGCATTCTTCTGAGAAGTTGGAGAGCACTTTGAATGATCACACACCAAGCTGTTATGAGCTGTTATGTTATGAGAGAATATCTTGAAAGCTGCATTAAAAAAAAACAAGAAAAAAAAAAAAACAATGACACTCACTGAAGTGGAAGGTTATTAACCAAAACTATGCGAATAAGCAATTGACCTACCATTGCACTTTATAAAAGTTGAATGTATTCTGACTGATGCACTCCTCTTTCCTTTTGTATTCTCTGTTATCTTTGTGCTTTCTGAAGCACACTTCGTGGCACTGATCCCATGTATCACCGCACCACATCAAAAAGAACGATTTTAGCATCACATGACTGGATTGGCACAGCCATTCAAAATCATAGAACCTCCTCTCTTTCAGCGTTCGAAACAATGTACAATAATAAATAGTTCAGTACACAGTGGACACATTTTAGCCATCAGAGGCAGGGTGACTGATTTTTTTTTTTTTTTTCACGGGATCTCCCTCTGAGCGAGATGAAAAGCCCTAATCCCCAGGTGAGGAGAATCCATTAGGCTTAATTACAGCGACATTACTCCTACTTACTGAACCAAATATCCAAGGGGAAAAAGAAAGCGAGTTGTCTGGAAGACAAGGATACATTTAATTAAACGTGAGCTAAATGCGCTGGCGTTTTTGTCGCTTTATGCGATAAATCACTTTTCCCTGAAAATATTTCCAAATAGGATTAGATGCAGAAGTAGAAGCAGGAGCAGGAGGGCTGGAGCCCTGAAGGGAGCTGGAGAGATAGATAGAGAGAGAGAGTGTGTGAGAGAGTGTGTGAGAGAGCATGAAAGAGGTCTCGTTTTCCCTCGTCTCATTCCTCAAGAAACCAGCACCCACCTCAATCCCTCAAAGACTTTAGTAAGAATGGAAATGTGCATTGGTGCTTTGGAAGAACTCATTCAGTCAAACAAGCCACAATTTTTTCCCTCAATCCTGCTAGGACACTTGAATTGCTTGTAGCAAGTCTGTTCGCTGTTTATACTGAGCTCTGGAAATAAAGCCCTGGAGCATTTTATTAGTATCTGACTCCACAACCTTAGCGACACATGCAGAGTAAATCGAGCAGCCTACAGATGACATGAAAGATCCATCAAGATTGAACAGAGGCTCTTTCCGTCTTCATTTTCTTTTTTCTGACGTTTTTCAGTCACATCACACTAATCAGTATTCAATTACCTTTTTAAAGAGCGTCTAAAGAACTTTCAGTCTTAATTTAATATTTTGGCATCAAGCTCTAGCCGACAGAAATGCAGATGGCAGCTGCTGAGAACACACTTTGCGCCATAGTAACCTGTGATTTCCAATTAATGCGATATTAATGCCAATCACCACACAGGTGGTCCTTCTGATTAGCCACAATTATATACGTGTATTTAAAACCATCTGTTGATCACAACACTTGGTGCTGTGTTTGCACTCTATTGCACGGCTCTGGATTTGGCGATATCAGATGGTGTTTATCAGAGGATGTGCATTTGCCAGCTCTGATTTGGGAGCACAGGAAGCAGTTCAGTGAAGTAAACTTGTTCAGACAACCCTAAAGCATCAGCCGGTGGCCGGTTGGGAAACTAGCGCAGCTGGACTTTTTGTAGTGTAAAAGAAATTACATTGGACACCCAGCCAGAGGGGGAGGAAGAGCAAAATTAAACCATCGTACCTGAGATTGAAGTTTAATCCATCTGAGGAACCATTCGGACAGGATAAGATGTCCAGACATATGTCTCTTAATTAACGTCTGTATTAATTATGATTGATTAGCATGGTGAGTGATTAAATGCTCTTGGTATAAATCAGAAATGCAAGTGTCTTCACGATGTACACATGGACGTCACACTAAAAATTCCATGCGTACTACATACACCTCATTGTTTTGACGTTTATCATAACCAATGGATCGAGGGCTTGCGGCCACATACTAGAAGGTCACGTGACCCTAACATGTATTTAGGATGGATCTGTACCTCAAGAACTTAACTTCTCTGACACGTCCTGTTGATGTCTTTTTCAGCTCTGCGTTCTAAACTCTATCTTTACCAACAAGTCAATTCAGATGGGATATATATTTCCTGGAGTTATTTTTCCTGGGCATTTTATAGTCGTTAAAAGATGGCATAATCTTTCCAATCTTTTTAGTCTGTAAAAAAAAAAAAAAAAAATTACATAACGAAATATGATAGGATTAAAATCCCAGAGATACCCCAGGAATAAATACATTATCACACCACCCCATGTAAAAGTAATCCAGTCCAAATAAGGCTTAAATGTAAGTATGACCGTTTTTTTATTTAAAAAATAAATAAATAAATAAAAAATAAACCACCAAATATGATCCTCATCACTGGCCACAGGTTGAGAGGCGTGGAAGACGCAACAATTACTTGCCAGGGACAGATTTGTTCTGAGCTCCAGGACAGTGTCACTGTTTAATTTCAAATCCATTGGAGTAAATCCATGTTGGAAAAAAAAAAAAGAAAAAAGAAAAACCCACACAGAACAGCAGGAGCCATACAGGACAGATGCGTCTACTAGTTAGGTACTGCTTACTGTGGATTTCTGGTGTCATCAATCAAGAGAGAGAAGGTACGCTCTACTGAGCATTACTTGCCTCCGTTTTTCTACTGCCTGCTTTGCTTAAAAATAGAACTTGCCAAAAATAATGTTTCTCAGTTTTCCAGTTGAGCAGCTTCATCCATCCATAGTGTGGCCAAGAATCTCCAGGGACTGAGTTGAGAAAATCTTCTCTGGTTCTAAAACTTACCCCAAGCAGTGAAGTCCAACTGTCCCCAAGTATATTTTGAAACCAATGCCTTCCATCACTTCATGGTAAGAGAGGAAATATAGTCATGCAACAGGGTGCCACTGTCAGTACTGCTTGAACATGCTCAATTCAGTAAAAAAAAAAAAAAAATATACATACATAAAATTTGATTATTTTACAGTTTCCAAGTGTTGGAGAATCAAGCAAATCTTTGTACAGCACCTGCAGAGGAATCCTATTTCCATATTCATCACGTGTCGTTTTTGACGCAGTGAAATAATGAAATAAATAAATGAAAAAATAGGTCACATCAGCATAGGAAGAAGCAGAACAGTAGACTGTAGGTTACCAAAAATATCTTGTAGGCAAGCTAAGAAGCACTCTGGTAGAAGGTGAGTGAAAAAGCATGCCTCGTTATGCCTCGATTTTCATCTGTGCTCCTTGAAAACCTAACGTCTTCAATTCCCCTCGTGTTCTTAACAGCGGGTGTAGTCCGATTTTGCTGCAATTTTTGACGTTTTGCATCACACTCGGAGGAAAGTGCTATCCGCCCTCTTCCGCATACATGAGCTCACAGACGTCCATGACTGGCTAGTGTCACTGTGACTGACAGGGGAGCGGGTATCAAGAGAACGTACTCATTTTCATTATTCTCGGGTCTGTCTTTGGACGATTTTCACTGTATAATCTGACAGTGAGAACACCTTAGCACACACACTGTTACAGAATTAAGCCAGGATTTTATTGAGATCATCTCACACAGTGTGAAAAGTAATGATATCAAAATGCAGGCTTAAGAGGTCTGACACATACCTTTCAGCATCTACCTTTGATCGATTCCTCTGCTTTCTTCTATTAATAATCATTGGTCTTTGCTCACGAGGACCTTTGAAATGAACAAAAATAAGGAAAAGAAATCCATGTCACCCAGCAGCAGTGTGCATCATTTCCCCAGAATGAGGGAAAAGATCAGAAGAATAGAGGCAAGGCCACCTGCCATGCTGATGGAGTGAGTTCATCTCTATTCGTCACGCGGTAGTGAATGCGCGTCTGAGAGGCAGCATGCGATAGCAGTGAGGTTCAGAGTGTACCGCATCATCATCATCATCATCATCATCATCATCAAGGTCCACAAAGACCAGGCAGTGTTGAGACTTTCCGTAAAAGGCCTGTTAAAATGAGTCAGTGCCGTTCTCTGAATTGCATGCATCGCTCGTCTGGCTGAGACAGACCACTTACGGCAATGTGATTTCAAATTGCATTGCTCTCGCGTGTCTTTAGTCGAGATTCTCTACAGAGAGACGCATTTCATAAACAAACAAACAAACAAAAAAAAAAACAGGTATAAAGGTCAACATGTCAAATTAACCAACAAAAAGCAGCTGGAAAATGGGAGTGTGGCTGTCAAGACATAGTAACTGAGCTAAAAAGAGTTCATGGCAAGGCGAGTGTAAACTATTGATAGATTTCAAACCAAAGTGCAGACTCTAGCTGGCCAGGAACATGGTGCTCTGGGGTTGGTTGAACTTCATTATACTTCACTTTACAACATCCGGTACCTCAGGATACTGTGTGACGTGAGCCTAGTGTACGTTGTCACGCTAATAATTAATAAAGCAGACTGCAAACTGTGCTCAGAGAAAATACCAAGAGAGCTCCTCTACTACAGCATCGTCCTAAAATGCAAAGCTAGGAAGCTAGGTGAGTGAAAGTAACAGCTCTTACCCAGTATGTTGCTCTTGATGATCAGCCACTATCGGTTATTGACAACGAGGAATTCTGACACAATGACGACAATGAAACCTACTTTACGTACAGCTGTACAGAAGTGAAACAAACCACACTCTTCTCCACTGCAGCCCTACTCGATTCAAGGTAACTTAATATAATGCAGTTCAGAGAAAATTATTTGTATAAAAACAAACCTGTGATGATGGAACCGCCTTCAACAAGTCCGGAATTAATCCTAGTCGAGCCCTAAGACAAATGACAGACTTATGCGTGCCGAGTGAGCAAAGAAGCAAAGATGCGAAGAAGAAGAAGAGCGCCTTAGTCACTGCCGTGCATGTACAGGAGAAAAATAAATCTAGCCTGCTGGAGTAGTCATATCTGTCTCAATTGGCTGCCACAGACGCAACCATTTGCGACCACCACAGAATCTAGGAAACAGCAGTGAGAAAAAAAAATGAAGCCCTTACTTTGAGATTGTTTAAAAAAAAAAAAAAAAAAAAAAAAAAATACAAAGCAATACTTGAATTTCTTCTTGGAACACTTTGCATTGAGTACAGATCCCTGTAGAGTGCCTCTATCTATTAATAAAAAAAAATTAATAAGGACAGCAGGTATGTCACGTCTTCGTTTATTTAAAAAAAAAAAAACACCAATCCTTTTCAGTCTACAAGAGTGGCATCTCACTACCATATATGGAAATGTAACATGTAAACCATCATTAATATTTAAACATACAAAATGATGCAGATCATAGTATTTCAATAATATTTTAAAAGCAATCATCCATCTTGATGCTGAATTCTCAATTCTGATTGGTCAGAAGTTGTTGATTTATTTTCTACAACAGCAGCTCTGATTGTATTTCCGGCTGCAAAGCAAGTCACAGGTTTATATTAAACCGCTTGTTTATCATTTCTATAGTAACAACTTATACAAGGACGTGTGTATGTGCGTATATTGTGTACGTTTCTGCGGCAGCGTTTGTTTAGCATTTAAGGAAGGAGTCTCCAGTTTCAGCACTATGTAACAGAAGCAGAGCTGTAGTTCTAAAGGTTCCTGAAAAAGTCTTCAAGGTGGAGGAGTTTGTGCTGGTTTTTCGTGGTAACAGGACAAGAGCCTGGTGAAGAAACGACTCTTTAGAGCTTAATAACGTAAAGTCATAACAGGAACTAACGTGGTTCACGAATGTTCAACAACATTAAAGGTAACTACAAATGGATAGAACGCATAGCATGTTGTTTAATAAGTAAAAAGTCTGCATTAGGAAGAAAAAAAAAAAAACGCTGAAGACCTAAAACCTAAAGCAGTTGTCCGCATACATATTTGACAAACGAGTTCCTAACATCTTTTCATCTTTTCCTAACCTGTTCTGGATCGTAAAGCTGTCAGCACGCTCAGATTAGCATCTCAATGCCCTCTTAAGATTGTTTTCACTCGAACACTTCAGGGACATTCAGGGATCTGGAACAACAATATGACTGCATGCTAGATTGAGATGGTGGGAGAAAAGGACCCAGAAGAGTGAAGAAAATCCATCTGAATGCATTTGTGCACGTGTTATTGTTTGAGGTCTTGCTGTTGCAGTCTCTCAATCACCGGTTCTTCTATAAGTGGTAATTTAAACTAACCACTTTTAAATAGCTCGGCTTTATGTCTATACACAAAGACTTGTAGGTTTTTCCTGTTCCGCTATATGGTGCTTCGGCTTCTCCGTAGAGAACTTAATTTTTCAAAGCACTTTCTCAAAGCTCCATTCTCATGAGTCTCACGTCACGTTTTTGCTAACTGCCATAATTACAGATACGTGCTGATTGGTTCCACTCGCTGGAGCGATAACCTGATAACAAGAGAGGAATGACAATGGCAGAGTGGGAGACCAGAGAGTGTTGAGTGCCTGAGGGAGCGGCTTCGCTCTGGGCAGATGGAGGATTCATCCTCCACACGTCCTTCAGATCAGCAGGGAGCATGGAGAAGCAGGCCGATCAGAAGCTGGGCTCAACGTGCTCTGCCCCTGACTGGGAGTGATGCCATGCTGTTTGCTTGCTCGCTCTGTGGTCTCAAGGGGGGAAATGGACACATCAGGAAGAGTGCTGGGATGCGGTGGTTTGACAGAGCTCTGCTACACCCTGGAGAGCCAGCTTGGCCAGCCGCGGAGAATAGCACTCTGAAACCACGCTAGGGACCATGACAGGACTAGGCGCTTCATCAAAGCTATTTTCAAGAACAAGACCTCGGTCTATAGTCAAGCTTATACGGCTTTATTTGATTTTGGTTCTCTCGGGTCCTACTGGCTTTTAATGGCCTAGGTGAAATTACATCTGTACAACCTCCTAATCATAATTTAGGGCTAATGTAGCAAACTGGTACATTCTTCACACTCATTTGAGAATATATTAGCCAGCAGCTGTTGCTGTTAAGGGAACTATGGGCACTTTCATATCAATCTGCTAAGTCTGGATCATTTTTGCTATTTGGTTTTATTTCACATTACGCTTCACAAAAAAAAAAAAAAAAAAAAAAAACATTGGCTGAATTGCATGTACAATTGAAAATACTCATTCGCTTTCAGTGAATGGTCAAATACAGTGGCGTAAAAATGTGGGGGGAAAAAAAAGAAAAAAAGAAGAAGAAAAAAAAAAAAACAACACTTTTACAAAGTGTGCATAGAAATCACAAAAATCACCCAAGCATGGAGTTGGTGCTAAAACAAATGATTAGATAATTAAATCAATAACTCATCTACAACACTGTGCAGTTTTTATTTTCTCTTTTTATTTGTTGGTCTAAATATCCAGAACATTGCAGCACTACAGTTCTGCCCTTTGTGCCTCATGGTATGTTTGATTCATTTCGATACTATGTCGATGTCGAATCAAATTCATTTCTCAATCAAGTGTGGTAGAGTTTGCTTGGACCCATGCACCATGGCGGAAAAAAAAAAAGCACACTATATTAGTTCAATTCCTAAACCTGCGGCATATAGGAAAACATCCTACAAGGCAACGCACGTTAGTGGCATATTAAAGCAATACTCCAATGTTTTTTCCAATCTAACCTTTATACTGCATCTGTAGTGGATGTGCGACTACCACAGACAATAACCGATATGTTTTCCTGTCGTGGGAATGGAAAACTTGTTTTTAGTCAGCAGGTATTTGAAAATTTAGCTTTAAATCTATCTAATCTGACCTTGCAGAGATCGTACCTCTCAACACAAAAGAATATGTGATTACGTTTATCCAATGTATTCTAAAGTAAATACTTAACTGTCTATTTCCAACGGATCATCGAGGGACGCCGCAAGTCTGGACTTGCTTTAGAAAGATAAAACTACAATAAAAC
Organism: Pangasianodon hypophthalmus; assembly: GCF_027358585.1. Classification (NCBI taxonomy): domain Eukaryota; kingdom Metazoa; phylum Chordata; class Actinopteri; order Siluriformes; family Pangasiidae; genus Pangasianodon; species Pangasianodon hypophthalmus. The sequence continues at coordinate 19,690,048 of NC_069725.1, forward strand.
AGCTCTCGTAAGAAAAACGACTAAAGAATGTTTAAGGGCTCTTTCTCAACTATAGGTCATTTTACCCCCAAGTAAGAAACCAGAATGAAATTGACACTTTCATGTTTTTTTTGTTTGGGTTGATTCAGTTTCACACTGTACAGGTGGCGGGGATGAAAACATACTCATCAATTCTTTGGTCAGAAATACAGCGATAAGGCAAAAATAGACAAGTAGACAAGAAATAGACAACTGCACCAAGCATGGAGAATACAAACCTCTGCTAAATAAAAGAAAAAAATAATAAAACCATGCCTAAACAAACCACACCAAGGAGAAAATGCACCAGGGTTCATTTCAAATGGAATACATGCGCAAGCGCCCGAAGACCTTCAAATAAGAGTGTAACAGTTGTAAATGTTTATTGACAGAATTCAGCAACTGACCTTAAGCTTCCATTATAAGCGTGTTTCGAGTAAACAGGTTTTCTTTTCTCGGCACAGGGAAACATGCTACAGTTTTTAAATGGACATCCTTGAATGTTTTCACATTTCAAATGCATTTATATACAGATATCTTTTTCTCTGGTTTAATGTCTGCAGAAGACATTTCTGCTTTTTTCAAAGCCAGTGTCAATCGCTCAGTTTAATTTAAAGGTGTCTGAATGTACCCTTACATATTCACTATTCTAAAAGGTTACAAGATATTCCGAATATTTTACATGAAGGAATGAGAGCAGAACAGAATGACCATGTAGTGGTCAGCAGAACACTAAAGTGAAAAGTAATCGGAGGAATCATGTCCTTGTGTCCTCCTCCTCTCTCAGTGTACCATACATGCATCAAAACGGCATTTCAAAGCACCACCCACGAGAACTACTGCAGTGCTCACACCAGTTTGAAGTGCTGCCTCGACTATATAACTGATGTCAAACTGATAACCATTTTTAATCTGCAGGCTGGAAATGCTCAGAGTGAATTATAGCATAGCAAGTACACACAAATATTTACATTTATAAGTTTGTAAGTATGTATATGTAACTACTTAAGTGCTTAAGAACATAACTAATTAAGAACACAAGCATAAGCACACAAAAGTTTGTGACTACTTAAATAAATATCAACTTAAGTATGTATTTAAGTACCTAACTAAAGTAATTATGTAAGTATGTAAAGGTAGGTCACTACCCAAGTAAGTAAAGGAGTATGTAACTAAAGTATGTAAGTATATAACTAATTACATAACTACTTATGTAAATGTGCAAGCATGTAAGTACATTACTACTTTAGCATGTATGCAAGTACATAAGTCTTTAAGTAAATATGCAACTACTAAGTATGTATGTAAATAACTAAGTAAATAACAACTTATGTATGTAAGTAAATAACTACTTATGCAAGTGTGTACAGTCAGTATGTAAATACTTAAATAAATACACCTTAAATAAGTACAGAAGTATGTAACATAAGTAAACACATATACAAGTATGTAACTACTTAGAGAATTACTGTAGTATGTAAGTACAAAAGTGCATACTACAACAAGTGTGTTGAAGTATGTACACAAATAACTAAGTTCGTAAGTAAATATGTAACTACTAAGTACATAACCACTTAAGTGTGTACAATAAGTATGTACACACTTAAATATGCAAGAATGCAACTACTTATCTAAGTATAGAAGTATGCAACTTCTTAAGTATGTATACAAGTATGTAACTAAGTACATAATGTAAGTACATAACTACTGAAGTACAAAATGTATGCAAGTAACTACTTAAGTACGTAACTACTTAAGTAAGTAAATAAGTATGTAAGTATATAAGGCCATAACTACTTTAGTAAGTACACGAGTATGCAAGTAAGTACACAACTAAGTAATAATAATGCAACTACATAACCACGTAAGTACATAAGTATATAACTACTTTAGTAAGTACATAAGTATGTAGCTTCTTAAGTAAGCACATAAGTAGGTAGCTACTTAAGAACAGAAGTATGTAAGTACATGAGTCCATAACTATTTTAGTAAGTACAAGTATGGATGGATGGATACGTTGATTGGTTTAGGGGTGTTCGGCAGAGTAATCACTGGAGATTTCCCCTTCAGCAGGTCTCTGAATGATTTCTCCAGCTCAGCAACATTCCTTCTGATAGAAACAGGAGAAGAGTTGTGGAAAGCCTATGTCTCCTCGAATAAGAGCACCTGCCACTTTAAGAGCCATGTTTCGCTCTTCTTAGGCGTTACAAACTCTAGTCCCATCTGATGGAGGGTATTGTAGTGTAGCAGTGGAGTCTTGCCTCAATGGAGGCAATCTTTTATAAAGAGGAGAGGGGGAAAAAAAAAAAAAAAGAGTAGTGGTCCACTTTAGATGGCATTCAGATTGACCTCTGCTGTCTAGTTTACTTTTGTCACTAATATACACTATAATATGCACTGGAAAAAGTCATTCAGTGATCCTTTATTCAATAGCTACAAAAAAATAATTAAGAAACAGAAGGGAAATCAAAGCACTGGTAATAACATAATAAGGACTACTATTCGGTTACAGTGAGACATCGCCAGCAGAAGCACAACGGCACACCCTCACACATGTTTCTGCTGTTCAATAACATGTTTTTGCAGCAGGCAGCCAAAAATGGTTCCGAAATCATTTTCAGCAGTTGCACGCAGTATGAAAGCAGCTACTCGTTCTGTTGCTGGTGGTGTGAGTGCTAATTATTCGAAAGGAAGGGTAGAAGGACACAGGCATTTGTTTCTGAACCAGGCCCTGCGGACAGTCGAGCTCATCGGAGAGAGACAGCAGCAACCGGCACTCAAATCAGATTTAACACAGGGATTAAAACCAAGGCCAATGTGCTGTTTATAGCAAGGGCAAAAGGCACATCCACGAAGGTAGGATGTTCTCATCAAGGGCATTATACCACTACTGAACAGCATGCAGCCATGTTTCAAGGTCTAGTTCTTGGGGGGTGGAAGTGGACTTCCTGCTAGATCCAACATCCATGGAGTCATCCTCATGTCTAGCTACATTCACACGCAGCCGAATAATCTGCTAATATTCTAGCTGAGAGGTCAGTTAGAATAAAAATCGCTCTTGTATACACCTCAATCGGAATAGAGATAGATGAGAATAGAGCCCAATCCGAACGATTGATCGAGGTGGGAAAACCTTTTCAAGGGAGGAAAAAGGAGAGGAAACAGTATTTCTTGTGCAGTTATTCACAGATAGTGGCTTTTAATGTTGTTAGTAACATCTGATGATCAATAAAGGCATTATACAAATGGATGAAGCTTGCATATGTTTTTTCCAACAACCAAAGCCCTTGTTCATGAATGCTGTGCAAATGTGAAACACTTAGTAATGTTGTTGCAGTCACAAATCCTTCTTCTTGCTGTCTGTTCAATAATTACACTTGGATGACACTTTGTTGTGACAGAAATAACTTAAAACTCAAGCAGCAGGATTATAAAGCTGAACACACTGACTGGACTCGTACGCTCGCGGTTGTTATAGAAAGCACTATTAGCACTAAGCCCTTCCTCACATGCACATAACGTCGAGCGCATTTACAGACTGCCCAGTTTAGGATCATTAGCTCACTTGTGATCCGCAATAGAAATGAATTCATTCTGATTGGTGCAAATCTATGCAAGTAAACAGCCACTGAGACTGTCGCTGGCCCCCTGGGATACCTTATACGTGCATTATGGGGTTGATCTCAAACCGTCAGCCTATATGAAGGGCACGTCATCATTCACTCCTGCGTCTGAGAGCAGAGAGAGCTTGCGAAGCTCTCTGCCTGCCGTCATACATCACACACACACACACACCCAGGTGGTCGTGCTGCGCTATGGGATAAAAACTAAATGAATCAGCTGGAAACAGAACCCAAGCGAGAGCAGAGATAAAGTGAAACGAAAAAGGAATGGAGTTGTGTTAATGAGACACCATGTGTGTGCCTTGCTTGATTTGATTTGCTCATCGTGTGCGAGCGCAGTCTGCATCCTGAGACATATGGTAAACAGTGCTGACCCCACTGCTAATCTAATTCACACTCCTCCACAGAACAACATATGAGCCTTTTCCCCCAACTAATACTTTCTCCTCTCTGTTCTGTTTGCAGGAGTAACTCAGTGACAGCTCTAACAGCTAGCATGTCCCTATCTGTTTGGGTCTTCATTCAAATGGTGACTGATCAACCGTTACCTGAGAGACACGGTATCAGGGAGCTGTCCATGAGCCGACACCAAAATAACCGAGTAATCAAAGAGTCAGAGGGGAGTGAACAACATTTCCCTTTTTCAGCATACATTTTCAAGACATTTTCAGACTGTTTTCCACAGGTTTAAGAGCCAAACCTATATGCAATTTCATTTCACACAAAGTAAAGGTAATAACCATGGAGGGTTTTACACAGGGGTGTCTCGGTCCAATATTAGAGCATCAGTATTACGGCCAGTACTGGCTTTGCTGGACTTGTTATGGAGATACCCTGAGCCCCTGATGCTAAGAAAAAACCCTGTGGAAATGTCTGGAATAGTGTGGAACATTTCCTGATCATGGCGCTTATCCAAAGCGACTTGGAATAGACTGGTATAGGTTTAGGGGTTTGCTTAAGAACTCAATTTTGGCAGCTGGGTCGTTCTGGGATTTGAACTCAAAACCTTCTGATCAGTTGCCCAAAGCCTAAGCTCTTTCGAGAAGGAACAACGTTGATGGACAGTGAAATGTACAGTGGACAGTGAACCACAGTGGAGCATGGTCGCTTTCTGAATAGAAGTGTGTATGCACCAGCAAGCGTAGTGTGATGTATTTCATTCCCTCTCCCAACAATGATTCAAAACAGAGTTTCAATCCAGAAGACTAAAAACAAACATCACCCACATCTTTGGCAGTGCCCGCACAATTTAACACGGCTCAGAAGTATCAGACATAAGAGAGCGTTAACAGAGGTCGCTGTCATCTTCCTCCCAGCCAGCAGTCTGCTGGTTCTGCTCCGAAGTCTGGCTAAGAGGCCCATTTCACACCTCACAAAGCTGGGCCGTTATCAAGAACCCTCTCCTAATCGCCTCTCCCATCAGCCAGTTCCATATGCATGCTTAAAACCTTGCCAGGACTCGGCAACATCACCTCATTCAGGCTTCAAAGCAAACTAGTTTCATGAAAGAAGGTTTTTTATTTACGTCGAAGTATTCACAAGTTACGTGCTTGCCTTGCCCAAGCTTTAGGGGATTACATCAGTGTTACAGCAGATGATTCGTCTCCTAAACCCAGCCATCTGAAATTATGTACACAGCTCTACCTTGAACAGTGACTCAGCCTTCCAACACCAAGCAGAGACTGGTCAAAATTTTACAGCTACTTGCTTTCTGTAAGCAGTCAATGCCATAATGTCTTTGCTTTAGTCTTGGGAACAGGTTTAACACCAAAAATCTCAAGGGAAGAAAAATCAATATAATGAATGGCCGAAAAAAATGTCTGGGCATTTAGAAGTCACCAGCAGTCGCAAAACACACAGCTTTGCTCGATATATATAGTTTTTTTTTTAAAAAAATGCACTTCACGGCAGTGTGACGCAATGCTGTAACTATTTTTTCTGAAACCCACCACCTGCTGCACGAAACACATCAGCTTTTAGAATCAGGAACACGCAGCTTTGTGGAAACGCTGACAATACCATAGAAGTGCGCTGTGAAAGTGTCATAATTCTCATGCTAGCACAACAAACATCACTTCGTACACTCAGATAAATTCTTCTGTACGTCTCAACAACAATCACGATGTACTACCTCAGACTTTCTCAGAAATGGATAAGGAATATAGCTGAGTCAAACTGATATACTTGTCTGAGTCTGTATGAATGCACTTAGGTAGATCAATAGATCACTTGCTGTCACTTCTTAGCCTAGTCAGGTTCCGGGCTACCAAAACATGGAAATGGGCAGCATATTAGAGCTTTCACTTGTCCAGTGGGTTAGCTAATGGATTTATGATTTTTCCATCCCTGCATATGTATTTGTGTCGATAGCATTATCAGAGCAAACAAAATCTACACCGATAAACTAAAGAAACAAACCTCAAACACAAATCAGTACAAATCAGTCCCTTTAACACCATTCATCATCACAGGCATCCAGATATCCTCATTAATTCCTCCGAGTATGGCGTAATTAGTGAAGGTCCACATGACTAAGTACTCTAATCCTTTCCATGTGGTCAGCTTGCCTGCTTTTTGAAACTTCACTGCAAACTCAGGAACACTACACTGTCCACTAAATCTCCATCAGTTCAATTCTGCTTGATCGCCAGTTTTTGCTTTCTTCACCTTAAGTACACAGGTTTGGACTGAGCCTCTGAGAGCACAATGACCCCAGCTATGAGAAAATGGCTTGTCTGACTGCCAGCCCAGCACCTCAATAACACCAAAGGTTGAGAATCAGCACTTTAAAATGGAGTACAAAATTTTAACCTCCTCAGGGCTTCAACCCTGTTTGATTTAAAACAAGGCTATGGAGTTTCTAGAATACAGACGGAAATGGAGATTAGTTGTCGCTCCTGAACACGAGCAGTTCTGATTACTGCAAACATGAGCAGTGTTGAGGCTAACATGGTATGAGGCCTCATTCCAAACATTTCTGTTTCATCTGACCTGAGGCCAGGAGCAAGGCCTCTGAGGACACTAAGAGCACCCTACACCACTGTCAGAGTGTTACTGTTCCATAAATCTCTCTTTTTTTTTTTTTTTTTATTTTTACAAGACACAGTGACTAGGTTTATGAGTCTTTTTTGTGTCTGTAACTTGTAGCTCTATTTTGTTGAATTACTGCCAAAAGGACACAAGGGAGCACGACAGAATGCTTCGTTTTGCGCTTTTGGTTTTGTTTATTTAATGCTGACTGTGCTTTGCTCTTCTGTTTAACAGTCCTATGATTGATGAAGACTGTTATGCGCATAACAATTGCCCCACCTGGTACTGGACCAGGGAGACTCTTCTCTTACTTACCTTCACTCGAAAATTGCATCCCACAGCATCAAGAATAGAATGTCTGAAACACTACATCCAATACATCCAGCCAAAAAAAAAAAGGACCAGTTTCTTAGCCAGCATAACCCACATGTGCTGACATGCATCAGGCTTCTAAGAGATGGGAGGAACTGGAAAGTAACAGCAGCCTTGATAACATTTTGCAGGGTGGGGAGTTCTGGGGAAGTGAAAGGTAAAGGAACAGCCTAAGAAATTCTCCTCAGTTCAGTTTAGCCTCAAGTTTGAAGCTTAAAAAAAAAAAAAAGTGGTTCTCTGTAGACCTCTGCTTGTCTAATTAATTGCTGGCAGGATGCCCTTGGCGCCAGGATTCTGAAGGGCAAACTTTATGCTGACTTTACGCTGATAGTGGATGGAATCCTAATTAGCCGTGATGGATATTTGCATGTATCGTCTGCCCAAATTCCGAGGTGGATATTGATTGTACGAGGTAGCAGATCCAGACATTAGCTGCACAGAAGATGTTAACGACAAGCAATGGCACAATATAGCAGAAAAATCAATACAAATCAGACTGTCTTTAACATTTTATTGGTAAGGGCATGGGGTTTGTTGAGACTAGCCAAGGTCATTATCGGCTTGTTCAAGCAGATCTTTGGGTGCTTGGCAGGAACTTTCAAGCCAGTTAACCACTGCACCATAGGAACCCCAGTTATTCAGTAATTCATCTCATCTAATTAGCTAACCAGCCATTCTTGGGGATTTGGGACACTGGCTGTATGCGCATCTAGAACTAATTAGTGTCAAGATGCTATTCAACTGCAGCAAACCTCAGAATTATACACATCATTGCACTGTCTTTGCCCCATCCCTGTTTGCTGTTTGGCAGGAGTGTGAATAATGATCAGCAGCATGCATCTATAGAGAGGCTGGCGACAGGAAGCGAGGGTCCACTTGTGATTGGAAGTAACAGAATATAGTATAGATACACACTATTCGACACTTTACTACTTCAGTAAATATACGCTATATGGCCAAAACACTCATATTTGCTTGTTGAACATCCAAATCCAGATTTAGTTCCCCCTTTGCTGTTATAATAACCTCCACTCTTCTGGGAAGGATTTCCACTAGATTTTGGAATGTGACTGTGGGAATCTGCCCATCCAGTCACAAGAGCATTAGTTGGGCTAGAAACCCTGGGGTGTAGACAGCATTCCAACTTATCCCAGAGGGGTTCAATGGGGTTGAGGTCAGCACTCGATGCAGGCCACTCGAGTTCTTCCACACCAACTTTGGCAAAACATGCCTTCGTTGACCTCACTTTGTGAACAGGGGCACTGTCATGCTGGAACACATTTGGGCCTCTTAGTTCCAGTGAAGGGAAACTGTAATGCCTCAGCATACAAAGATATTTTGTATAATTGCGTGCTTCTGACTTTGTGGCAACAGTTTGGGGAAAGAACCACATGTGTGTGTGGATCAGGTGTCCACAAGCTTTTGGCCATATAGTGTACATTAAAGAACAAAAATAATCTTTTACGTTATAAACTCCATAACTCATTTTGTATTGAATCTATGCGCTCCTGAACAAAACAATAAGTATGATCAACCAACAGCAGTATCAACAGGTTAGACATTTGGAATGACTGCAATTTAGCATAAAACTGGAGCACTGTTTGTTGGCCAGACGCCAAGCAGAATGCAACACTGACATACGCATTCCGTTATGACAACCGTATTTGTGCTAATGAACAAATATGTGTGACTTGCATGACAGAACACTAGGACACTTTGACTAGCCTCAAAATCACCAGACCTCAATCCCACAGAAAAATGAAATGATTTTTTGGAACAGCAGGTGAAACACCAAATTAAGCCCTGAACTCCAGCTTAATTACACACCCAACGTTAAGTCACTAATTTTGTTTTAACCAGTTCATCTGGAGTTCATCTTACCTCTTTGATTGTGCTTAATGTGTTTAGAAAGACCTACTGCTAAGCCCAGAAAAACTTTCTCATCTATATTCTTGCTACTCCATCATCTTATACCTTTCTTCTAGCCATGTTTGCCTCGCTAACAAGAAGAATCCTCGCCTTTTAGAAACAAAATTGAGTCTTATTTCCCCTAAGAACGCTCCCCTTATTTCCTACTGTGTTTTTCTCCACGTGATTATTCAGCTTTCAGACCACAGGCTCCTCAGAGCGGTGTTATTTTCGCACTACGAGAAGCTGTCTTTGCACTGTGTTTTTGGTGATACGCCTGATGCCCCCGCTCCACTCCAGATACAATGTGAGTGATGAATCCGTTTGTCTCCCATCAATTACTTTCCAAGGTTTGAGGGAAAGGCAATCGGACAACAGGAATGCACGAATAACAATAAGAAAATGTCTCCTGCTCTCCGTTTTCACGACATATAAATAGGTCGGTTTAAGATGGAAGGGGTGAAAAGGGTGAAAAATGATCCTCTCTAGGAGGTGGCCTATTTAATTCAGGACATCAACTCTACCAAACAAAAGCACTTAATTGGCATAGCTCCGCAGTATTTTGATAACAACTAATCTGCTGACTATTAAAACTGACGTTTTTACAAACCATAACTGGTTGTGGTCACACACTGGAATGCCGTATGTGATTCTTAGGCTTCTCGTCCTGCATTTGTGGCTCACTTGGCAGATCTTACCTCACCCCTTCAAGAATGGCTGCTAATAAAATACAGAGAAAGAGTAAACACTCATTTCTTCTTTTTTTTTTTTACTCTGCTGACTGATCCTTTTACACTGCAAGGCAGCAGGCCATGCCATTTCAGCAGATTAAAATCAGACAGCTTGCAATATACTGTATACATATCTGTTCTGGATGCGTTTTGTGGCCGTTTATATACCACAGTGGAACACATCTGGAACTGCTGTACTGTGGAAGAGTGAATGTTGTTTTCAACTTCTTTAGTAGCATTCCAAGCTGCTCACTCCTGACACTTAGGAAGGCAGCAGCTAATGATGACAAGTGGAGTGTAAATACGGGGGCACTCAGGTCCGGAGGAAGATGAAGTGACCGCAGAGTGCAGGAAGTGAAGCAGCAGAGGTAGCGCATTTGTTGTTGTTCATTGCTGAAAATTCTCAGATATGCTTGCACTTGCCGCTCCACTCATCTTACAATCTCCAAACTTGTGGACCCATCAAACATCCAACTATCATTTCACAGCACTTAGTCGCTTCGTTTCTGCTCGCTTTCCTATTAGTGATAGCAACCTGGTGCTCTCCTGCCTGGGGGTCTGACATGAACTCGTCGACCGGCGCCTGATGAACTTCTTTCCCATGCAAAGACTTGGAAAAATAAACTAAACGCGTCTTCCTTTTCCAATTCCCCAACTTTTTATGACTAGTTTCTCATCTTTTTGCGCCGTTTTTGAAATGTAGTTGGGGTGTAAATTTTGAAACCTGGCAACCCTGCACACCACTCAACTCTTAGCCAAACAGATAATGATTAATTAGCCAAGCTTAATTTTGTTACACTGTAATGCACAGTTTTTTTTCCTGTATATGCTGCTAAGAGTATGAATGAATCACGTAAACAATGTTTTAATCAACATCATCACATTTTCAGGCAATGCTTATTTTCACTGTAATGGGAAAGTATCGTATCGAGATACCATTGTATCATTTCGAATTTGAATTTCGTGTATTGTTATATCCATAGCAGCTAGGTCAAAATGATCAAATGTTAGGGATAACTAGTGAGCTAGGGGAATTGTAGAGTACCACCTATACAGAGGAAGACAACAAATGATTTTCATTTAGGTCCATGACTGAAAATCATTTAGATCAGACTGGAAAACCTTTCAAATTATTTGCGATGAAAAAATGTTTGTCATTCTTTTTTTTAAACCAAATCTTAGGTGAACGATACGCTAGAAAATCCATCATCATAAACCGAGCCTCCTGAACACTTCCATTATAGCTTTTATAAGGGAATCCTAATCTTTTATGGCATGGCCGAGTCCCCATATTTCAAGCACTGCTGCTAAATCATTCATTTTACTCCTAGGGCAGTAATTAATTGTCTGGCAAATACAGTATTTTCAGATGTGGTTCACGAGATTCTAATGTTGGTTCAAAGGTTGAAGCTTCTGAGCAAAAAAAAAAAAATTTAAATAAAAAAATTAAAAAAAAAAAAATTCAAAACTGAGCTAAAAGGGCTTGTAATGCAAAATTATGCTGACCTCTCCGGCTGACCTGCCATTATCACAGAGGGAAATGAAGCTAATATGCTGCCGTAACACAATAAGCGGTCACAACCTCTTGTACAGGAGGGCGATGTTTACAAGACCTTCTAATGCCTTGGCCTGTTCCTGTTTCCCCAGTAGAGGAGACACTAGCCAGCAGGGAGGACCAGAGCTGCTTTTAATGAACCATCTGTTTTAACTAGAGATGCTTACTGTTAACTGTTCAACCACTAATCAACAATTAAATTTAAAAGTTGCACAGGCTTTGTTGTGTCTCCATTTCTGGCAGTCATCAAAGCAGTTTGATGAAGATTTAATGGCACTTTACAATATTTAAATGCCAATTCGAGTATAGTGCTTTTAACAAAAGACCATCACAAACCAGCTTTAACGAAAGCTTGATGTAGTTAAGTGTATTGTGACAATATTTGTCACAATATCGATATTATATTATCGGATTGTTCAACATCTGAGCTCAGAAAGGAAGTGCTTTGTGAACACATTCTACACAAACACTGCACTGATAAGTGATGTACGGAGGAGAATCTGGCTGAAAAAGACGGTGTTTAAGTGCAGCGCTGCTCCTCAATGTGCAGCTGCCATCACTGGCGTGCGCCAGAGGAGCTGTTCCGCAGTGCATGGGAAGCAGATTGTCCTTGAGGCTCGGCATAAATCAAGACTCGGGAAAGACAGAGAAGCTTGTGAGCATCGTGCCTGCCAGGGAAGTGATACACTTAATTAAGTAGTGTTTGCTGAGGTGGGTGTGCTTTGAAAGGCCCTTAATAGAAGAGTAATGCCACTGAAAAAAACAACTTCGCGGGGGGGGGGGGGAGATCAACCTGGTAAGCCAACCAAGATAATGAAAAGAGGTGTCTTCATAAAGAGAGTTCCATGTAGAGGGGTTACAAAACGGCGCTACGCAAGTCAATACACTTCAGCCATGTGTCCTTTAACAGTGACAGGTTTAGAAAGGGGTAGTTGCAATAACAGGTTCTTCGCTTAATGTTCCCTGTATATCGTGGCAGCCTCACAGTCATTTCCTGTGATGATGGGTTTGTGCGCCTGGGTGCCCTTTTTGGCAGCACTCCCGCCTACATCACTTTGTGTATTCTGGGAAAGATTTCACAGTAATGTTTTTGTCTGGATATTTGGTGAGCTTTAAAAGACATGTTGTTTGTGAGGAAGTGCTCCTATTAGTGCTGTTATAGGAAAATAATCAACTTTCCATTACCAAGACAAAGCTGATTATTATGTAACACATCCCAAAGTATTTTATTCCAAAGTATTTTATTCCTCTTGTACCACAGCAATTTGCCAATTAATTACATTTGCAATTTGCTAATTAATTAAAGAATGACGTGTCATTTTTATCCATTTATAGTTACATTCAACAGCTGCAAAACAAGTTCTCTCTTTCGTTATGGTGCTATAAACAATCGTTTCCTCACCCGCCGCTTGTCATGTTAACGAGAAACTGTAACGCGCAACATCTTCTGTCCTGAATACTTTCCTGTGAAGGAAAACTTATTCTAAATGGAGACTCCTTCCATAAATGTTAAATAAGCATCTTCTTACAGAAAGATTCACCACCATCACCATCAGTTATGCATCTTTCTCTGGTAAATAATGACACGTGTTTATTCAGTTTATTATTAGCTTTAGATTATGTGGAGGCTCTGCTACACAAGTATCTATGTATTAGATTGAGTACATTAATATAAACCTCTGATTTGTGGCCCGGAAACACTCTCGGAGCTGCTTTTAGAGAAAATTAATCAACCATGCTGTGGTATAATGGAAAGGAAAGAAATCATTTCCCTCTTGACTTGGAGGCTTCTTGCAACATGCCAGTGTTAGTGGTGAGTCACATCAAGGCTAGAGCTTATTTGCACAAATCACATACTCGTTCCTCCACTTTGCACCCAAATGATGGTTCAGGTTCTTGTTCCTTGCTTCATTTTAGATGATAGACAAAACAGACCTCAGCTGTGGCTTGTGCACTATATTCAATAGTAGTTAATAAAAATGCAACGCTCTGTGAGTACACACATTACCTGCTCTTAATACACCAGGTTTTTCCTTTACAAGCACTTTTTATTGTTTGAATTACCTACAAGATCTGTTAAAGCAGAGAAATTCTAGAGTAGTTGAGTGCAGTGAACCCCAGGGACACGAGCAGGTGAACAATGATCTAAAGAAAATAAGAAAAATGCATATAAACAGAAATGAGAATGATGTGTTGACACGAAGATAAAAATCTCCTGCATTATTTATGCCAATTGCTAAAGCACATCTATGTTGCCCAGATGAGCACTTCAGTAGCTCCCTATAGATTGTGTATATGACCTCGGGTGACTGTCATGGACATTCAATCATATCATCAGACAAAAAAGGCAATATGTATGACCTACTCCATGCTGCCACTCATTTTTAGCTAAAATATGTAAACTCCAAATATACTGATTGTGTCACACAGGCTGCATGTTTAGGACATTAGCTTCCAGACATTATATCTATAGTCATTATATCTACAGTAACGGCTCATTCACGGGGATTTGTATGGATGACACTCTACATAATCGAAACAGATTAAAGAAATATTTTATTTAACAGACATTTAACTGTTATGGTGAATCTTTTTGTAAGGAGACGTTAAACAAACAAACAAAAAAGGATAGTGAAGGAACTATGTTCCTTCTCTAACGTTTATAGCTGCTATGTTGTAAGCGATAACAGGAAATCTGCAGACATCTGCAGACATTCAACAACGTTAAATGTAACTTTAAATGGATAAAGTACTGTCGTGGTAGGAAATTCATCAACTTTGGGGAGGTAACTGCAACTTTGCTTCATGTGAGACTGCCTCACATGACTCCGTCATTGATTATGTTCCTATAACAGCATCTCCCCCTAATGTTTTATTCCTTACAAATCAGTGTTATTCTAGCCACTGTCTTTCAAAAGGCCAAATATTTTGAGCATTACTCACTGATTCATCTTCAGTAGACACTCGATCCTGGAAAAGCTTGGGAAGGATCCAGAGCCACATTTATCACAGTAATTGTATCTCGTTATTATTTCTTTATAAATGGGTCAGGCAGTGGTTAAACAATCAGCATAAAGGCTACAATAGTGTTTAGTGCCTTTAGTGTTTAGCCACAAGCAGTCCATGAGTTGGACATTCAAGAAGTCATTTACATAGCCATAGATAAACACTTAAACATGAAAAGAATAGTGTTATTATTGGTTATACCCAAATTTAATTAAATAATTATTATTATTTTTATTTTCATTTTTGCTAGATGGCTTTCTTAAAGCTTGCTCTTATCAGCCAGCAAATCAGATTCATTCGACAACATTCCGTCTTATGTCCTGCCTTGTGAGGACGTGTTGCAACGGTATAAAACCAGCGTGAGTGTGTGCACACGTGCGCACGCTTTTCATCATTCAGTTCATCATTTCTGTAAAGCACCATCCAGATGGAAGGCGATGTTTGAGCTGTGCGCAGTGTACACATACGGGTTTGTTTAGTTCCAAGTTAATTTTGCGTTCACGCTACACTTATCAACTTGACATGTGCAACCATGAGGAGCTCTGAAACACTTTAAGTCAAAATAGTGACTTGTTTAAGAGAAATCATTCATTTATTAAATCAAATCCAAGTGCAATATATTGCTGTAATCATTTTTCCCTCTTACTCCTTCTGCACACCATTCAAAATACGAGGCAGGAAGTAGTGGATTGAGAAGATGAGGAGTGAGGAATAAATCAAGGTCACACATAACACAGGCTATAAAAATCCCTTTGGCTCACCATGAGGCATACTGAATTCAGCAAAAGGGAACGGCGCTGTGTGTAGAAATCATTTCTCTTCCTTGTGTACACTTATTGATAAACTCCAATGCTTTATAATCCAGTGGTGGCCGCTTCCTCCACTTCCTCTGCCGCAGGCCCTGGTCGAACATTCCTGAGCATTTACAAAAGTGCACAGCAAACAATGTGACGCCTTGGAGGCCAGGAACAAAGCTTTCATTGTTTTGCCTCAGCTTGAGAGACACGCAGATTTGAGTCACACACACACACACACACACACAAAATACAAACTAAATACACAAACGCGGGAAACCAGACTCTCTGTTCGTGATCTTCAAAGACCTCAGACAAAACGTCTATGACTAATATCAAACAAGACCAAACAGCATTATTTATTGATTTTATAGCTGCATTGCATATTCATAAAACATTCGTAATCCCATAATTATTTACTTTTTATATATATTTAGCAAATAAATGGTTAAACACAAGTTGTTGTTTCAGTTAATGCTAGCTTACAACAGCTAAGAGAACTAGCGCTTAATGTTAGCTAAGTAAATTACAATAGATAGATTAGCTGGCAAGTAATACTAGTTACATAGTTAGCATAGCTTCAGTCAGCTTAGCCACTAATATTAGTTACTAAATTAACTGATAACTAATCATGAGCTAGCTAGCAAAAAAATTAGAACTGGAGAATAAACACCCATTTTTGGTCCCAACCAAAATTTTGCAGCAAAAAAATAAATTAATCACAGCTAGTTCCTATCCGCTATCTAGCTAGCTAACGAGAATTAATCAAAACATCAGCTTGTAGTTACCTAAATGATCTTCATTTTCAAATGATGTTTCATAAAAAGTAAGCTGTCATTTCGTAGTCAATTTTTTCGAATTTAAAATCAGTATTTTTGGTGCGAGCTAGTCAGCTTCTGTTAAATTAGCTTGGGGCTTCACACTGATGCAACTGGATACTAATTTTTTTTTTGGGTACTGCTTTTAGCCTTGCTTAACAATGCAGCAAAAGTGTATTTTGTGTTCATTTGCAACTTCTGCAAGTCTAGGGACTCAAATGTCCTGGCAAATTTGTCTCCAAGACTCGTTTGTAATCCCCATCAGTGTCTGGCTTGGTAAAAATGGCCGCATAAACAGACAGGAGAGGAATAATACATATTTCAATAGGGTCATTTGTCCAGAGGACCCTTATGTAATCAGTGGGAAATGGCATCAGGCTTGTCTACACAAGTTAAATGCTTGTGTGTAAAATGATTCTGCCCTGCTGTGCAGCGTTGCATCGATGTGACTGATTTAACCAGTCTTCCAGCAGCCCCATTAAATCATCTTATCTCTGCACATCTGGCCTTTCTAACAAAGTGACCCACCGAGGAGGGCCCTATGCCGCAGATACTGACCCTAAAGCCATGCATGGAATCTCTGACAGCTGTGGTCACACTATTTCAGAGCACAGTTAGATTATTTCATAGGGCCACTTTCGCATAAAGACATAAAAAAAAAAAAAAAAAAAAAAAAAGACATCCAAAATGGAAGATGGAGGAGTCAGCTTTTTGAGGCAGCAGAATCCTGCGCTTGCTGTCAGGACCAGATCATCATGTTTTACGCTCATGGTCTCTGCAATTCTTTCCCATAACCAGGCCCAAAGCCTCAGCCCATCTGCACAAAACAATTTTTCTCTACATACTCAGACATGAAGGAGTGACAAAGAAAAGAATCTGGCATCAATCGATGCATAAACATAAAATTTTATGCCAGCCAGGCAATTAGATATGCCTTTTGGACAGCCATTCAATTCAGTTTTATCTGTATGGCAATTTTAACAATAGACATTGTCATAAAGCAGCAATTTTGGATGTAGATTTAGGTCCCTAAGATGTGGAAGAGATGAGAAAGAATCCTTGAATAGGAACCATCTTCTGGATGACACCAGATAGTGGGATTAAAGATCATTATTCTTTACAGTTTTATACTATAAAGATATATACTTTATACAGTAAAGTCTTTATGATTACAGCAGCACTTCTTAGATACAATTCTAAAGTATGCAGGTGGGTAAGACTCTTTTGAGGAAGTGCAGATCTATAGGGAGTCCATGTGGGACCATCCACAAAAGCGAAAGTTAGTCACAAATTAGATTTTTGAGGCACTTTTTAGGAAACGGTGACTGCGTGTTGGTATTTTTCTACTCATATATGTATTTAAAAAAAAACCAAATCAATGAAATAAGAGTGCCTCATACTGTACTTGCACGTTGTCACTTATACTGTGCAACATATGTCACATAAATAGCACTTAGCAAGGCATTACTTTGAAGCAAACTTGCATTCATAATCAGGTAAAAAGGGAGATTTGGAATGACATCAGCGGTAACGTCTACAGTGCTGATACTATGCATAAACCTGAAGTGTGCTGAGAGCTACACAGTGCTGTTGGCTGTCTACATTACAAAATATGAGTGACCTACCCAAACAGAGATGTGTTTAATAGGCCAAACCTGAGATAAAGATGGGTGGAAGTATGTGAGGCAATAGATTGGCTCAGAGGTCTTCAATCTTATCCGGAAAGGGCCAACCAAGCAGGAGTCACACCTGATTTCACTTGTTTAATCAGTTCATCTTAGTCTCCAGTCAACTATCAAGTGTGACTCCAATTCGGCTGTAATGAAAGCCTGCAGCCACACTGGCCCTTTGCGGATAAGAGTGAAGACCCCTGGACTGGCTCCAAGGACTGAGTAGTAAATCCTGGACCCCTGGACAGAAACCTACGCAAGGACCCGCCCCCCCCATGAACCGCCATGCCCCACTCAGTGCGCATTACTACATGAGTATATGAGTACCACCAAATCATCAAAATTCCAGCTCTTTCGCAAAGTCCGACTCAATGACCGGCAGTGACGCAATGTTGAGTCGTCTTTGGCCCATTTTAGTTTGGAGATTTTATTTCAACAGATTAGGGAAGATGAACCTTCTCTTTGCTTTTCAAGCTTTCTTTCAATCTAAACAGTTAACGAAGATTTATAGTTATCCATGTCTCCGCTTATTCAGCTCCACTTACAAACAGCCAGCACCTAATTGACCGCTCATTGGCTACAATGACATACCTATACACCAGTAACACTTACGAATTTATTTCATTACATATTCTGTGAGTTTACAATCATTGGCTCATATGTGTCCCACCATAATGGCCTAATCATTCCCTTCAAATCTATGTTTGTCGAAGGCTCTCTATAGACTGAGTCAGTAAACCGTCCCTTATTGGCTTGGGAACACCATCAGGGTTAAGAAGACACAGGTGACAAAGACGCACTTCGCATATTCAGCAGGGATCTGTGATTACTGCAGGAACGCTGTATCTAGTACATGAAGATCTTGTTTTATTAATTCTAGCTCATGATGTCCCAGTTGCAACTGTCTTGACAGGGTGGAGCTGTTTGGCTCAGAGCTTTCTCTAAATCCACCGGAGTTTTTCCAGGAATACACTGAGTGTAATGATGGTCCCCACAGGGCCCGAGCTGCTCAGCGGCGCCTGGTGCTGCAGAGAGATAAGTGACAACAAAAGCGCTTATATGGCCATTAATTAAGGAGTTGGGGGAGAGAAATTGACATCCTAGGGACCTACACTGGACAGACTACCCTCATTCAGCCATAATGTAATGACTGTTTATGTCCCAAACCTACAGGGAACTCATTTTGAAGTTACCGTTTGAGGAATAGTGGCATATTATGGGCCTGAAGATAAGATTGTAACCCATTAATTCCACTGCAATTGCCACTGACATAGTGGCTTTGATGCTTATCTTAACAGCCTAAATAAGAAGGTGTGAATAATACATGACTTTTGTGATTATCGTTATCACAACACTTCTTCCCAAGAGTGTTCTGATTTCAGAAACCATGTTTGGAAGCATACAAGGTCTGAAATCATGTATAAACACAACAGCAAAATTTATCTTTAATTAGCTTAAGATTAATGATGGACATGGTATTCCTTATTAAAGAAAAACCCCACCTTGAAACATTAAATGCGATTATATTAAAACATTTGGCATGTTTAAGTGACTCCAGTGCTAATTTGCTGGCTGATGCTATTTTCTCAAACATAAGGGACGGCAATCAGGTTTCACAGTCATCTCTTAAAAACAAAAATAATCAAGAGCTTCTTTTCTCACTCACCCTTTTGCAGCAACATTCAATGTCATATTAATGAGAAATCCAACGTGGTAGTTTGTTGGAGACAACAAACGCTGGACTCAAAGTTCCAAAAGGCAACGCAGCCGTATGACGCAAGCGGGTAGCAAACAGTCAGCCAAAGTGAAAATAGTCCAGCATATTGATGAAAGAGGTTTAAACTAAAAAAAAGTCAACTCGATTTAATCATTTAAAAAAAATTGCACCATTGAACTGATAATAAATACTGATAGTCAAGTTGTTCAGGGTGGATATTTCCTTTAAGAGAGGTCTTTAACAGGAAAAGAAAACTTATTTCCATATCTTTTAAATTAATCTGTGAGGTTTCTGAAATTTGGGTCGTGATAGACAGTTTACTGCGAAGTCACTCTCACTTCTCATTCTAAAATTGCTTCTAAAACATGATTCGAGGATGTGGAACTTCAATTGTAGATTGTAGATGACAGATTCTTGGCTCAGAGTTTCTAGCAGTTCTAAAGCACTATTGAGAATGTGGTTCTGTAGACAGCTTGGAGGCTTGGCATGCCAACAGATCTCTTGGATCGCTTCTCTCCAAAAACATTCAGCACACGCTCTGTAGCTGATAATAAACTTGGACTTCAAAAGAGACCACTCATCAACATTTCATCGAAAAAGTTGACGGGGGGGAGCAGGAGGGCCAACTGAATTGCATTCCTCTTTTGCAAAAATCATATCAAAGAGGAAAAAGAACACGGATACTGCTTCACAAATAGTGCATGACTCCAGCCCTGTGAGAAGGCGCTATTCTTCTGCAGGAGAATCTGCAGGGAGTCGACTTACAAAACCAGGAAGGAAAAGGTTCCAGAACAATCAAACACTCTTGCTTACATGCTTACACGCCTGAGGCAAGACAATAGCACCACAGCATCTCAACTCCCGGAAAATGATGCTAATCACATTAAATATCCGTTAAACACTAGATATAAAAGCCTTTGAGACATGTTGAATGTCGCAGTCATGGTCGAGCAGACAAATATAAGCTCCCTACTGTTGACAAACATCATTCAACTCAGGGCTTGATGACAAGCTGATCCGCTGGATCAGGGAGTAATTCACACTCTGCAAGATGGCAGGGCCCCAGAACCATCTTAGAAACACAGCGTTTCTATTTATCACAGTTGCAGTCCATGAAATTACCCTTAAAATATGACAACGCCATTATTTTCACTCCACTCAGGAATCTGAGTATTTCTTGGAAATTTTACTCCATGGAGTTCTGTCAAAATGTCGAAAGCTGCTTTGCTACTATGTCACTGGGTCTGAGAAAACCCATTGGATGCTGCTATGGCTGAATTCTGGCAAACAGAAAAATAAACATATAAATAAATAAATAAGCCAAAATTGTTTTTTTCTGCCTATAACATCCTTTAAGAAATGTGTCACCAAAACAACACGGAAATATTTTTATTTACTTTTTAATCTTGCTTAGGCTATCTTCCTTCAAAGATCATTTTGGTAAGAGCCAGATTAACAACCTGGTGATCTAAAACCCTTCTTGCTAAGGCTACGTTTACACGACAACGATGTAATCAAAAACGAAAAAGTTTCTCTCTTGCGTTTTCAAAAAGTTTCAAGTATACACGATACCGTTTTCAAAACGATTCGTGTTTACACATATCTGCGATTACGGCCAAAAAGGCTGTATTACGTATGCCAGGCCAGGAGTTGTTCGCGCTTGCCTTTAAAATATCCGTTTTCAGTCCCCAAAACGCCGTTGTCGTGTAAACCAACAGGCAAAACGCATAAAAAGTTTCCCGTTTTTGGCTGAAAACATTATCGTGTAAACGGCCCCCAAGTGTGTTTTTCTCACACAGTGACTATCATGCTTTCAGGTTGTTGGATAGCTACATGCCATAGCTGAATGGACATACGCCCAATAAATTCAGTTTGTAATTAGATACTGAATGTCAAAATGTCCATGATGCTCTAGTGTCATCATCAGAATGATATCTTTAAATGAGATTCTCTCCCTTTTTCATTTCTGGGTGCAACTAAAACTTCAGAATACTAGAACTTTACTTGCGGTTGAGGTACATGTATTTGAGAAAAGAAAAAAAAAAAAAAAGAAAAAAAAAAAAAAAAAACATCAGTTCAGGAAAGTCTGCAGGAGTAATCTGTCCATAGTGGAAAATATCAAAATTTCACCATGTAAAAGGTTTTCTCGGGCAGCCACATCTATAGAAGAATACAACTTCGATACTTTTTAAAGAGCCTATTAATAGTAATTCTTTAGCCTATAGTAAAGGAGGGGAAAAAAAACGCTCACAAATCAGCTAGTGTACAGTGTCAAAACGAAACCAAAGTGCTTTGTAGTAATCACATCAACTTTAAAGTGAAATAAATAAAAAGTCAGTGTTCATCAGTCATCTTTTATATGGGGAGAGTAGTGGTCATGTGAGGGCTGAGCAATTGATTTGACCCTAATAAGGAAAGACCAAAAAGGTAAACCTCAGGGTTTCAGAAGCAGGTGGTGTTGGACAGAGTGTGGACAGAAGGCCCGAGAAGGCTGGAGGCAGCACAAATCAGAAGAAAACAAGTACAAGGGCAGCACTGAGGCACAATTATAGATGCCATGCTTCATTAGGCTGAACACAGATGCATATGTCCACGTTGGTCCTGACTCCAAATGATCTCCATCACAGCTACATAAGAGACAGAAGACATGCTGTACCAAGACAATGCCTTTGTAACACTTCAACCCATATAATACTGTCAATCATATAAAAAATTACAGTCATAATAGAAATCAGACTAATTATTAGTAGTAATATGACTATAATATTGCTATGACTAATAAGTAAAATCATACTATCACCCTTATTGAATATTCAAAAGGGATCAGTTGCATTAGGTTTGAAATTTTTCATAAGGCATAATTTAATCAGCTAAGAAAAACTAGCTTGTTGAATTATTTCACTAACGAGGTTACACAACTTTTCAATCACAGAAGTAAAATAAAGCTTACGGAAAGGTCTAGCATATGAACTGAACCAATATTCGTTTAATCATTTACACATAATTAACTGTGCGGGGAGTGTATACATAAATATTTTAAAAAGATTAAACAAATGACATGCAATCAGTCTATTCAGATTTACTTAACTTTCTCAAAAAGCTAATCAGTTCAGTTGTTTTCATTCTAAATGAAGCATTCTTGAACAATGAGTGCCACAATTCAGAAGTATGTAGTAGATCCTGTTGTACACACAGATTATTGTGCGGCCTTTTCTCATTGGAGAGACACAATGAAACTCTCACTGTCAGGATGTATGGAGTACACACATTCTTGCCTCCAAATGGAAAGGACTGAAACGAGAGCTTTTCATAGGCAGCGAATATATCTGCATTTCCTGCTTTTAAATTCACTGCGAAAATGTTCCAGTTCTTTCACCTTTCTATTTACAGACTTCTGCCCCTTGGAAATGAATTTAAGGAGAAATGACATTTCTTGTCAGAGGTAATTGTTCTTATGCTCATAAATGTCAGGTTAGATTGCTCTGTTTTTAAGCAACGTCACTAGCATTATTGGTTAAACAGAGTGGGCGTTTTTAAGGTCTCACTTTTTCCTTATATGTTTAAACCTGCAATCATCTCTTCGTTGTTGTTTTCTTAATTGTCAATCAATGCAATATTGCTTGAATGCAATAAACAGCTAGAGATATTGTGGGTGAAATAATAATAAATAGAATGGAAATGAGTGGTGTTTAAGTTGCATAAGAACCTTAAATTGTACTTTTGCTATCATTCTGTCCATCGGTTTGCATTCTACCTTCAAATGGGTGACAAATTTAGGAACAGGAGATATTTATGCTTGAAGCTTATACATTATTTTCTTCTCAGAAAACATAGGGACCGTCTTTTTTAAGGTTTCAAGGCACCTTTGGCATCACATAAGAGCCATGACACAAATACGATATGCTCAGAATGACAATAGAACCAACCACCTTTAAAAAAAAAAGTGAATAAAGTACTATTGACAATTATATGAACAAAATCTAATCATGTTTTCTTCTGTGTAACATTGAAAAGCTCTCATATTAGTTGTGGAACAGAGATAATAGTCAATGTCTGTGTCTAAGGTGCTGTGTGATTAGGTTTATATTAGAGATATAAGGGGCAGGATGGGTCTCCTTCCAAATGAGACTAAAGTTCCCGTAACGGACAGATAAGGAGGGGCGGAAGCAGGAGAATGGGTGAGTGAATGGGCAGGCATAGATGGTGATTAGAGAGTATCGATCAGTTGGGCAGGCTGCAGAGATTAGTGTGGTGACTCATTCAGGGTCATTCCCCTGAGGCTGAAGATGATTAGTCTGTCTGCAATTTAGAGGACACAGTGATCAAATGAGGTGTCCAATACAAACTCTCTGAATAAAAGCTACTAGTCTGGAGTTTTCGGCATCAGTAAGCCATCTGAGGAGTGCCACAACACAGAAATGAAGAAATCACAATCGACTAGACAACATTAACAATACTAATAATATGTAATATTGGTTTTTGGTTTTTGTTTGAAACTAAAGCAGGGAGACCCCAGAATTAGGCTGGGTTTATCCTCTTACCATGAGCTCAGTGTGATAATGGGCCAAAAACTAAGATTATGATCTTAGCTTCAACAGATGGCACTAGGGATGATTACACAACTGAAAAACAGACTGGAGTGTTTTATCAAAAAGTGAGGGATTTCATCATATCAGTCTTTCTAAAGACACATACAACCATAAAGTTTCGCCAGATTTTTTTCCCCAAAAGGCATACTGTTAAATAATCATAAACAAATCTATGGGGTATTTTGTGGCACTCTTGAACCTAGTCCACACTGACAAATTTGCCCACATCATTGAGTTCATACATAATCCAACGTGTCAATAATGAGCTCCAGGTCTATTGAGCACCTAATTGACACTTAATGAGTTGCATTTACATGCCTCAGTTCTCTGACCTCACAATCCCCTGTGCAAAATGGCCAAACTCTTAATCCCCTCTAACAGATGCTTAGCCAGCTGACCACCCAGCATCCCTGCTTCCCCATTTCCTCATCAACCTTCCCCTGCCCCCCGAAAAAAAAACAACCCCCCCCAAAACATGTTTTATGCCGAACTCTAATTATACCTACTCTCCAAATCCCCTTCCATCATCAGACTGAAGCATCAGGGCATATGTCCTGGGTTTTCTCGTTTTCTGAGGCCAAGAGAAGAGAGGAAAAAAAAATTGGCCCGGAGCATAACATTAAGACATATCAGTTAAAATGATAAATGAAGGTTTAGGGATTAAGGATATGTAAATAAAGGTGATGAAAAGAACAGAAAGGGGTATTTTTACTGCCTCTTTTTCATTATTTGACTTGCCTGACAAATGATACGAGTGTTCTGTTTGGACAAGCATGTGTTTTCGCCTAGATTTATTATGCATTCTTCTGCCATATCCATTACTGTTACCAGGCATTTTGCATTTCTTCTTGATAAACTTCGTCACCTAGAATACAATTAAAAGATAACCCAGAGTGGTTTGTTTTAGTAGAAGGGTAAAAGATATGAAAACTTCTTGCTCAATGCCTTTTCTCAATTACATCTTAGAGCCTCAGCTAAACAACATTACTTCAAACTAGAAAGCGCTACAGTGTCGATCTGCAGTCTATGTTTAGGATGTGGCTCTTGCCCAAGATCAATAGACAAAATGAGACAAGTGTCATGGTGGAGATCTAAACCCAGGAACCATTGACTTGTCTAGGAGGATGAGCTGTGCAGGCCGATTTTTCACTGGGCTGGTCATGATACTGTCTGGTCAGCAGCAGCAGCAGATGGATGGATTTTTTTCCAGGCTAATAAACAAGCAGGAGGCATGGTGGCGCAGTGGGTAGCATTGCCGCCTCACAGCTCCAGGATCCTTGGTTTGTTAGTTTTGCAATTTCTCCCTGTGTCCACGTGGGTTTCCTCGGGGTTCTCCAGTTTCATCCCACTTCCCAAAAACTAAACTGCCCCTAGATGTGAATGAACGTGTGAATGGCGCCTTGCTATGGACTGACATCCCAACCAGAGTGTATTCCCACATCATGCCCAGCCGTAACACCCGACATACTCCCCAGTTAAACCGTAAAGCATTGCAGAGGGGCGTAAGCCACTTGGGCAACCCAAACTGCCAGATGCCTCCGGTCTTCAGAGACAGGAAAGACAACAAGCTGTGCTCCTCAACTCTGAAAAACACTAATCTTGCCAAGTCACCAGCAACACAGTTAGGCTCAGGATGCATCACGGAGGGCCAGAAGCCACAGGCGCAACCCACACAGCCAGCTACCTCCAGTCTATCCTAGAGATAGGAAAGACACCAAGCTGTACTCCTCAACTCTCTGGTCTTGAGTCTGGATGAGAGCCATAATATTACCAAGTGCCAAGCCATCAGCAACAAAGCAAGGCTAAAGATGTATCATGGAGGGTCAAAAGCCACTGGTGTCAACCCACACTGCCAGCTATGGCTGGTACTCAGAGATAGGAATGACACCAAGTCTTGAGCCTGGCTGAGAGCAGTAAAATTACCAATTATCAAGCCATCAGCTACATGGCAAGGCTCCTGTGGTAACACCACAACTCCGACCCCTCTGAGGGATGTAGTGAGACTGCTGGTCCCTTGAAATCTTCATCATCATCTTATCAGCTGAAGAGACAGCCCTCGTTACTGCCTCTTATTAATTACCATACAGGCAACAAAAAAATGTTCCTTGGTTATAGATGAAGTAAGGCTGCTGTTGCCAGCTGGCCTAGGGCCTAGCGTGACCGATGACATTGAGCCCAATCTCTCCAAAGCCGACTTCTTTAAAACCTCTTTCCTCCTAGCACATGGGGCATCACTCTTTTGAGCGGATCCTCTCACTGCCATAATGAAAGCTGCCTGAGCTCAATTGTGCAGCGAGAAAGCAAGCCGAGTAAGGGCTTATGACGATGTCTGGGGATTGAAGCATGACCCTTTGTCTGTGAGGCCATGGGAAGGAAATCAAATGGGCTTCTGATGGAGGGGATTGGGAATTGCTTGGAGGCATTTGTACCCAGTGACACAAACTGTGTTGATCAATATATCAGACACACATTTTACCTCTGGGAGGCACTGCCATTTTTAAAGATTTTCAGCTGTATGAGAAAGGAACTTCTATACGCTTTGTACATAGTACATAAAATGAACAATGCTAAATGGCTACAGAACTCAAGAGCAGGTATTAATTATATCCAGTAGCGGAAATGTGTTCTTGTGACAGCACTGACAAATGTAAACGTTCTTAGCACCAGTAGATGAAATTAGTCATTTGTCCATTGAGTCACTCTCAATTTTTATTTTTGCTTCTTAGTTTGCCAGCGCAGTCATTAATGCACAAATATGACAGATTTATTGATAATCATTTCAATTCTTGCAATTGAGGCTTGGCTGAAACTTCTTGGCAGATTATTTGAAATACGAGGTGTGTCCATTAACTAAAGCAGTTTGCAGTACTGGTTGTTCTGACTTTCTCAGATGGTGCGCTGCCAATTTTTGCTCACAAAACATAAACACTTCTGTTTTATTCAGTGGAATTCTGTAATGTTTCTGCAATACTGGCATCACTCCAACATGGCGCTATATCATAATCAGTACAATGCATCTGAAAAAAAAAATGCTGCTGAAGCTTGTGCACTGAGGTCAGTCATCAAACTGGCAAACCATATTTTTTGCACCAAAGCAAGCACATCTGAATAGTTTTTTTTTTTTTTTGCAAGGTTCCTAAAGTACATTTTATTAATTACCTTTTTCCCCTATTTTCCTCTTTGTTTTCTTTCCTTCTCTTGTTTCTCTCTGTCTCTTAGGAGTCCCTTCGGTAGAGCATAAAAATATCCAATATACAAACATATCCAACCCCCTCCTGACATTCAACAAAACCAGGAACAACCTACCTAACAGATACTAATGCTGTCTCTGAGGTCATAGCGAGTCTGAAGGACAGGGTCAAAAAGGCAGGAATAAGGGAGACACATAAGGAGAGAGATACAAAAAGACAGATCATAAACAAGACAAAAATAGCATAATTAATTTTGTTTTTATTTTTTTGAATAACCCATGCTATCTTGCATTTACACAGATGGCTCTTAGTGAAGGGAAAGAAGACAATAATGAGAATTTTGTGGACTGTTGATGGAAGAAAAATAGCACTGAAATTACTGTTTGCAATGTCTGGAGCTGTCCAAAGTGAGGGGATGTTTATGAAAACCACTCTCTGTAAGCCATGAACACCATAAAAGTTATTCGAGCTTGCAATCCTTGAAAAAAAAAAAATAAAATTTATTCATCATCACTGTTCCTAACCCAAATCTAGCAGTTAAAACAAAAAAAAAATCTTTGCTTTGGTCCATCAAGAAAATTACACTAGTTAAGTTCAATATACTAAAGTGCTCCTGTAAATCTATTTATATGACAATTTTCTAAATCAATCACAGCACTAATGGCTCGGAGTAAAGCTGTGGCTTTTGCCAGGATACTGCCAAGCACGTGACTCGGAGCCACATGACTCCCAAGTGCAGTAACAGCCAAAAAGCTTCGCTGTTTAGTCAGCCAGCAAGTGAATTAGGAACACAACAATTCACTGCAGTCTTACTAGATTTACTCCAAGTTTGTTAAAAATACATGGAACAGGCACAACGTTTCCAGCATGCTGAACTGAACAGAGCACCAAGAAGCCCGCTGCGCCTCTCTGACCTCGATGACCTGCACTGTGACCTTACAGGTTACAATATTTCAAAGGCAAACAGAGTCAGAGGAGAGCTAGGCCGAAGGGTCCTCTGACGCCTTGCTCTAATTGTACCACAGCTCTCTCAAAACCCCCAACACTTCCTGTTTACAAAGGGAGCCATGACCCGGCTCTGACAGGAATAAACCTTCTATTGTTCCAACCATGTCTTGGGACGGGGCTATTCTTTGTTTATTGTCTCCGTGTGGACATCTGAGAACAAGCGGGATGATGGCACAGTAAATGATGTAAGGAAAAAACACAACAGGGTGTGCTGTTAAAGGAAACTAATCAAGGACAGGGTGGTGTGATTAAGCATAGTTACTGTTACCATGTCGAAGTCGTTTGCTTTCCAGAATGTCCTGAACTGTTCGATTTTTCTTACGCCACAGCAAATTGTATTAACTAAAGACAGACAGGTCGCACTTTTATCCATTTATAGGTATCCATTTAATCCATTTTATCTCTCTCTCAAAGTTAATAAGACAAAAAAAATAAAAATGCAGCTTGTCGTCTCACCGAGAAATGCTGAAGATTCTCCCGTGGTTACAAAGCGCTGACACTGGAGACTCCTTCCAAAAATGCTTATAGAAAGCATCAACCACTACACATCGTTTTTTAATCAGCTTGTAGACCACCTGCTATACAAGTCCCTATATAAGTTGTTGCTATAGAAATTATGACATATTAGAAAGTGCAGATTAATAGAAACCATTCTCTTACATAGAATTAATCAACACGTTCTGACCAATCGATTGATCGTTCAGTTGCACTGTCAGGAGAAGAAGGAGGAAAAAAAATTAAATAAATAAAATAACAAACCAGGGGCTCCTCATGTTCAATTTAATTGCTTTTATTTACAAGCTCTGTACATGCATTCTTTAAAAGACAGGGATAAACTGAGTGGTGTTCTGAAGCCCTTCATGAGCACCATAATGAAGCTTCTCCCAATTAAAGTAACAGCCTCCCGACAAGCTGTAATTAGCATTTTTCGTTTGTCATTCATTACATGAGGACCACCAAGGAATCTCACCATCCAGGGAAAACTTTATTGTGGTATTGACAAAGAGCTGGCCAGCCCACAGCATGACATAAACACAGCAGTATAGCAGCAATCAATAGGCTGGGTACACTGTGACAATTATTCCAGCACGCTCTCTCTCTCTCTCTCTCTCTCTCTCTCTCTCTCTCTCTCTCTCTCTCTCTCACACACACACACACACACACACACACACACACACACACACACACACACACACACACATACCAATCAGCATCACAGAAGACAACAGTGCATATCTAGGTTATGACAGAAACCAAAAAAAACCACCAAACAACTCAAAAAGCATTCCTGTCATGCTGGAACGTGGCCAGTTCTTATCAGCCATAGAAACTTCCAGAAAC
The DNA here is from genome assembly GCF_027358585.1 of Pangasianodon hypophthalmus. Taxonomy (NCBI): domain Eukaryota; kingdom Metazoa; phylum Chordata; class Actinopteri; order Siluriformes; family Pangasiidae; genus Pangasianodon; species Pangasianodon hypophthalmus. The sequence goes on from NC_069725.1 coordinate 19,719,419, forward strand.
CACCTCGAGAGATGAGCACCCGCTGAGGCATGCGTGGAAAAGCGGCCTTGAAATCGGGTCAGATTAACATGACGTGTGAATAATGCCTGCACCACAAAAGGTGAAAAGGAAGACGAAGACAAAAAAAAAAAAAAAAAAACGCTCACGGAGACACGGAGCTCACGGAGAAAAACACGGAGAGCCTTTTGTTTGAAACGGTTTCTCCAGAAATACATCCTCAACACCCGTCCACACAAATTCCAGCTCTTCCTGAGCGCCACTGTCTCTGTCCACCACCTGTTGTGTCCCAGCTGAGCCGGAGGTCCTGCCAGATTCTTCTGCTCGCCTGTGCAAGTCATTACCGGAGAGCTTCATACTCTGGTCCAAACAAACGAGGCATGAAGCACAGTTTGTATGATGGGACTGCATGCGCTATTAAATGAGGCATTATATTGATTTCTGGCTTATTAATGGGACAGACATGCTGTAGAGCAAGAAAGTAACAACAAAAAACGTGCTGTCTGGAAAGTTTACTAGACATTTGAGGGAGGGGGTCATTGGGCAGAGAGAGAGAGACGAGACAGAAGCATACTCTCTTTCCCAACTTAAAATAACCAGGGCCAAATTCAAAAGCACAAGAAGAACATAATTAAACTCTTTAACCTTTCTGTTTTCTTTTGGTCATACAGTAGAACATCTGAATAGAACCATCTGAATTCACTGGATTTGGAGGTCATTTTCTCCAAATCAGAGCAGAGTAATAACTGTTTTTTTTTTTTTTCCTAGCATATGGGCTGAATAAAATTTCCCATTTTATTCAGCCCATGTGAACTTACCAAAAAACTTTTACTTGGTCGTATGCAACATTTTCTCAATGCAGCAGCATTACTTAGATGCACCTCGTAATTATATAGAGACTGTCCAATCTACTATGCACATGTTAATTATTATAATTACACTTAATTATTATAAAGAAACCTAACAAGCCAACACCCGAATGTAAGACAGTGTCCATGAAACATGAGAGATGAAGACAGTCCCAGTTGAGCCAGTGGTATTTACAATACACAGGAACAATAGAGGAAGAAGTGGAGACAGCAAACATTGGGCTCAAATTTCCAAAAAGCAACACAGCTATACAACACAGAGTGATCTGCACCGAGTTATGGCAAAGATTCAGCTCGGATAGTTAGACGTCTACTAGAGGACAAGGACAATGGTGTTTCTGACAGTATTAGCATGAAAGTTGAAGCTTTGGAAGCTGTTCTGTGAGTAGAGATGAAGCGAAGGCTAATGCCGCATACAACATACATTGGAAGAGGAAAATTGGGACTCAGAATTAAGTAGAAGAAATAAAAAAAAATAAATAAAACATGGACGCCTTCATGTTAGTCTTTTGTTAGCAACAAACTGTGATGAGTGAGCGTCCTGTATAGTCAGTGTTACAGATTTAAACCGCGAATATGACTATGTTGATCAACATAGAGCATAACTCTACGATTGATTTGATGTCACTTGCTGAACTCGGGGTTGAGGAGACCTTCCCGAGTCTGAGCTGAGGATGCATTTCCTAGTCGTAGTTTGGAAGTCTTTAGTCTAACGTAGCATTAATCTCATTGGTGCCACTACCAGCAGGTAGTCGAATGGCATTGTGGGTAATGCAGGAATC